>NC_026154.1:9272017-9369182 GCF_000512975.1 Sesamum indicum
GATTATAGACAGCTAAACCGAATCACAATCAAGAACAAGTATCCTCTGCCACGAATTGACGATCTGCTTGATCAGCTAAAGGGTGCCACTGTGTTCTCTAAAATTGATTTGAGGTCAGGATATTGGCAACTACGGATTGAGGAAGAGTCGATCCCAAAGAAGCTTTCAGGACCAGGTATGGCCACTACGAATTTATAGTTATGCCATTTGGATTGACGAATGCCCCTGCAGCTTTCATGGCTCTGATGAACAAGACGTTACAACCATTCCTATATCAATTTGTGATTGTGTTTATTGATGATATTTAGCTTTCATGGATTGACGAATGCCCCTGCACCTCCAAGGTCTCATCCTCCCTCTGACGAATGTTGAACAGGTGGGTCGCTGACCTCTTCTGTTTCCTCCTGCTCGCGAAATGGAAATTGAATTGTTGTATGAGTTGCTCGTATGATTCAATACTTCCTCGGGGCAAGTTTGTGAATCACTCTTGTGCCTTCCCTGTGAGCGTGGTCGCGAATAAATTTGCCATGATGGGACCCGGCTGTCCATACAAATTCATCACCATCTCGAACGCGGCAACATGTTCCTGCGGGTCCTTCATTCCATCGTACCTTTGTAAGTCGGGTACCCTAAACCCTGGTTCGACTGTTTGAATCAAGATATCGTTGCCAAAGGGAGAACTTTTGTTATGCGAGACTATCTCTCCTTGCTTCTTTAACTCATCGATCTGTTTGTTTAGCAGCTCGATCTGCCTTCCTACGCTGTCCACCTCTGCTCTCGATATAACGGGCTCCTGCTTCTTTGCCTGAATATGACTACTGGAACCTGCTTCCGATATTGCTGGTCTCTTACTCCATTGCTCCGGTTCGCTCTGCTCTCTTGATTCCCCACGAAGTTCGGCGGTCTGGAATAATTGTCTCTTAGCAGTTTCTTTGACCATAGGGGTGGCGGTCCTCGTTTCGTATTCTACGATTGCGTTCCGACTAGCTTTTTCTATCATTCTTTGCAAGTCATCTTTCATTATATATACCATAGGTCCTCCTTTCCTAGGTGTCTCTTCTTCCCCGACGTTTCTTCTCGACGAACCTTCCATGACAATAATTCTCAGATGTTCCCACAGACGGCGCCAACTGATCCGGCTCGAATTCAGCGATCCCGAGACACGAACTCGTCAAAGATGGCTAACTCCTCCGAGATCAGATTTTGGGTTCCCTGAGAATGAGACAAGAACAGTGAGCTCGTCGGGCACGTCCCCGACAATGACCCTCTGACGCTCAAGTTAGGTTGATCGAGAGAAAAGTGTGCGATCTCAAGGTTCGGTCACAATAAATGTAGAACAGTTACCTCAATTATGGCATTTTGGGTCTATTTATAGAGCACAGCTGGATACTGTTGACTAGGCCACGTGGCTTTATCCTACTGGCTCGCGTCCCGATCGGACGGCTGTGATTGTCCGGGTCTTCAAGGCTGTTGTTCGAACCGGATCGGGTCCTCTGCGACCCGCCCATTAGAAGAGGCGCGGATCCTCTAGCGAAAGGACCTTAATACCCTTAATGAAGGTTATTTCTGCCATTTCATAGTAGATTGTAGTGGATACCTATCAACTACAGAGATTGAGATATAAGCCACTCAAACATTTACCGGCGTCTGCCAAAAGAGATCAGCCAAAATGGAGATAGAGATGCCGTGATTATACTCACATCCATGCTCTAATTCACTTCACTATTGTTGTCCATCATAGGATGACACGAATTAGCAAACATCAAGACAGCAAATAATCTCAAAGAAATAGGAAAATGTAGAAAAGGAAAATCAATGGAGAATTTGATTAGCTGCCATTGTAGAGGCATAACTTTGGCCAATTTTTCATATCACAATTGTTGTACAGTGTTCTCTGTTAAATCTGGGGAAAGAGATGACTGATAACAAAATAACAAACCCAAGACCAATTAACCAACTATCTAATAAAAATGTAAAACTAATAAGACAAGAGAAATCGTGTTTCCATTCCACAAATGCGCATTTTCGTAAGGGAGCTCTGCTTCTCTGTTTTGTCCCTCTGTTTTGTCTGTGATCAACCAATGCCAGCCTTAGATGCAATGTTGACATCTTCCATCCGAGAATTCCCAACACTCCCCTCCCCCCAATAAGTGGGACTTGGGGCGACAGCAAACAAGCCCAACTTGCCTAGAAGACCAGAAAAGGAGAGCTTGGGAAGAGATTTAGTAAACAAGTCAGCAACTTGATCACGGCTCGAACAAGAACGGACAGAATAAAACCAATCTAATTGTAAATACCAATATGCAAATACTCATTTTATTCACTTAAATAATATTACATAATATCAATTAATTATTAGAATAGAATACACTCAAACCAATCTAATTGGCTTTTTAATCATCTATCCTAACATAATATTGCTTATATAGTGGTTGATTTCCTTACTATACCTGAACCTGCATTAAATTTTAACTAGTACTAAGTACTATGTATAATGACCTTTTATTATTTGTTTATCTGCTACCAGTGCACATTTGAATTCTATTTTTGCGTTTTTGGTTATCTATGAAAGTTACTGTTCTCTAAAAAGAAAACCAAAAAAAAGAAAAAAAGTTTTAAATCCAAAAAAATATCTTCAAATTAATAAATTATAATTTATCGATTTAATTGATACTTTTTTAAATTAATAAAATTACGTAGTTCAGATATTATTAATTTATAAACTATAATTATCCTTTCCTAAAATGCTACTGTCTCATATTCCGTCTCAAAAAATTAAAAAACAAAAATAAAATCCATAAAGAAGGATATAGAGGCTTCTGGAACGAACAATATTTCTCTGGAAGCTGGTGTAAAGTAGAAGTGCTGAAAGCGTGAATATCTTAGAACTTAACTGAAAGCGCGAGAATCGTCTGCGCACGACTATAAATAGTCCACATTCTGCAGGCAGGAAGCATCAGAGTGGTCTTACCTACAGAAAGCTATCAACCAAATTTTCAAAACCATCCATTTCTATTTTCAGTAAGCCAAAATGTCTCTGATTCCAAGCTTCTTTGGCAACCGCCGGAGCAACGTCTTCGATCCAATGTCGTTGGATATCTGGGATCCCTTTGAGGGCTTCCCCTTCTCCACCTCCTCCGCCCGAGAAACCACAGCCATCGCCAACCCCCGCATCGACTGGAAAGAGACGCCGGAAGCCCATGTATTCAAGGTGGATGTTCCTGGGTTGAAGAAAGAAGAAGTTAAGGTGGAGGTTGAGGATGGCACAATTCTGCAGATAAGCGGGGAGAGAAGCAAAGAGCACGAGGAGAAGAACGACAAATGGCACCGTGTGGAGAGGAGCAGCGGCAAGTTCCTCCGCCGCTTTAGGCTGCCGGAAAATGCCAAATTGGATCAGGTGAAGGCGGCAATGGAGAATGGGGTGCTGACAGTCTCGGTGCCCAAGGAGGAGGTGAAGAAGCCAGAGGTGAAGGCCATTGACATCTCTGGTTGACCAAATTATCATTTATCAGAGTCGTGTCCTATTTGCATGTAATGAGCTGAGGAAATGTGTATTTCAGTTTGAATGATATGTTGAGTTCGTAATAAGTGTTCTAAAAAGCCTATGCTTCAACCCGTTGTGTGCTATTAATTATATGGCTAATTACATTTTGTTATCTAAATTATAATTATTTTTACATTTTTTATATTTAAATTTTTGTGTATTGATTTATTATTTTAGTTTTACGAAATTTTGTAATTTGTCATTTATAATTATTTTTTTACCAAGTTTTTTGTCTAAAAACATTAATACATTATACATATGATATTTAAAGGTTATACAGTAAAACCTCTATAAATTAATAACCTTGGGACCATGAAATTTTATTAATTTAGAGAGATATTAATTTATCGATAAATTAATATTTTATTAATTAAAAGAGAGACCTTTTAAATTCAGCAAATTTAGTACATATGTATTGAAAATAAATGAATTCATATATGTTTCATTGATTATATTCATGCATCAATCAATTTTTTATAACTAATTAAATATATTCATGTATAATATCAATTTATTGTATACAATTAACTATTATATTCATAGACACATGTATCAATTCATTGAAATTACTTAAATATACATGTTTACAGTAATTCGTTGCACTTAAATAACTATTATAACCAATTAAATATATTCATGCATGATGAATGAAACATATATTACATAAATCTCTATAGGATAATAAAATAATTTATAACACCCAACCATGTCTCATCATCTAAAAGGCATAGCAAAATCATCCATGAATGATCAAATGCGTAAAGCATTATAGACTTCATATTTTAGTAAATTACCTTAATATTTATGAATTATTAATTTATAGTTTTAATGGGACCTAATATTTATAAAGAAATTTTCTAAAAAATTATTATTTTATTATCTTATCGAATTTGATGATTTTTTACAAAGGCCCAAGTCGGGACCGGAAGATTTTATTATTTTAGAGAGTTTATTAATTTATAGAGTATTAATTTATAGAGGCTTTACTGTATAATGTAATTTTTATCACATATGCACAACATGTGATGATTTTTCGGCAAAAAAATCAACAAAAAAAATGATAATCATATGATAAAGTACAAATTTTGCAAGATTAAAATAATAAGTTGACACATAAAAAGGATTTAAATGCTAAAATATAAAAATAGACATAATTCGGTAATTAACCCTCAATTATGTGCTTTGGAGAATTTAGGAAGAATGTTTAGTAGCAGCGGTGGACTGATGAATTATGCCAGAGAATAATTATGAATTACTAATTTGGCACATCTGGTAGTGTTGGATGCAATTAATTTAAATTTTAAATAATATATAGTTATTATTAATTTTAGAATATGTATATTAGTTAAGTAAATAAAAAGTAATAAAATCATAAAAATTATGGAAAGTCAATAAAAGAATAATGGAAAAAAAGAGGGAAAGAAAGAGAGAGTTAAAGGTTGAAAGAACGAAAAAAAAAATGTAAATAATTTCAAAAATAAATAAAACGACATACCAAAAACATTGTGTATATAAATAATATGACGAGACATTATGAATACATGATAAGAAAGCATAAAATTAAAAGATTATGTTGTAAAAAAATGTGTTGCTATAAGGGAAATTTTTGTTTTGATTTGGTTCGGTTAAACTTAAACCGATTACATAGCAAGTGCAATACACTTGTTATGTAATTGGTGTTCAGTTCAAAAGAATGATTAATCATAGAGTAAGTGTATCACTTTTTTTTAAATTTGATTCGACCGTATTAAATTTGGGCGAAATTTTTCTTTACTATTGATCCGGCTCGAATTCAGCGATCCCGAGACACGAACTCGTCAAAGATGGCTAACTCCTCCGAGATCAGATTTTCGGTTCCCTGAGAATAAGACAAGAACAGTGAGCTCGTCGGGCACGTCCCCTACAATGACCCTCCGACGCTCAAGTTTGGTTGATCGAGAGAAAAGTGTGCGATCTCAAAGTTTTGTCACAATAAATGCAGAACAGTTACCTCAATTACGGCATTTTGGGTCTATTTGTAGAGCACAGCTGAATACTGTTGACTGGGCCACGTGGCCTTATCCTACTGGCTCGCGTCCAGATCGGACGGCTGTAATTGTCCGGGTCTTCAAGGCTGTTGTTCGAACCGGGTCGGGTCCTCTGCGATCCGCCCGTTAGAAGAGGCGCGGATCCTCTAGCGAAAGGACCTTAATACCCTTAATGAAGGTTATTTCTGTCATTTCAAGTATATTGTAGTGGATACCTATCATTACTCCCTCACTTATTCAAAGTGCAATATATTGCTTTTGAAGAAGTCGAACAGTCGCATCCATCGATCCCGCATCCCTGGTTGACACGTGGCATCATCTTGTGGCCTGGTCTGCGGTGCGTTTCTCCAGAGGGATGAGTCTATAAATACCTCCCTCGTTCAAATGCTCTTCTCTACCCCACATATAAGCTTTTAGCGACCAGATCTTATAATTCCAAGTTCGCGTTCGACCTGCAGCTTCCAAAGCCATCCTGTTCTTAAGGTACGATGTCTTCTTGCTCTTCTTCGAATTTCGGTTCGAGTTCTGGCTCAGGGTCGTCTGCAACCTCTTCTGGGTCTGCACACGGTTCTTTCTCTACTTCCCCTAAGAGAAACAAAAAATTTCAAACGTCCAAAAACCCTTCTGATAAACAAGCTGGGCCTTCTACCCTTGAGAAATTCCAAGATAGGCTCGCTAGGAATCCATGGGAGGGGGTAGTCAGCATTGTTAGGACCCCCATTCGCAAGATCAGGGAAAAATATTTCATACCCCCCGAGTACGAGATTATCATTCCTAGGGCTTTCGATCGCATGCATCGTCCTCCTTCTGGTTTTTGTGCCTTTTCTATCAAGCATTTTGATGCCGGGCTGAGGTTCCCTAGCCGCAATTTTGAATAAATTGGAGACATGCCCTATGCAGATTTCTCCCAACTCCATAACTCATATTGCTCTTTTCATTGTAATAATGCAATATTTTGACATAGAACCCAGTTTTGACAACTTTTGGAGTTTATACTCTTTCACCACCTCCAAACGATCTGGTGATAGAGGTTTCTTTTACCTTTTTCCCAAGTCCGATTGTAGATATCTGAGCACTTTAAAGTCGAACGTAGGGGCCTGGTTAGATCGTTATATTTTTGTTCAACCTCCCAGGGGTATCTGGCTCTTTAAAACGGAATGGAGTGAGTATAAACCTGTTCCCAAGACAAGTGGAGGGGGGCTGGAGGGCGATCAAATAAACAGTTTAACAGTCTATAAGTACGACCCCAAGAAGCTTCTCTCTGAGAAGGTTTTGCGATTGTCTGGGCTATCTCCAGCGCCCCTCCACATTGAAGAGTCTTTAGGTGATCTACTTTTTCTTGTAACATATGCTCCTTGTTGTTCTTGTTCGAGTTCGCTCACCCCCCTCTATTTTGCAGATAGTTTAATCATGAGTTCTCGCAATGCCATGCGGCTGAAGGCGACCGTGAACAAATTGAGGAAGGGGAAGCAGATCGCTCCTCCTGCTGATCCCCCTTCGAGCTCGCCTGTTCCTTCCCCTTCGCGGGCCCCTGCGCCTGCGAGCCCCGCTGACCATCATCACATTCAGGTCGACAGCGAAGAAACTCCTTCTGCCCCTCTACACGGCTATAACTCCTCGGATTTGGAGTTGAACTTAGATGACCTGAGTGGCGATCAGGAGGCCGAGCCGGAGAGATGCTATCCCGACAGCGGGGACAGATCTAAAAAATGGAAACGGGCTTCGCACAAGCACGTGCACGGGGATGAGGCAAAGGAGAAAGAGCTAGTAGAACCCTCTGGCTCTTCGAAATCTAAGCCCCACCGTTCGAAATTGTTGAGCAGGAGGGTAATTAAGCCGCAGAGAAGACCAGCCAAGCCGAGGAACGAGAAAGGCTCTTGAGGTTAGCTCACCTCGCTTTGTGCTGGGAAGAGAGTAGGGAAGCCTTGAGAGGCGGTCAGTCCCAGGGAGATCGAGCGTCTCCAAGGTGGGACAACTCTTCCAGCTCGATGCTCTTTTCTGAAGCGGGGGGTGAATCCTTCGATCTCTATGACTCATTCACCTCACTTCGCGACCAAAGCTCCTTAGTAGCGAACAACCCCGTTAGAGTCGAGGAATATGGGGTCCATGCTCAACTGCAGGTATTCTCTTATTTGCTGATCGTTGCTCCAGCGTTTGGTTTCTAACTGGTTTCATTCGATATCGCAGGCATTAATCTTCTTTCGAAGCTTATCCATGAAATGCACCAACTATCGGAGAAGTTTCATATTATCCGATAGGAAGGTGTAGGATCTTCAGGCCCAGCTGGCAGAGCGGGATAGAATGGATCTGAAACACGCTGACGAAATGCAGATTCTGCTTGAGGAGATCCGAGGGCTGAAGAGCCAACTCGCAGAAGCGGAGAAGGCTAAAGAGGTCGCACTCGCCGATGGGAAGAAAGAAAGATTCGATGCTGGGAGGGAGGTCGGCCTGGTAGAAGGCCACAAGCGGGGGTTGGAGGAAGGCCAAGCTGGTCGCATCACTGTAGAAGAATATCATCAAATCTTGGCCAGCTCTCGAATGTCCACAGTTCGCGATTTCTTGAAGACGGACACTTTCGTGACCGCTGTAGAGATCAAATCTGCTGACTCTTTCGCCAAAGGTTACAAGACGTGTGAGGCCCAAATCGAAAAATGTGGCAGCTTTCAAGAGTCATTGGACCGCGGTCAGCTGGACATCACGCTTGATGGAGATCTCCAACCCTATCCTGCTGAGCCCGACCTTAAGGATGATGAGTTCGCTGCTTTGAGGGAAGAGCTGGAAGCTGAGGCTGATGCTTGATGTGATCTGGTCTTAAACTTTTTGTAATAGAATCTTGGCTTTGTTTGAACAATTCCTTCCATTGATGGTTTGCTTGGATTGTAATTTTTTGATATTGAAGGGTCCGAATTTTTGATATGGCTCTGTAAATGATGCCTCATCAATGAAAAAAACAAATCTTTTGGCAGCACGTACATTCGCCCCCTTCTATCTCAGTTTATTTGATCTCTCCTTTTTTAATTGTGGAATGCATCTTTTTCAGATCGCGCGAGTTGAACACGTCTTTTTCAGTTCGCGTGTAGTTGGGTGCCTCTTTTTCATTTGGCACGAAGAGTGCATCTTCTTCAGATCGCGCGAGTTGAACACGTCTTTTTCAGCTCGCGTGTAGTTGGGTGCCTCTTTTTCATTTGGCACGAAGAGTGCATCTTCTTCAGATTGCACGAGTTGAACGCGTCTTTTTCAGTTCGCGTGTAGTTGGGTGCCTCTTTTTCAGTTGGCACGAAGAGTGCATCTTTTTCAGATTGCACGAGTTGAGCGCATCTTTTTCAGTTCGCGCGTAGTTGGGTGCCTCTTTTTCAGTTGGCACGAAGAGTGCATCTTTTTCAGATCGCACGAGTTGAACGCATCTTTTACAGTTCGCGCGTAGTTGGGTACCTCTTTTTCAGTTGGCACGAAGAGTGCATCTTTTTCAGATCGCACGAGTTGAACGCGTCCTTTTCAATTCGCGCGTAGTTGGGTGCCTCTTTTTCAGTTGGCGTGTCGCGTTTTGAGGAATTTGGTAATATTTTAAGGATAAACACAAAATTAACATTCGAAACAAAGCAATGTCACATGAAAAGGTAGATTGGCATTAACATTGCTCAAGAAGATTTATAGTTTGTACGAGTACTTTCCGGTGTTAACCTATGCATTAATGACTGTTCTCTAATACAAAGAACGCGACCTTCCTAACCTTGAATGTAGTTTTCGTAATTGTCGGCCTTTCACAGGCTCCATAAATGAGCGATCTCCAGCTAGTTGATGGCCTTTCACAGGCACCCAAAATGCGATCTTGTCGCAGTTGATGGCCTTTCACAAGCACCATAATGCGATCTCTCCACGGTTGATGGCCTTTCGCAGGCACCAGAATAAGCGTCCTCCAGCTAGTTGACGGCCTTTCACAGGCACCATGATGCGAACTCCCATGCTCATGCGCAAAACTTCTTTAGATTCTGTATGTTCCATGGGCGCGGCAGATTTCGTCCCTACATATCTTGCAGCCTATACGTACCTTTTTTCCTGATCTCGATTACCTTGTACGGCCCCTCCCATGGCTTACCCACATGTCTTACCCACATGTTTGGAGGCTTCTACTTTCTTCAGCACGAGATCTCCCACCTGAAGCTATTGTGGTCAAATTTTGCGGTCGTGGCTCTTCATCATCAACCCTTTATGGTGCAGGATTCGGGCATGTGCCGCATCCCTCTTCTCCTTGATCACGTTGAGATCGAAACTTCGCTCGTTTTGGTTGCTTTCAGGGTCATATAATGCGACTCTTTGGGACTCCTCTCCGATTTCTGCCAGGATAATAGCTTCTGTTCCGTACACCAAGCAGAAGGGGGTTTCGCCCGAGGCGGATCGTGGAGTTGTGCGGTAAGCCCACAGAACTCCAGGCAGCTCGTCAACCCACGATCCTTTGTTCTCGAGGCGCGTCTTCAGGTGCTGCAAGATCGTCCTGTTAGTCACTTCTGTTTGTCCGTTCGCTTGTGGGTTCGCGACCGCTGTAAAATGTTGCGCGATCTTGAGTTCCTTGCACCATTCTGTAATCTTCCTTCCCTGAAACTGGGTGCCATTGTCAGATATTAGAACTCTAGGTATTCCAAACCTGCAAATGATGTTCTTCCAAATGAAGTTAATGACTTCCTTTTCGGATATCTTGGCCACGGCCTTCGCTTTGACCCACTTGGAGAAGTATTCTACCGCCACAATGATGAATTTCTTCTGAGCTTGAGTGGGGGGAAAAGGTCCAACAATGTCAATTCCCCACTAGTTGAACGGACACGCTATTCTGATGGCTCAATCGGGGTCGCAGGTTGGTGTATCAGGGACGCGTATCTTTGGCAACTTTCACATTTTCTTACCAAGTCTCTAGAGTCTTTGACCAGGGTCGGCCAAAAGTATCCTTGCCGCGTGATCTTTTGTGCTAGCGACCTCGCACCAGAATGGTTCCCGCAGCTTCCTTCGTGGATCTCGCGCATCACGTAAAGGGCTCTCTCCTTGTCTAAACATTTTAAGAGGGGCTCATCCACTATTCGCTTGTAGAGTTGACCTGATAGCATGGTGAACCGAGCAGCTCGAAACTTTACTCTTTTCGCAGCAACGGGATCGGCGGGCAAGGTGCCGTCCTCAAGGTACTTGACAATTTCATCCTTCCACGACTCAGCTTCAAAGACCACCTGTACCTCCTCTGCTCGAGAGAGCTGATCGCTCACGGACCAAGGCTGTAATCTTGCAATCTCTAATCCCGTCCATTGCAGCTCCAAATTTGGATAAGGTGTCCGCCTTGTCATTTTCTGTTCTAGGTACCTGCAAAACAGAACATTTCTCAAATCTGCTCATTAATTGCTGAACGATTTCCTTGTACGATGTCATCGTCCTTTCCCATGTCTCATACGTTCCCTCAATTTGTAAAGCAATTAACTGGGAATCTGTGAAAACCTCCAGGTCTCTGGTTCCAGCTTCGTAGGCGAGTTCTAACCCCAAGATGAGCGCTTCATATTCCGCCTCAGCTGCTACCTCGATCTCAACTCCCTTGGGCCCTTGGATCAATATGCCCGCTCCTCCATTGTTAGCGTTTGAGGAACCGTCCACGTGCAGCATCCATTTCGAAATTTGTTCTTCAGCAGCCAAAGGTGACTTGGGATCGCTGGAGAACTCTATCACAAAGTCCGCCAGCACTTGCGCTTTCTGCGCGGTCCTGGGTTGGTAATCTACATCATATTGGCCCCATTCCACGGCCCATTCAATTAGTCTCCCGGAGGCCTCGGGTCGCGACATCACGTGTTTGAGGGGGTGATTCGTCAGCACCACCACTTTATGCGATTGGAAGTAAGGTCGCAATTTTCGAGCTGTGACAACTAAAGCAAGGGCTAGCTTCTCCATCTCAGAATATCTTGACTCAGCGCCCTGAAGCATCTTGCTAACATAATAGATCGGGTTTTGATTGTTTCCTTCTTCTCTCACCAACACTGAGCTGACCGCATTCTCAGATACTCCCAAATACAAAAACAGCGTCTCCCCTTCCTTCGGATTTGAGAGCAAAGGGGGCTTTGTTAGATACTCTTTCAATTCTTGCAACGCCTTATCACATTCGCCACTCCATTCAAAGTTCTTGGTCCTTCGCAAAACCTTGAAGAAAGGAGGCTCTTATTCGCAGATCACGAGATGAATCTACTCAGTGAAGCAATCTTCCCCGTCAGTTTTTGTACATCTTTTATCGTGGATGGGGGTCGTAAGTTTAGGATAGCCTGGATCTTCTCGGGATTCGCTTCAATTCCCCGTTCGCTAATCATATACCCCAAGAATTTTCCACCTCCTACTCCAAAAGTGCACTTATCCGGATTCAACTTCATTCCATATGACCTCATCATACTGAATGCTTGCGCGAGGTACTAGATGCTCCTGCGACCTCCTGCTCTTGACCAGCATATCATCAACGTATACTTCCATTGTCTTTCCCAAGAGGTCGCCAAACATCCTGTTTACCAGTCATTAGTATGTTGCGCCCGCATTCTTCAGACCGAATGGCATCATGTTGTAGCAATAGATCCCCTTGTCAGTGATGAACGAGGTCTGATCTCTGTTTTCTTCAGCCATGCGAATCTGATAATGCCCCTGATAGGCGTCCATCATCGAAAATATTTCGAACCCCGCCGTTGAGTCTACCATGACATCGATCCTTGGCAAGGGGTAAGGATCCTTCGGGCAAGCTTTATTCAGATCTGTGAAATCGACACACATGCGCCATTTCCCGGAGGATTTGGGGACAAGCACTACGTTAGAAAGCCAATTAGTGTATTGGATCTCAGATACATACCCGACTTTAAGTAGTTTGTCAACCTCCTGCTTGATGACCTCATTCTTATCACTACCAAATGACCTCTTCCTCTGCTGTATCGGTCGGGCCATTGGATCGACGTTCAGTCTGTGCACAATGACCTCAGGGTTGATCCCCGTAAAGTCTAACGGGCTCCAGGCGAACATGTCAACGTAACTTCTTAAAAACTCAATCATGGCCATCTCCCTTTCCTTCATGTTCGCTCCTATCCTGGTAGTTTTGTCTGGCTCATCTGGTACGAGCTGTACTACCTTGTACTCATCGCTGGGTTTTAAATGTTCTGCTTCATAAGGCCGAGGCTCAGCATCTTCCTTGATTCTCATTTTCTTTTGTTTGGGCTCCCCCTTCAGTGTTAGGTTGTAACATTTACGAGCCTCCCTCAGGTCGCTAGTGACTTCTCCTGTCCCATTCTCTGTTGGGAATTTCATTTTCATGAAATAAGTGGAGATGACGGCTCTGAACAAATTTAAGCCTGATCTTAAAATCACATTGTACGCGAACGGGGTATCAACCACTAAGAACTTCACTATCAACGTCTTTCGCCTAGGCGCTTCACCCATTGATACTGGCAACTCGATCGTGCCTAGCGATGCTACCTCACTTCCTCCAAATCCCACCAAAGGGGTCTTCACTGGTTCGAGGCGGGCATTCTCTAACCCCATTTTATCAACCACACTTTTAAATATGATGTCTGTTGAGCTCCCACTGTCGATCAGCACTTTATGAACAATAAAATTCACGATATCTAGCTTGATGACCATCGGGTCGTTCATGTCTCCACTCTCTTTCGGTCTGTCTGAACTATCAAAGGAAATAGCTTCTTCCTCCTCAACTTTTAGGATGAACTCTCTTCCTCTGCTCAAGCTCATGGTTCTAGCGCACCTCTTTCTGGTCCTGCTCGAATCACCCGAGCTCGAGCCCCCTACAATAGTGTAGATCACTCCTTTGGTTGGTGCATTGTTTCCGCTGGGTGGGGCTTTATCCATTCTCGACAGACCAGGATTTCGATCCCGACTTCTCTACCTACTCCTCCTTGCCTCCTTATTGACCTTGCAATTTGGGGTGACCCTATCTCGGAAATTTCCCTGTCTCACCAACCTCTCTATTTCGTCCTTGAGTTGGAAGCATTCTTCCGTGTTGTGCCCCCTCTCACGATGGAATCTGCAATATTTGTTAGAAATTTTTTTAGAGGGGGTATACCTAGTGTGCCTTGGCCATTGCAGAACATCCGCATTTTCAACCATCATCAGTGCTTTCTCGCGCGACAAGACCAATGGAGTGTAGTTGTGGTACTTGGGCTGGTACTTAGGCTCTCTCGGCTTTTCTGGTTTTTGCTTGTTCCCGCCTCCTTCTCTACTATCATATGATGGTCTAGACACCTGTTCGCACTCTCTTTGCTCAGAGTCTTTCATTGCATTCATCTCCTCCTCATCTATGTATTTCTGAGCTAGAGCCATTAACTGTTCAACATCACCCGGCGGGTCGCGTGCGAGAGCAGATGTAAAAGGACCTTTCCTCAACCCGTGAATCAGGATGCTTACGATCATATCAATCCTTAATTCTTGCACCTCCAAGGTCTCATTGTTGAACCTTCCCATGAAGTTATTCAAAGGCTCATCCTCCCTCTGACGAATGTTGAACAGGTGGGTCGCGAAATGGAAATTGAATTGCTGTATGAGTTGCTCGTATGATTCAATACTTCCTCGGGGCAAGTTTGAGAACCACTCTTGTGCCTTCCCTGTGAGCGTGGTCGCGAATAAATTAGCCATGATGGGACCCGGCTGTCCATACAAATTCATCACCATCTCGAACGCGGCAACATGTTCCTGCGGGTCTTTCATTCCATCGTACCTTTGTAAGTCTGGTACCCTAAACCCTGGTTCGACTGTTTGAATCAAGATATCGTTGCCAAAGGGAGAACTTTTGTTATGCGAGACTATCTCTCCTTGCTTCTTTAACTCATCGATCTGTTTGTTTAGCAGCTCGATCTGCCTTCCTACGCTGTCCACCTCTGCTCTCCATATAACGGGCTCCCGCTTCTTTGCCCGAATATGACTACTGGAACCTGCTTCCGATATTGCTAGTCTCTTACTCCGTTGCTCTGGTTCGCTTTGCTCTCTTGATTCCCTACGAGGTTCGGCAGTCTGGAATAATTGTCTCTTAGCAATTTCTTTGACCATAGGGGTCGCGGTCCTCGTTTCGTATTCTACGATTGCGTTCCGACTAGCTTCTTCTATCATTCTTTGCAAGTCATCTTTCGTTATATGTACCATAGGTCCTCCTTTCCTAGGTGTCTCTTCTTCCCCGACGTTTCTTCTCGACGAACCTTCCATGACAATAATTCTCTGATGTTCCCACAGACGGCGCCAACTGATCCGGCTCGAATTCAGCGATCCCGAGACACGAACTCGTCAAAGATGGCTAACTCCTCCGAGATCAGATTTTGGGTTCCCTGAGAATAAATCAAGAAAAGTGAGCTCGTCGGGCACGTCCCCGACAATGACCCTCTGACGCTCTTGTTAGGTTGATCGAGAGAAAAGTGTGCGATCTCAGGGTTCGATCACAATAAATGCAGAACAGTTACCTCAATTACGGCATTTTGGGTCTATTTATAGAACACAGCTGGATACTGTTGACTGGGCCACGTGGCTTTATCCTACTGGCTCGCGTCCCGATCGGACGGTTGTGATTGTCCGGGTCTTCGAGGCTGTTGTTCGAACCGAATCGGGTCCTCTGCGACCCGCCTGTTAGAAGAGGCGCGGATCCTCTAGCGAAAGGACCTTAATACCCTTAATGAAGGTTATTTCTGCCATTTCATAGTAGATTGTAGTGGATACCTATCAACTATAGAGATTGAGTTATAAGGCACTCAAACATTTACTGGCGTCTGCCAAAAGAGATCAGCCAAAATGGAGACAGAGATGCCGTGATTATACTCACATCCATGCTCTAATTCACTTCACTATTGCTGTCTATCATAGGATGACAGGAATTAGCAAACATTAAGACAACAAATAATGTCAGAGAAATAGGAAAATGTAGAAAAGAAAAATCAATGGAGCGACCTTCACAAGGATGGCTGTGATACCATGTAGCAAAGGAAAATCAATGGAGAATTTGATTTAGCTGCCATTGTAGAGGCATAACTTTGGCCAATTTTTCATATCACAATTGTTGTACAGTGTTCTCTGTTAAATACTGGGGAAAGAGATGACTGATAACAAAATAACAAACCCAAGACCAACTAACCAAGTATCTAATAAAAATGTAAAACTAATAAGACAGGAGAAATCGTGTTTCCATTCCACAAATGCGCGTTTTTGTAAGGGAGCTCTGCATCTCTATTTTGTCCCTCTGTTTTGTCTGTGATCAACCAATGCCAGCCTTGGATGCAATGTTGACATCTTCCATCCGAGAAATCCCAACACCCCCCCTCCCCCACAAGTGGGACTTGGGGTGACAGCAAACAAGACCAACTTGCCTAGAAGACCAGAAGAGGAGAGCTTGGGCAGAGATTTAGTAAACAAGTCAGCAACTTGATCACGGCTCGAACAAAAATGGACAGAATAAAACCTGACTTGTAGCAATTTTACACGACATGGCAATCAATGTCGAGGTGTTTCGTGTGCTCATGAAACACCGGATTAGCCATGATGTGAATGGCAGCTTGATTGTCACAGTGAAATGGAATAGGAAGGGAAATGGAAACACCAAAATCCTTCAGCAAATAAGCTATCCATTGAAGTTTGCAAGAGGTGGTTGCCATACTATGGTATTCAGCCTCGACAGAGGAGCGTGAGACGGTGCTTTGCTTCTTCGTTTTCCAAGAGATCAAGGCCGGCCCAAGGAAGATGGCAAAGCCAGTGAGAGAGCAACGTGAGTCGAGACAGGCACCCCAATCAGCATCGCAAAAGGCTTGCAGTTGAAGCGAATTTAAGGAAGGAAAAAATAGTCCAAGGTCTGCAGCTGCTTAAGTAACAAACTAAGTGCCGCACAGCACGCCAATGAGACTGGCAAGGAGTCTGAATGAACTGACTAAGTTGTTGTACGCTATGTGATGTATCCGATCAAGTGAAACATAAGTACAATAAACGCCCAACTAAACGTCTGTAACGTTCTGGATCAGCAAGAGGAGCAACAGAAGCAGAATGGAGTTTAATTCCAGAGGGCAAGCGAGTAGCCACAGGCTTGGCCGATTGGAGACCACAGTCACGAATAATGTCAGCTGCAGAGCGTGCAATTTGTAAGCCAAGAAAATAGCGTGCACAACCTAAGTCCTTGATACTGAATAGGCCATAAAGATACACCTTGACTTGAGAAATGAGGTGAAGATTTCCGAGATACCCGTGGAGGAAAGCGTTGTTGATATCGACTTGGTGAAGGGGCCATTGAAAAGCTGTAGTCAAATCAAAGAACAAACGTACTGTTACAGATTTGGCCACAGGTGAAAATCTCTCTGTGTAATCCACACCCTCTATCTGCGATATCCCTTTGCCACAAGCCTCACCTTATGCCGTTCAACAGTTCCATCTTCCCGAAGCTTAGTCTTATAAACTCATTTGCATCTAATGGGTGATTTATCAGGTGGTAAGGGAACTACCTCCCAAGTATGATTTTGTTCCAAGGCTGCAATTTCCCATCGCATGGCCTCAGTCCAATGGGGGATGGAAGCTGCTGCCCTGTATGTTCTAGGCTCTTGCAAGATAGAAAGTGAAGACACAAATCCCATATATGCAGGATCATAAGAAGTGATGACAGGAGATTGATCAAGTGAAGGAAGATGACAGATGAAGTCATTAAGCCACGCAGGCTTATTGTGGCTTCGCATGGACCTGAGAATTGCAGGGGAAGGACTAAATGAATACTGATCAGGAGGGATTGAAAACGAGGGAGAAGAAGATGTCCTAGGAATGGAAGTACTATCCTCAAGATCATCATCAGTTAAGGGGATAACTGCCAGTGGTATACGTTGAGTGGATGCCTGGACCGAAGCAAAAGGGAAACAATTTTCACGAAACTGAACATTTCTGGAAACAAAGGTGGATTTAGTTTCAAGATCATAACGTCTATATGCCTTTTCTCCACTAGGATAACCGAAGAATACACATCTAGATGCCCTCTTATCAAATTTCGAAACATGAGGTTCAGGTTTAATGGCAAAACACAAATAGCCAATTGTACGGAGATGAGAATATGTGGGAGGCTTGTCATATAACACCTCATATGGAGTTTTCCAGTTTAAAACTGCTATTGGAACCTATTGATTAAGTATGTAGCTCCCAAGATAGCATCACCCCAAAAATGACGAGGAAAAGAGGCTTGAAACATGATGGAGCGGGCTATTTCAAGCAACGACCTGTGCTTACGCTCCACGACTCCATTTTGTTCTGGAGTATAAGCACAGCTAAGTTGATGAACAATCCCAGAATTTCGAAGAAAATGCTGGAAAGAAGAACTAAGAAATTCACTCTCGTTATCTGTTCGAATGGACTGCACTTGCTTATTGAATTGAGTAGTGATTAACTTGCAAAAGTTTTGAAATATTTCCAAAGTTTGTGTTTTGAATTTCATGAGGAATGTCCAATTTGAACGACTGAAATCATCGATGATACTTAAAAAATATTGGCACCCAGATGTAGTAGGCTCCCTATATGGCCCCCAAATGTCAAGATGAATAAGAGAGAACACATATTTTGTTCGCATTTTGCTGGATTCAAAAGGCAGTTTACACATTTTAGCAAGTGGACATATATCACAAGGTTTTAGAGTGTGATTCAGCTGCGACAAATCACCAATATGTTTTATAGAATTATGGGACAAATGTCCTAGTCTCTGATGCCAAAGGTCAGATTGATTCAAATCAGCAATGCAAGAGTAAGGAGTATAGGTAGGAGACCCAGATTTCGTAGGTATAGAAACTGATTCTAAAATGTAAAGATTTCTAATCAAGTGTGCCGTAGCAAGAACTCTATTAGTCTTCTGGTCCTGCAGAGTGCAAGTAAAGGTTAGAAAACTAAATTGGATAGATAACGAAGCACAAAGTTGTCTGACAGAGAGTAAATTTACTGAGAATGAAGGAATATGAAGGACTTGGGTCAGTTCGATTCTGGAACAAAGATGCAATGAACCAATGTGTGAAACTGATTGTGAGTGTCCATGAGGCAGGTGTATGATCATTGGGTTAGTGAGTTTAGTGTAAGAATGGAACAGTTTAAAATCTGCACATATGTGATGTGTTGCACCACTGTCTATTATCCAAGAATTAGAAAGACCAAAGGCAGAAATTGCACTGCTACCTGCAAAATTGTCGAGCTGTGCATAGTTGATCTTTAAAGGATGAAGTGGTATTTCCTCCTTCATGTATTTCTTCATCTCCATACGCACTAAATCAGCTAGGTTAGAGTGCTTGCTTTTAGCCATCGTCGAACTAGGCTCATCAGACATTTGAGCACCGAAACCTTTCCCCCTACCTCCAGCTTTCTTTCTCTGTTCAGCCATGTCTCTCTACCAATCTGGTACTCCAAGCAGCTTAAAACATGAGTCTCTTGTATGCCCTGCCTTCTGGCAATGATCACACACGATGGTTTTCTTATCTACAAAGGTTTTCTTCTTATAATTCTTCCCCCTAGCCTGGAATGCAACACCATTGTCCATATTACATATGTTTACTTGCATCTGCTTCTCCATTCTGAGCAAACATAGAGTATGCTTTAGTCACTATAGGTAATGGTTCTAGAAGTAAAATCTGACTGCGAGTTTACCCATAAATTGGATTTAACCCAACCAGAAACTGCATCAAATGATTAGAAGCATTCAAGTCGTCCATTGCTTTGTCAACATTACAGGTGCATCCTGTGCAAATGCATCGAGGTGTAGGTTATAGGCAAAGGAACTCATCCCACAACCTTTTCAATTTTGTAAAATATTCAGTAATAGATAAATTTCCTTGTGTAACTTGCCCAATATCCCTTTGTAATTGATAAATCAGAGGACTATTACTTTCTCCATGCCGCGCTTCTAGCTCAATCCAAAGTTCACGTGAAGATCCCACATACATGAAAGACTCTCCCAATTCCTTTGTTATGCAGTTCAAAACCCAGGTAGTGACCATGGAATCAATGCGATTCCAGCATTTGAACTCATCACTGTTAACTAGAGGTCGTATAGCAATCCCCTCGATGAAATCGAGCTTCATTTTCGCTGTAAGGGCTCTCTTAATAGCCTTGCTCCAAGCAAAGTAATTGTTCCCGGTGAATAACGCTGATACCATCACCATTCCAGGATGGTCAGACGATTGCAGTTGCATAAACTTAGGTTTTGAAACGCCACTTGAAGTGGCCTCATGTCCGATAGAGGTGTTGTACTCCATGGCAAAGAGAATGGGAAAAAAAATGTAACAATGGATATCGAGAGACCTTCACAAGGATGGCTGTGATACCATGTAGCAAAGGAAAATCAATGGCGAATTTGATTTAGCTGCCATTGTAGAGGCATAACTTTGGCCAATTTTTCATATCACAATTGTTGTACAGTGTTCTCTGTTAAATACTGGGGAAAGAGATGACTGATAACAAAATAACAAACCCAAAACCAATTAACCAACTATCTAACAAAAACGTAAAACTAATAAGACAGGAGAAATCGTGTTTCCATTCCACAAATGCGCGTCTTTGTAAGGGAGCTCTGCTTCTCTATTTTGTCCTTCTGTTTTTTCTGTGATCAACCAATGCCAGCCTTGGATGCAATGTTGACATCTTCCATCCGAGAACTCCCAACAGAAAACACCCACTTCAGTTCTTACCATCTAACACACATTCTACTCCAAAATCATATTTGATAGTCGAGTAAAACAAAATTTGGACGAATATTCAAACATTTAACTGCAAAGTTGCCATTTCCAAGCAAACTACTACAACATATCACTCATACACCCATTGCAATACCCTTTGTTTCCCCCTATGATAATCCCAGAAACCACATTACAAAATTACTTATAGGAATATTGCATTTTTTATCCTCAAATATAGTCACTAATGTGATTTTGGTATTCAAACAATTTAAAGATGTAATTTTAGTTTTCAAACTTTATTTTTGGTACTTTTGACCCTGTCATTAACTTTTTTGTTAAATTTAACGAAAATTTCATTTAAACTGAAAAAAATTGTGTGGTGTTAAGAGGACTTAAGGCGACCTATGGCATTGGGTCCAGAGGTCCCTGTTGGTTTAGAAAAAATGTGGTTGTCACAAGAGGATCTCCATTTGTTCCAAAAAGTTTAGCAGAAATTCTGGAACTTAATGTAAAGATCCTGGACTGCTAGTAGAATTCATCTACCTCCTTTCAATGTCGAACTCTTCTTGTTGCTGATTTTGAAGCGAGCTTACGGTTGCCCTTGCACCCTTTGATTGAAGAAATTCTAAGAAGATTAGGCGTTTGTATCTCCCAACTTACCCCCAGCACTTTTGGAGCATCGCTGCTTTCATAATTCTGATGATCCATTTATGCATCGTTCCTTCTAACGATAATTTTTGTGCTCTCCACAAGTTGAACTTCAGTATTGGCGAGAAAGGTCTTTTCTATCTTACTAGTAAGAGGGGAATTATGCTGGTAACTTGCAATAAGATTTCATATACTAACTAGAAGGACTATTTTTTATTTGTTAGTTCTCCTCTTGATGCCCGCTGGAATATACTCTTAATTATGAGTACGACTATCGAGTGTTTATGACAAGAAGAAACTTTTTAACTTGTTGGCTTGTCGCCCGTGTTATTTGACCTTGATCTTTCTCATTTTGGTATACTATTCTTCTATAATTTGTGGCACTTATAAGGCTTAGTGTCCCAGTTACTGACCTCTTGATTATATTATTTCAGCGCGTACTATCATGGCTTCTAAAAGTGTAAGAATGGGCAATCTCATTCCCCAGAGGAGGTCCGCTGCTCAGGGTGTGATCCAGGTCGAATTATTCGATCTCCTGAGACGATCTCACTACAGATGGTCTAACTCTTCCGAACCAGATTTTGGATTCCCTGAGAATAAAACACAAACCGTGAGCTCATCGGGCACGTCCCCGACAATGACCCTCCGACGCTCAAGTTAGGTTGATCGAGAGAAATGTGTCCGATCTAAAAGTTCGAGCTCAATTAATGCATAACAGTTCCCTCAATAACGGTGTTTCTGGGTCTATTTATAGAACACAGTTGGACACTGTTGACTGGGCCACGTGGCCTTATCCTGCTGGCTCATGTTCTGATCGAACGGTCGTCATTGTCCGGGTCTTCGGTCAGTCTGTGCGGTCCGGGTCGGGTCCTCTAGGACCCACCCGCTATAGAATACGCGGATCCTGATCGCGAAATGACTGTAATGCCCTTAATGAAGCGTAATATGGTCGTTTCGCAGGGGTGATATATGTATACCCATCATTACTCCCCCACTTTTTCAAAGTGCAAGTTCGTTGCCTTTGAGGAAGTCGAACAGTTGCATCCGTCGATCGGTTGCCTCAATGACACGTGGCGATATCTCGTCGGTTGATCCCCGGCGCGCATCTCTAGAGGGATTGTCTTATAAATATACCGCCCATTTGAACTTTCATTCCTACCTCACGCATAGACTCCAAGCGACCAGGACTTGCAACTTCAAGCTCGCATTCGATCTGCAGCTTCCAGAGCCATCCTACTTTAAGGTACGATGTCTTCCAACTCTAGCTCGAATTCTGAGTCGCGGTCTAGCTCTAAACCGCGATCTGGGTCTTCTGGGTCTGCTGAGTCTTCTGGGTCTAGTTCGGCATGAGGGTCCGTGTGTAGGTCTGTGTCCGAGTCTTCACACGGGTCGTTCTCTACCTCTCCCAAGAGGAATACAAAGTTTCCCATAGCAAAACTTACAGATGAACACGCCGACCCTTCGGCCCTCACCAAATTCCAGGATAGACTCGCCAAAAATCCTTGGAAAGCTGTAGTCAGCAAGGTTAGAACGCCCGTCGATAAGATTAGGGAAAAATA
Organism: Sesamum indicum; assembly: GCF_000512975.1. Lineage (NCBI taxonomy): Eukaryota > Viridiplantae > Streptophyta > Magnoliopsida > Lamiales > Pedaliaceae > Sesamum > Sesamum indicum. Next base: position 9,294,459 of record NC_026154.1, read on the forward strand.
CCATATACCCTCCGATTATATCATCATTCCCGCTACCTTTGATCGCATGCACCGTCCTCCCGAGGGGTTTTGCGCTTTTTCTATCAAACACCTCGATGCCGGGCTGCGATTTCCTTTCGCTCCTCCGGTGGCCGCAATTTTGAATAAATTAAGACTATGCCCCATGCAACTCTCTCCCAACTCTGTCACTCATATCATCCTTTTTGTGGTATTGATGCAATTTCTAGACTTAGAACGCAGTTTTGACAATTTTTGGAGTTTGTACTCTTTCACCACATCTAAGCGATCCGGTAGTCGAGGTTTTTTCTATCTTTCGGCCAAGCCCGAATGTGGGTAATTGAGCGCCCTAAAGTCGAATGTAGGAGCCTGGTTAGACCGCTACATTTTCATTCGACCTCCTAGAGGTGTCTGGCCTTTTAAAAATGAGTGGACCAAATATAAGCCTGTCCCAGAAACAAGTAGAGGGGGGCTGGAGGGCGATCAGATAAGGAGTTTAACATTCTATAAGTACGTTCCCAAGAAGCTTCTCACTGAGAAGGTTTTGCAATTATCTGGGCTCTCTCCAGCGTCCCTCCATATCGAAGAGTCCTTAGGTGATTTTCTTCTTTTGGTCTCCCTTGCTTTCGTTGCAGTGCTCGCAATTGCTCACTTCTCTTTTTTTTTTTTTTTTGTTTTTGCAGATAGTATAATCATGAGCACGCGTACTGCTATGCGGAGGATTGCGGCCCAAAATAAAGCGAAGAAGGGGGGTGAGGTCGCGGGTCCTTCAGATCCGAAGGGGAAGGGAGGCGAGATCGCTGGTTGTTCAGACCTGCCTTCGAGCTCGCCTGCCCCGGTCCCTTCCAAGGCACTCGCAATTGCGCCCCCCGCCGGACAACAACCCATTCTGGTCGATAGTGAGGAGACGCCTTCGGCCCATGGTTATCTCGGCTATAACTCTTCGGAGTTAGAATTGAACTTGGACGAAGCCAGTGGCGACCATGGGGTCGACCAAGGACGCCAAGATCCTCCACCCGAGGAGCGATCTAAGAAAAGGAAGCGATCTCCGAAGAAGGGTCACGGGCCCAAGTCCAAGTTGGGGCCCGGCGATAAAGGCAAGGGGAAGGAGCCTGCGGAAACCTCTCACCCACCTCCTCCTAAATCGCATAGCCCAAGCGTGCTGAGCAGGATGGCTAAGGAAGCGACAGATAAGACCAGCGTAGACGAAGATCGGGACAAGTTTTTTAGAGTGGCACAGCTAGCCACATGCTGGGAAGAGAGTCGGGCGGCTCTTCGAGGTAATGTGCCGCCCCCCGAATGGCAGGATATGTCGAGTTTGTCCCTTTATGGCGAAGCAGGAGACGAAACTTTCGCTATCTACAACTCCTTCGTCTCCGTTCGCGATCAAGGGGCGCTGGTGACGAACAGCTCCATTCGGCTTGAGGAGTTCGTGGCTCACTCCATGGTCCAGGTATTCTATCAGTTGGCCGCTTTCGATCTTCTTTCTGTTTTCCTATTCACTGTATTCGATCTTGCAGGCCATGACCTTCCTCCGAAGTCTGAGTCTTAAATGCACCCATTACCGAATGAGTTATATTCAAACTGATCAGAAGGTGCAACATCTTAGGACTCAGCTGGCAGAGCAAGACGAGACAGAACGCAAACAGGAGGATAATCTGCTGGCACTGGGTGACGAGGTCCTAAAGCTGCGAGCCGAGCTCGATGCTGCCAAGAAGGAGAGAAAGATCCTCCGCTCCAAACAGGAAGTGGCTCTGGCGGAGGCCAAGAGGGAGGCATTCGATGCCGGGCGTGAGGCCAGCCTCGTAGAGGGCCACAAGCGCGGAGTGGAGGAAGGCCAAGCCGGTCGCATTCCGATCAAAGAATATCAGCGAGCCTTGGCCGGCTCCAGGATGTCCGCGGTTCATGATTTTTTGAAGACTGACACCTTCACGACCACTCTTGAGATCAAATCTGCGGACTCGTTCTCCAAGGGCTACGAGACCTGCCGGTCTCAGATCGAAAAGCTCGGTGGGTTTCACGATTCTTTTGACCCCAGCAAATTGGACATCTCCCTTGATGGCGATCTCTAGCCCTTGCCTCCGGACCCCGAGCTGAAAGATGAGTTTATGGTCCTGAGAGACGAGCTAGAGGCTGAAGCTGATGCCTGACCGATCCCGATCTTCTGATTTTGTAATAGGATTTGAGATAACCGATCTTAAATTGTAAATCCTAGGGATTCTTCAACTTGTAACTTTTTGCTGATAGAACATTGGGGTGTAGGTTTTTGATTGCCCCTGTACACAACATTTGATCAATGAAAAAAGTTTTTGATCTCTGAAACGTTGCGTATTTCATTTCTTTCTATCCATATAACATGTTTCTTTCTGTTCGAAGAATGCATGCCTTCTAACTGCATCTGCGATGTCTTTTTCTATCTCTGAAACGTTGCGTATTTCATTTCTTTCTATCCAGAATGCATGTCTTTTTCAGATCGCGACCTTCCTGGAAGTCTTTCAGATCGCACTTTTAGTTGGACGCGTCTTTTTCAGTTCGCGTTTTGTGTTGGATGTTTCTTTTTCAGATCGTGACCTTCCTGGAAGTCTTTCAGATTGCACTTTTAGTTGGACGCGTCTTTTTCAGTTCGCGTTTTGTGTTGGATGCGTCTTTTTCAGATCGCACTTTTAGTCGGATGCGTCTTTTTCAGATCGCATTACTGGACGCGTCTTTTTCACTTCGCGCTTTTAGTTGGATGCGTCTTTTCAGATCGCATTATTGGACGCGTCTTTTTCAGTTCGCGTTTTTGGTTGGATGCGTCTTTTCAGATCGCATTATTGGACGCGTCTTTTTCAGTTTGCGTTTTTGGTTGGATGCATCTTTTTCAGATCGCATTGTTGGACGCGTCTTTTTCAGTTCGCATTTTTGGTTGGATGCATCTTTTTCAGATCGCATTGTTGGACGCGTCTTTTTCAGTTCGCGTTTTGTGCTTAGAGGGTTTGTATAGTCAGTGATAAGAGAAAAGTTGGGAGATAAACACACGAAGGTAAGCATAAAAAGGTATATACAGTTTTATAAATCATGTTGGACGAATTACAGCGGGTACAAATGCTTCAATCTTTGATATGCGTAACAATGACAATGTCTAATGTAGGACACGATTCTCCTAACCTTTAAAATATACAATTGGTAGCTCTCTAGATGCCCTCGAGTGCGATCTCTTTGTTGATGGGTCCTTCAGTTTCAGTGTTCGATCCCTTTTGTCGATGGCCTTTCACAGGCTCCTCGTTCGATCTGTTCGTTGGCCTTTCACTGGCTCCTTGTTCGATCTGTTCGTTGATGGCCTTTCACAGGCTCCTTGTTCGATCTGTTCGTTGATGGCCTTTCACAGGCTCCTTGTTCGATCTGTCCGTTGATGGCCTTTCACAGGCTCCTTGTTTGATCTGTCCGTTGATGGCCTTTCACAGGCTCCTTGTTCGCACTTCTTGTTCAAGCATAAAACTTCTTCAAATTCTGTATATTCCAAGGACGCGGTAGATCTCGACCTTGCATGTATTGCAGTCGGTAAGTGCCCTTCTTTCTGATCTCGATCACTTTGTAGGTTCCCTCCTAGGGTGGTTCCAGTTTTCCCACGTGTTTGGAGGCCTCTACCTTCTTCAACACGAGATCTCCTACCTGCAATTGGCGTGGTCGAATTCTGCGACTGTGGCTCTTCATCATCAATCCCTTATGATGCAAAATTCGAGCATATGCGGCCTCCCTCTTTTCTTCAATAACTATGAGGTCGAAGCTTCGCTCATTTCGGTTCGTCTCGGGTTCGTACTGCATGACTCTTTGCGATTCCTCCCCGATTTCTGCCGGAATGATGGCCTCGGTCCCGTATACTAGGCAGAAAGGGGTCTCGCCCGTGGTAGTTCGTGGAGTCGTGCGATAAGCCCACAAGACTCCAGGCAGCTCGTCAACCCACGATCTTTTGCTCTCAAGGCGCGTCTTCAAGTGTTGCAAGATCGTCCGGTTCGTCACCTTGGTCTGTCCGTTCGCCTGAGGGTTCGCGACTGCTGTGAAGTGCTGCGCGATCTTCAGTTCTTTGCACCATTCTGTGATCTTTCTGCCCTGAAACTGGGTGCCACTGTCAGATATCAATATTCTAGGTATACCGAACCTGCATATAATGTTTTCTAGATGAAGTTGATGACTTCCTTCTCGGATATCTTGGCCACTGCTTCTGCTTCTACCCACTTGGAAAAATATTCGACCGCCACAATGATGAATTTCTTCTGAGCTTGCGCGGGTGGGAAAGGTCCGACGATATCGATCCCCCATTGATCGAACGGGCACGCTATTTTGATTGGCACCATTGGGGTTGCAGGTGGTGTATCAGTGAGGCGTACTTCTGGCAGCTCTCACATTTCCTCACAAAGTTCTTAGAGTCTTCGACCAAGGTCGGCCAGAAATACCCTTGTCGCATGATTTTCTGTGCCAGCGATCTCACCCCTGAGTGATTGCCACAACTTCCTTCGTGTATCTCCCGCATTACGTAAAGGCCTCTCTCCTCGTCTAGGCATTTCAAGAGGGGTCCGTCAGCTGTCCTTTTATAGAGTTGACCGGCCAGCAGAGTAAATTGGGTAGCTCGAAATTTGACCCTCTTCGCGGCAATGGGATTGCTGGGTAAGGTACCGTCCCCGAGACACTTCACAATTTCGTTCTTCCAGGACCCCGTTTCTGCGACCACCTGGACCTCCGTTCCTTTCCATAGTGTCGATCTCTCGCGCACTAGTGCGGTGATTTTTCGACCTCGAATTTCATCCATTGCAGCTCCAAATTTTGATAAGGCATCTGCCTTGTCGTTCTCGGCCCTAGGTACCTGCGAGATGGAGCATTTCTCAAATTTACCCATTAGTTTTTGAACAATCTCTTTGTACTGGGTCATTGTTCTCTCCCGTGTTTCGTATGTTCTTTGAATCTGCAAGCGATCAGTTGGGAGTCTGTAAAAACCTCCAAGTCACGGGCACCAGTTTCATGAGCGAGCTCTAGGCCCAGCACCAGAGCCTCGTATTCTGCCTCGTTGTTAGTCACTGGGAATGAAAGGCGAGCCGCGACTTCAATCTCAATTCCTCTTGGTCCTTGGATTAATATGCCTGCTCTGCCATTGTTCGCGTTTGAAGACCCATCGACATGCAGCATCCATTTTAAACAGGACCGGTCGCCAGCCAGCTCCATGACGAAATCTACTAGCACCTGCGCCTTCTGGACTGTTCTGGGTTGGTATTCAATGTCGTATTGCCCCAATTCAACCGCCCACTTGATCAACCTCCCGGAGGCTTCGGGTCACGACATCACATGCTTGAGGGGGTGGTTGGTCAACACCACCACTTTGTGCGACTGAAAATATGGTCGTAGTTTTCGAGCAGTCACGACCAAGGCAAAGGCGAGTTTTTCCATCTCTGAATATCGTGATTCAGCCCCTTGGAGCATTTTGCTGACATAGTAGACTGGATTCTAGTTGCTACCTTCTTCCCTCACCAATACTGAGCTGACCGCATTCTCGGACACCCCTAGGTACAAAAATAATATCTCCCCTTCTTTCGGGTTCGCGAGCAGGGGGAGCCTTATGAGATATTCCTTCAACTCCTGTAAGGCCTGGTCGCATTCCGCGGTCCATGTGAAATTTTTTGCCTTCCTCAAAATTTTGAAGAACGGTAAGCTTCTGTCTGCCGATCGAGATATGAATCTGCTTAACGATGCGATCTTGCCCGTGAGCTTCTGCACTTCTTTGATCGATGTGGGCGACCTCAGACTCATTATGGCTTGGATCTTTTCAGGGTTCGCTTCTATCCCGCGTTCGCTAATCATGTACCCTAAAAACTTTCCACCTGTCACTCCAAACGTACACTTTTCTGGGTTGAGCTTCATTCCGTGCGACCTCATTATGTTGAATGCCTAGGAGAGGTCTTCCAAGTGATCCCGCGACTTCCTGCTTTTCACGAGCATGTCGTCCACGTATACTTCCCATAGTTTTTCCCAAGAGATTCCCAAACATTTGGTTTACGAGTCGCTGATACGTGGCTCCCGCATTTTTCAATCCGAATGGCATCATGTTGTAGCAGTAGATCCCCTTTTCCGTGATGAATGAGGTCTTATCCCGGTCTTCCTTTGCCATATGGATTTGATGATATCCTTGGTAAGCATCCATCATTGAAAACCTTTCAAACCCGGCGGTGGAGTCGACCATCAAGTCAATTCTTGGTAAGGGGTACGGATCCTTCGGGCAGGCTTTGTTCAGATCCGTGAAATCAACACACATGCGCCATTTTCCTGAAGATTTGGGGACTAGCACGGCGTTAGAAAGCCAGTTAGTGTATTGAATCTCGGATACGTACCCTGCTTTCAACAGTTTTTCGACCTCTTGTCTGATTATCTCGTTCTTGTCGCTTTCGAACGATCTTTTTTTCTGTTGCACCGGTCGAGCTTTGGGGTCGACGTTTAAGTGATGGACTATAACTCCTGGGTCGATCCCCGTGAAGTCCGAGGGGCTCTAGGCAAATATATCAACATTCTTTTTCAGAAATTCTATCATGGCCAATTCCTCCTCCATATTTACCTCTATCCGTGTGGTTTACCGGGCTCGTCCGGTACGAGCTGCACCTCCTTGTACTCTCCACTGGGCTTCATGTGCTCTGTTTCGTACGGTCGCGGCTCAGCATCTTCTTCGACCTTCTTTTTCTTTTGGCTAGGTTCTCCCTTAAGTGATAGATTGTAACATTTGCGCACCTCCTTCTGGTCGCTGACTAGTTCCCCCGTTCCGTTCTCGGTCGGAAATTTCATCTTCATATGATAGGTGGAGATCACAACTCTGAAAAGGTTTAATCCGGGTCTCCCTAGAATTACATTGTATGCGAAGGGTGTATCGACCACTAAAAATTTGACCATCAATGTTTTTCGTCTGGGAACTTCCCCCATTGATACTGGTAATTCGATCGTTCCCAGCAAGGCGACTTTGCTACCTCCAAATCCTACCAGAGGGGTCCTTACTGGCTCGAGAAAGGCATTCTCCAACCCCATTTTGTCGATCACGCTCTTGAAGATGATGTCAGTCAAACTGCCGCTGTTAATCAACACCTTATGGACCGTAAAATTCGCGATGTCTAGTCTGACTACCATGGGGTCGTTCATATTTTCGCTCTCCTTCGATCTGTCTGAGCTATCGAAAGAGATGGCCTCCTCCTCTTCTACCTTTAGCACGAACTCTCTCTCTCGGCTCGATTCCACTGTCCAAGCACGTCTTTTCCGCGTTCGGCCTGAGTCTCCGGAACTAGGCCCTCCAGCAATGGTGTATATTACCCCTTTCGTGGGTGCGTTGTTCCCGCCGGCCATGGTCCTGCCAGTTTTTGTGGGACCGGGGTTCTGATCCCGGTCCTGACTCCTCGACCTGCTTCTCCTTCCCTCATTGATCCTGCAATTTGGTGGAACACGGTCTCGGAAGTATCCCTGCCTGACCAGTCTTTCAATTTCGTCTTTCAACTGAAAACACTCCTCCATGTTGTGACCCTTCTCGCGGTGAAATTTGCAATACTTGTCCGAAAACATCTTGGATGGGGTGTATCTTGTGTGCCTCGGCCACTTCAAGACATCGGCGTTTTCCACCATCATTAAAGCCTTCTCCCGCGACATCGCCAGTGGAGTGTAGTTATGATATTTTGGAATATACTTTGGCTCCTTTTTCTTCTCTTGTTTCGGTTTGCTGCTACTGCCCTCTTGATTCTCTGTAGGTCGCCTGTGCGCGTGGTCGCGTTCTCTCCGTTCGAAGTCCTTCATCGCGTTCATCTCTTCCTCATCTATGTATTTTTGTGCTAACGCCATCAACTGTTCCACGTCGCTGGGCGGGTCGCTTGCGAGAGCGGACGTGAAGGGACCTTTTCGCAGTCCGTGGATGAGGATGCTCACAAGCATATCAACCCTCGATTCTCTCAGTGGTTCGACGTTCTCGAACAATTGTCTCCTCGCCGTTTCTTTTACCAACGGAGTTGTAGTTCTTCTTTCGTATTTCACGATTGCTTTCCGGCTAGCTTCTTCCATCATTCTCTATAGCTCCTCTTGGGTTAGGTGAATGGTTGTTCCTGTTCCCTTTCTAGGTGTTTCATCCTCCCCGGTGTTTCACCTCAATGAACCTTCCATTATGATAAGGAATTCTCAGACGTTCCCACAGATGGCGCCAACTGATCCGGGTCGAATTATTCGATCTCCTGAGACGATCTCACTGCAGATGGTCTAACTCTTCCTAACCAGATTTTGGGTTCCCTGAGAATAAAACACGAACCGTGAGCTCGTCGGGCACGTCCCCGACAATGACCCTCCGACGTTCAAGTTAGGTTGATCGAGAGAAATGTGTGCGATCTAAAAGTTCAAGCTCAATTAATGCATAACAGTTCCCTCAATAACGGCGTTTCTGGGTCTATTTATAGAACACAGCTAGACACTGTTGACTGGGCCACGTGGCCTTATCCTGCTGGCTCATGTTCTGATCGAACGGTCGTCATTGTCCGGGTCTTCGGTCAGTCTGTGCGGTCCGGATCGGGTCCTCTGCGACCTCCCCGCTACAGAACACGCGGATCTTGATCGCGAAATGACTGTAATGCCCTTAATGAAGGGTAATTTGGTCGTTTTGCAGGGGTGACACATGTATACCCATCAGGGTGCTTCCTCTTCTCGTCCCTCCCTTGCTTCTACTGGAGCTCTGTCTCCTCCTGAAGGTCTCTTTTAAGAGCCTAGAAGCGGTTCACTTGATGTTATTATCATTTCTGATTCTACACGCTTGCCGAAGAATGTCCAGAAACCTCTATTGTCCTGGTTGAGGCTGCTGGGCTTCCTTCTCGATGATAGAGGAAATTGATAAGGATGGATGATTCTGAAGATGAAGGTTATAAAAGCATCGACGACCTTCCTCTTCGTTGCTACCCTGCTCTCTCCTCTTGACTTACTGGATGAAGATGTTAAAGCTTAGATTTTGATTGAGTCTACTCAGGAGAAAGTTGTCGGTCCTCCTTGCAACTTAACAGAATTCAGTCAAGAAGATGCCCCACTTGTGGATACAAGCGTAGAAGCTCCAACTCAAGGTACAAAGGTAAGCCATGTGATAGAATCTGATGCTTCCTTGGGCTGCTTACCCTCTACTAGTGGTACTGATATTGAGGAAAGTGTTCCTCCTTCTGATGCTTAATTTCGTTTATGATGGCCTTGTGTGCCCTTAAATACTTTAAATCATGACTTCTATTATTGTGGAATTTGTGAGCAATTTTTGAACATGTTGCAATGTTGCAGCTACATACCCGTGTCAGAACATTTCTTGTGGAAATGTCATCCTATAATTGATGTGTTTAATGCAGATCTTATTCTAAGTGATAGGGTTTTTTGACATGTTAGAGTAAGTGCTCATAAGCCAATTAAATTGGCCTAAAATGTATTTTATTTGATAATTCAATTATATCATGTAATATTATTTTGAGTGAATAAAATGAGTATTCGCTTATTTTGGCATCCACTTTGTTGTGCTCATTTGTATGTTTACATTTTCTTACTTAAAAATCACAACAAAGCTTATAGACCAATTGACAACGGTGTAGTTGGGCCGTACATTAGATGGCTGTCATGAAACCAACTACCAAAAGGTTAAATTTGAAATGTTACAAGTCGAGGACCTCGAGAATGAAATCAAGAAGTGCTATGGAGACTTGCACTAAGAGTCGCATTCGAATTGGAGAGTACCGTGTTTCATCGGTGACAGACGTGGAGCGTCTATGATATCTTGGTGGATTGATTGACTAGGTGTCAAATCAATTGAACTGACTCACGAAGATCGTCGTATGGAAGCCTTGGAGGCTATGTCGGTATGACTCGAATCCCCAACTTCGGTAGTACGGGAGTAGTCCTCAAAATTGAGAAATCACGACAGTCACGTGCATACGATGACTGTATCTTGGGTTTGCGCGAGAGGTGGTTATGTCACAGACACGATCATCATAAGCCTCATCCATTGTAGTCGGGGTATATAGCAAAGACGGTGAGTTCCAATAATAAGATCCATCACTTGTCAGTATATGACAGAGCTATCTCCTATGCACTTGGAGATGCGTTAACGTTCTGTAAATCTGTGGCCACAATCGTTGATCGAATAGGAAACGGAGGTTCTTATGTCGAGATATTTGGCGTAACGCGATCTCAAGTATTAAGCATAGACGCCTAGTCCAGGATGGGAATCGACACCTAATTCCATGCCCTAGACTATGCAACTCAAGAGCCTAAATGTTCGCACAATAATTCACCTAGTCTCTAGTGTCATGGAACGTTGCTAGACGGCCATCCATGCTAACGGACTTTCTTGATTAAAGGTTAATCAAGATTTATTAATCAAATAGGGATTTAATCAATAATAATGTGACACTAGCCCAAGTCTAGCTGAAATGTAAACTTAAAGAGTCACACACAAATCACCAGATAGGAACAAGGAATTAATTTTGAATTAATTCCACAAGTAATTGGAGTACTTAAAAAGAAAGAGACATTAATTTATATTGGGCTTATCCTTATAATTTAATAAGTTGGATCTTATTAAATAATAATGATAATTTTGGGCTTATGTATTTAATTAGATTAAATACAAGTTGAGCTCGATTAAATAAATTTTTATGAAATTGGATTTAAATAAAAATTCATAGGGCTTGTGATTTTAAAGGTAAAAATCGACCAAGGCCACTAATTTTCAGTCCATGAAAAATTTCATGTAAGGAAATAAATGGTTAGCAAATTGTATTTTTGGAAAGTGCAATTCTAACCATTTTTGGGGATTTCTTTATTTGGAATAAAGAGAAATTTGCCTTGTAGATAATAGAATGTATTTAGAAACATTCTTAATTATCAAACAATGTGTATATATATATATACAATATAATTATTTGGGAAATAATTATAATCTTAATCACACAACATAAAAAAAAACCCCCCTCCCTTCTTACGTCTCGACCGCCCCCTCTCTTGTGCACTTATCTCGTTCTCTTCTAGCAAAGAATTAGAGGACTGCTGTGTTGGAGCCTCAAGTGGAGAGCATTTCAAGCAACCGTGAAAACGAAGGTATCGTTTTTCACCCTCTTAATCTCGATTTTATGGTTCATACATCAGCCCTGTATTTGTGTTTTATTTTAGTGCATCAAACGTTCGGAACTCCAAAGGTAAACCCCTTGAATTTGTTTAATTTTGCATTTAATTTTCATTATTACACATTTCCGCCTTATCGTTTCCGCTTGCGTGGTCGTACCACACGATCCTTCAAGTGGTATCAGAGCTCGGTTCAATGTAGGGGCTGATGATTATATGATTAACATGATTTTTACAGCTTTTTGAAGCATGTTTTATCGCTTTCGTTTATTGGTTATATTATGAAAATGGCTCATTTGATTTTTGCAATTTATGGATGATTAAATCGTATAACAAAATAGAGAATTTCTCTGGGTTTATGCTTTATTTTTGTTATTTTATAATTGAACCCAAAAGAAAAGAAAGAAAATCGTTGCAAAACTGCTGCTGCCGGCACACAGTGCACGCACGGCCAAGCGCGCGCAGGTAGGAGCCTGCCTATAGCCTGGGCCCATATGCACAGCAGGCAGGGCATGCGCGCAGGCAATGCGCGTGCCCCTGCGCACGAGCAAAGCTTTCATGTGCGCATGCTGGAAGGAGGGCTAGCTCGCGTGCGCCCCCTATAGCGCAGGAAGCGACAACAACGCGCGTGCTGCAAGGGCCGACGGCTGACAGTCGATTTTCACCATTTTTGAAAATTTGATTTTTTGGATAAAATTGAATTTTTCATTAGAATTAAATTGCATAATTAATTAGATTTATTACGTGCATTGGATGAACATATTTATGATATTCCTTTAATTGCAAATGACGAACCTGTGTTTTTTTCGTATAACGTCTTTTGTGATATTGGATATTATGGATTGTTGTATTACATGCAATGTATGTTACATGGAATATATGATGGATGATCACGAATCCCACAACCTCTTATGTTTATGGTTGGTATGTTAACTTCTCCCTCCCTCTCGTTTTTAGCATTTGAATAATAAAGCTTGCTATCTCACTCCTAATGTACTCCCCTCGACTCTGATCGGGATTTTTTTTTTTAATTGTAATGAGGGTAGTATAGGAATTTTGGTGAGGTTTTTAATTTTTTGAAGCAAGCCCATAGAGAAGAAGGTCCAAGGAGAAGGAGACCCGCGAAGGAGTTACGAGGACCATATACATGTTGATAGGTAAAATATTTTTTAAGAGTTTAGGGCCACTTTAGACTAACCATTGACTCATTATGGCCTCAGTGAGTCGCATAGGTTGGGCTTGTGATCATCCCACAAGGGGCCGTGTTTAACTACGTTGCATGCTATGATTTATTTATTTCTGCTAGCATTTGATGTTTTGCATGTAACGTAATTCTGTGATGAGGTCTCAGTCAAACAACTCAAATATCAACTCTTACTTGGCTAACGAAGTTAAATATTAGGCCCAAAATGGACTTGGATCAAGATTGTCTTGATCTGTCCAAGCCTTCCATCCACAGAAATGTGGTGAGGAAGCTACCACTACCTAAATATGGTCTCACAAGTCGTGGAATGGAATGGAGAAAAGTTGCGCTATTGTTTTGAACAAAGAACACTTTCAACATTTTCTTGTCTCACGAGTCGTTAGGGGGCGACGACTAAAGTGTAATTTGGTTCATCTCCCTCCACAAAAGTGAGGGGGGACTCCTCATCACAACAAGACCTGCGGATATCAACATATCGAGAAGGTAGCTCATTTCCCTAGATGAACAGCAAGTGTGGAAGAAGGAGCCAGTCAAATCACATTGGCCAGGGCAAATTAAAAACATCCCAGCAAAAGCAGAAAACTAAAATTGTTTCATCCCCATTTCAAATGGAGGATAGCAAGCAAAGTAAGGAAATAAAATTGTCTTCCATCCCAACCCAGAATTCAAGTTACATTAGTTCTTCTCCCCACTAGTAGGATATTCTACTTCTTTTTTCAGAGGAGTCTCAGCAACGGGCAAGTGGCCGGCAGGTGGAGCTGTGTCACTGGCTCGAGGAGGCCCTTCTCCCTTCTCTTCGGAGGCACCTTCTTTTAGAATAGGTGACCAAAAATCCAATTAGATTGGTCTTTATGTAATCTCCTCTGATAATTTTAGTGTAACTGTAACATTATTTATGAATAAATGAGCATTCATTATTTGGCAATTGTATTTGTTGTGCTCACTGATTATGTTTATAGGCTTAACATCACAACCAAGCTCACAAATCAAATTGTACAACCTATGTAGTTGGGCTGCACATTAGATGGTGCCATGAAATCAACTTATGATGGTTAGGTTTGAAAAGTTTCAAGTCGAGGACCTCGAGATTGGACATCGAGAGTTCTACTAAGACTTGCACTAAAATTGCATCAGTTGGATGAGTGGCGTGTTTCATCGGCGCAGACGTTGGATGTTTATGCAATTTTAGTGGGTGGTTGTACCGACTGAACTGACTCGCGGTAAGTCGTCATATGGAAGCTTTGAAGGCTTGATCGATATGACTAGATCTTCCTAGCTCCGATAGTACGGGATTAGTTCTTGGACTTGAGGAACCATGGCAGTTGCATATATCTGATGGTTGTATCTTGGATTTGACGAAAGATGACGTATCTTGGATGTGGTCATTACAAGTCTTGTTCATTGCAATCAAAATATGTAGTGAGGATGGTAGGTGAAAGGCACTGCAAAGTGCGAGTGGATCGGTTGGGGAAAGCGCAAGAGGAAGCAGTTAAAATAAAGCGCAGAAATTAAAACAAAAATGCAATAAAACCATAGTTCCAAGGGGTGTACCCTTAGAGTTCTCGAACGTTCGACGTAGTTAATAGAAATAAATGATAATGAAATTAATGGGGCTAATGATCGAATGTAAAACAAGGGGAACAAAAATCGTAAATCAAGAATTACCTTTCTGATTTATTTCGAACCTCCTTCGTTGATTCTTTCACCCAGGCCTCAACGTATAGACCCTCTAAAGTCGCATCCACACCACACAGGAACTTGGGATTCTTCAATTTAATTTGCTAGAAAAGAATTGAAGAGAAAAACACACCAAGTGTGCACAAGAGGGGGGTTCGGCCGAGTGAAAAATTAGGGGAGAGAATTATTTTCTTGCTTTGTTATGTATTCATTAGTTATTCCAAATAACTAAAATACATATATATCTACCTTGAATGGATGCATTAAAACATGTCTAGGTGCATTTAACCATCCATAAGGTAATAAAATTCTTTATTCTAGATAAATGATGACTAACATGACATTTTTCAAAAGTGATTTTGTTAGTCAATAATTTTCTTTTCCAATCATTTCCACCAACTTAATTAATGGAATTGGGCCGATTTTCATTAATTAAAATACCAGGCTGAATTAATTAGATCCAATTTAATTAAAGCTCACTTTATCAAGTCCATCATATATTTAATCCAATTGACTATATAGAACCCAATAAGCCTTTATTAAATAATAAGGACAAGCCCAATATAAATTAATTCAATCAATTTATCCTTGGGCTTATCCATCTAATGGATCCCTCACATATATAAGTAATTCAATTACTTACAAAATTAATTCCGAATTAAATCCTAGTTCTTTCTCGGAAATTTGTGTGTGACTCTTTAAGTACACCTTTCAGCTAGACCTGGACTAGTATCCAATACTATTAATTAAGTCTAATTTATTTAGTAATTCTTGATCAACCCTTGATGAAGAAAGCCTGTCACCATGGGTGACCGTCTAGCAATGGTCTATGGCACTAGAGACTAGGCAAAAATCCATGTGAAGTTTTAGACTTCCGAGTCCATACGGGTATGGTCCTTCTGTCTACTGTCTCCCAGCTTTAGTCTAGGGCATAGAATTTGGCATCAATTCCCATCCTGGACTAGGCGTCTATGCTTAATATTTGAGATCGCATTATACCAAATTGCTCGACATAGGAACCTCCTCTTCCAATTCAACCAATGACTGTGGCCATAGCTTCATAGAGCGTAGATGCATCTCCAAGTGCATAGGAGAACCTCTGTCACGTTTTGACAGGGATGGATCCTCTTCTTGGAACTCACCATCCTCGCTACATGCTTTGACTACACTGGATAAAGCTTATGATGACCATGCCTAGGACACAATCACCTCTTGCACAAATCCAAGATACAATCATTGTATGCACGTGACTACCGTGATTCCTTAAATCTTAGGACTACTCCCGTACTATCATAGCCAGGGACTCAAGTCGTACCGACCAAGCTTCCAAGGCTTCCATATGACGATCCCCACAAGTCAGTTTAGTCGATTCGACACCTAGTCAATTGAGCCATTAAGATCGCATAGATATCCCACGTCTGTCGCCAATGAAACACGACATTCATCAAATGAATGCGACTCTTAATGCAAGTTTCAATAGGACACTTCGATACCTATTCTTGAGGTCCTCGACTTGGAACGTTTCAGACCCAACCCTAAATAGTTGGTTTCATGACCGCTATCCAATGCGTAGTCCAACTGTTGCACAGTTGTTCAAGGTGGTCTGTGGGCTTTGTTGCGATGTTTGAAAGAAATGCAAACATAAATGTAATGAGCACAACAAATGAAATGCCAATAGCGATTACTCATTTTATTCACTGAATAATACTACATAAAAATTGAGTTATTGTCAGAATAGATTATAAGCATGCCAATTTGATTGGCTTTCAGGTCACCTATTCTAACAGTAAGTTCCAAGATAGAACCCGTCACCTGTCAGTATATGATAGTTGAGTTACCTATGCGCTCTGAGATGGTTTGTGCACTTAGAGTCTATGGCCACAGCGATTGGTTGAGTAGGGAATGATTTCCTATGTTGATCAATGAGCAAACATATCTCGAGTTATAGAGCATAGTGTCTAAACCAGGATGGAGACCGACACCCAATTCCATGCCCTATACTTATATTGGGAGGCGGATGGTGGAAGGACAATTCCCGTATGGTACTCTGGAGCCTAAATGTTCATGCCAACATTCATCTAGTTTATAGTGCCATGGACCGTTGCTAGACGGCGATCCATGGTAATGGAAATTTTCGATTAATAGTTAATTGAAAATAAATTAATTAAACTGAATTTAATTAATTATTATGTTGGACACAAGCCCAAGTCTAACTGAGGATTAGCCTAAAGAATCGCACACAAATCACTATGAAATTGGTGGAATTAATTTGAAATTAATTCCAGAAGAAATGAATCAATTTAATTGGACTAAATTAATTCAAAGAGAATATAGAAATGATCGGATCATTTATTTAATAATTCACTCGATGGATGGCTCAAGAATTAAATTAATTGGAGTAATTAATTTTTGGACTTAACACCTTTAAATTAATTGGATTAATTTATTAGATTTAGCTTAATTAATTGATTGGATCAATTAATTAGAGTTTGATCTTAGATTTATTTAATTGGATTAAATGAATCCTTGGATTTAGGAAGGTGCCTCCATGATGTTGCCTGGCTGGAGATCCCTATCATTCTTCTTGAAGGGTACCTTACAGGATCTTTAAGAAGGGAGGTCCTCCTTACCTTCTTTTGATGGTGTCCCTTTGAATTTCCTTGGTAGGTCGGCTCCTTTCGTTTTTTCTTGTAGGGTGCACCCTTAACCCTTTTCGTAAGTGAGTGTTTGAACAGTATATTACAAAATATATGTTAATAAAAAATAATGAAGTATAAAGTAAAAGAGGGCTTAAGATGGGAGCCTCAGGGGGTCCCTTTAGTGATGGAGCCTGCATGAATTTTGGCAGGGCTTACTCCTAGACAAGTTTTATGCCTCATTTTTATAAATATAATGCATCATACCTTTTTCGAGAAAAGATGGTAGACTTCGTAAAGGGAGTCCTAAGAGGAGGACTCGTCGGGGGATGTCCGTTGGAAGGAAAAATTTTAGAAGGGGTCCTTTTGGAGAGCCTATGGGAGGATGCCCTGCATGAGGATATTTTTAGAAGGGGCCCTTCAGGAGGACTTATTGTAGGATGCCCTACAGGAGGACAGTTTTTAGAAGGGGTCCTTCAGGAGGACTTATTGTGGGATGCCCTGTGGGAGGATATCTTTAAGAGGGGTCCTTCAGGAGACTTATTGTAGGAGGCCCTGCAGGAGAACATCTTTAGAAAGGGTCCTTCAGGAGAACTTGTTGTAGGATGTCCTGCACGAGGACATTTTTAAGAGGGGCCCCTCTAGAGGGCCTATTGCAGGATGTCTGGTGTAGAATGGGGCAACATTCTTCATTAATAATACTTTTTGAGGTTATGAATATTTCATGGTCGTGATATCGGACGTCCTTCAGGGTCTTGAAATTCATAGGCACCTCGTCCTATTACTGTTGTGACCTTGAAGGGCCTTTCCTAGGTGGGATCCAGTTTTCCCACCAATTTCAATGCATTTACCCTCCCTAACACAAGGTCACCTACTTCAAGGCTTCGTGTCTTCACTCTTCTATTGTGAGCATTGACCATGGTGCTTTTATACCTTTGGGTCCGAATGAAAGCCTTTTTCCCTCAGTTCTTTGATGAGGTCCAAGTTTTCTTTCAGCAACTCCATTTTATTTTCTTTTGAGAACTGTAGGATTCTATCGGAGGGTAACCCCAACTCTGCTGGGATGATTGCTTCGATCCCGTACACCATGGTGAAGGGACTTTCTCCTGTGGATCCTCTGTGGGTTGTACGATATGCCCATAAGACGCCGGTTAGCTACTCTGTCCAATTTCCTCCAACTCATTCCAAACGTCTTTTAATCCCTTGAACAAGTATTCGGTTGGTGACCTCTACTTGCCCGTTGGCTTGGGAGTGTGCTACTAACGTAAATCTCTACTTGATATGCAGACCCTTACACAGTCTTGTATTTTGTGGCCTTAGAATTGTCAACCAGGGTCTGAGATTATTTCTCAAGGGAGTCCAAAGGGGCAAATGATGATTTTCTATATGAACTTCATTAATTCTGTTTCTGTGATATGAGCGAGTGGCTCAGCTTCCACCCACTTAGTGAAGTAGTCAATAGCTACTAGTAGAAATTTCCTGGGGCCAGGTGCTTAGGGGAAGGGTCCCACAATGTCTATCCCCCATTATGAAAAGGGACAAGGTGACAACATGGTTGTTAGGGGCTCTGCAGGTTGATGTATAAGCAAGGAACGTTTTTGACACTTCTCATATTTGATCACTAGCTGCTTTGCATTTTGCTTCATGGAGGGCCAGAAGAACCCTACCCACAGTACTTTGTTGGCAAGCACCCAGGTGTCTGCATGTGCTCCGCAACAGCCACTATGTATTTCTTTTAGGACACGGATCCCTTTTGGTTGAGATAGATGTCTAAGCAAAGGATGTGTGAAGGATTTCTTGTAGAGGATCCATGTTAGCAATAGAAAGCGAGAGGCTCGGGCTTTAAGCCTGGCAGCTTCCCACCTATTGCTTGGAAGGAATCCCTCCTGCAACCATCCGATGACGGGGGCCCTCCAGTCTTCCGAGGAAGACACGGCTTGAATGCAGATCGGAGTGGCTAAGGGAGGTATTGTATGCTGATATGCCTTGTTGTACAATCCTCTAGAGCACTGGCTTATTTAGAGAGTATTGTATGGTGATATGCCTTGTTCTACAATCCTCTAGAGCATCGGCTAATTTAGAAAGGCAGTCGACTTTTATGTTTTCTTCTCTTAGAATCTGAATGAGTTGAAAACTCTCAAAACCTGTTTTGAGTTCTACTATCTATTTGAGATACTAGATCATGTTCTCCTCCTTGACTTCATAGGACCTTTCTATTTGCTTTACGATCGACTGAGAGTCCAAATAGGCTATTACATGCCTGGCTCCAGCGTCGTGCGCCATTCTAAGTCCTATCATAAGTGCTTCATATTTAGCCTCGTTGTTGGAGGCTTTGAATCTGAATTTAACAGCGAATTCCGAGTCTTCTCCTTGAGGTGTGGTGAGGACTATGCCCGCATCACTGCCTTGGAAGGTGGACAACCCGTCCATGTGCAATAGCCATTTCTCTACTTGGGGAGTGCCTTCTTTAGACGTTCCTGTCGTCTTAGAGATGAAGTCGGCCAGGGCCTAAGCCTTGATGGTGGTTTTAGGTAGATAAGAGACGTCGTATTTGCTTAATTCCAACTTCCTATTTCACCAATCGTGCTGAGGTATCTGATTTGCCTAGCGTCTGCTTTAAGGGTAGGTTGGTCTTCACTCCAATAGGATATGAGAGGAAATATGGGCGTAGTCTTCTAGCAGTGGTGACCAATGCGAGGGTCATCTTTTCTATGGGGGTATATCGTCATTCTGTCCCATTGAGGACCTTGCTGAAGTAATAAATCAGCATTTGTCTTCTCCCCTCTTCACGAATATGTACGAAGCTGATTGCCTAAGGGGTGGTTGATAGGTAGACGTAAAGGGTATCCCCTGGGGAAGATTTCACAAGTAGGGGGAATCCCGCTAGGTATTGCTTAAGGCCATCAAAAGCTTCTTGGCAGGAGTCATCCCACTTGAAATGTTTCTCCTTCCGGAGGACTTTGAAGGACAGGCTCTTTTCTACTAATTTAGAGATGAATCGGCTTAGTGCAGCTACCATTCCCGTCAGCCTTTGCACTTCATTGATGTTGGAGGGTGCCTTCATATCTAGGATGGCCTTCATCTTGAGAGGATTGGCTTTGATCCCTCTCTGAGTAACCATGAATCCCAAGAAACCCCTCCTTTTATTCTAAATGCGCATTTTTCAGGATTAAGCTTCAACCGGTATTTTCTTAAAATGACAAATGTCTCTTCCAGATCTGCTACATGGTCCCGGGTTTCCTTGATTTTTACAAGCATGTCGTTTACGTATACCTCAATTTTTCTTCCAAGTTGTGGACAGAATACTTTATCCACCAAGCATTGATAGGTGGCTCCGGTATTCTTCAGGCTAAATGGCATGGCTATGTAGTGAAAGGTCCTAGCAGATGTAACGAAGCTGACTCTTTTACAGTCTTTGGAAGCTAGTATTATTTGATGGTACCCTTGTGAGGTGTGACGTAGAGTCTATTAGTTGATCAATTCTTGGAAGAGGATAAAAATCTTTAGGACAAGCCTTGTTGAGATCTCTAAAGTAAATGCACATTCGTCATTTCCCTCTAGGCTTGGGTACTAGCACCATATTGGATAGCCATTCGGGGAATTGTATTTCTTCAATATGGCCAGCTGACAGTAATTTGTCCACTTATGCCTGGATAATCTTGTTCTTTTTGGGCCCAAAATGCCTCTTCTTCTATTTTACTGGCTTCATGCGGGGATTGATGTTAATGTGGTGGGTTATGATATTAGGACCGATCCCTTCTAAATCTTTGGGACCATGCAAAGATATTTGCATTATGACATAGGCATTCGAGTATTTCTTTACCTGTGGCACCTTCTAGTTGAGAACCAATACGTGTGAATTTTCTTGGATCTCTAGGTACAATCTTGATATTCATTAGTTCTTCCATTGGCTAGACCTTGGCAGGTACCCTCTACTTTTCACCATTTCCGGCATCGCCTTTTTCGTGTTTGCTAAGGAGTGCTTCCTTATTGCATCCGCCGGAGGGTGCCTCCTTGTCATGCTGGCTGGAGGGTGCCTCCTTGGGGTGTTCGTCCTTGCTTCCCTTTTGCCCCTTTGCGCACCACCTCCACATAATATTTACGAGATCGGAGGGGGTCCCCTTTTACTTCTTCTACACCTCCGGGCGTAGGGTATTTGATCTTAATGTGGTAGGTGGATATTACGGCATGGAAGGCATTGAGAGTGGACCTTCCTAAAATGACATTATAGGCTGAAGGGGTGTCCACCACTAGGAATTTCAACAAGCATGTCCTTCGAGTGACACCCATGCCTAAAGTTAGAGGAACTGAGACCATATCTCTAGGTGGACTACCTACCCTTCAAATCCGTAAAGGGCAGTGGTCACTGCTTCTAGAGGGGTGTCTCCTAGCTGCATTTGGTCGTATGCTTCTCCAAACAATATGTTCGCAGAACTCCCTCAATCTATGAAGATGCGTTCCACCTCGTAATTGGCTAATATGATGACCAGAGCATCGTTGTGGGGACTTTTAGAACCTGAACGCTCGGCCCTCCTAAACTGGATGAGGGGGGCATCCTCCATAGCACTGACATCCCACACTTCTTTTTGGTTGTGCTGTGCGCTTCTCAAATTTGCGTCTTCCTAGCACGGTAGGAGTCACCTCCATGTGGCCCTCCTACGATCATCCACATGACCCCCTTCCTGGGTGGGTCGTTGGCAGTAGGTTTTTCTTTGAAAATATTTCTACGCTCTTCGATGGGTGAAGCTTCCAAAGGGATATCTTCAATTCTTTCCTTTTGTTCGCTTCTTGCTTAACAGAGGGTCCATGTTCCCCGGGCTTTTTCCCAGCAGACGTATCCTAGGAGGTACTCCTTTTGGATGAGCCTTTCTACCTCATTCTTTAAATGTCGACATTCTTCAATAGTATGGCCATAATCATTATGGAATTGACAAAACATATCGGACTTGGGACATTAAGGTTGCTCTCTCCATGACCGGGGGTGGGTTAGCAGGCCTTTTCCTTCGACCACCCAAGAGCTTGGGTGATGGGCACCGTGAAAGGAGTATAAACGGCATGGATCCTATGGAAGGATGTCTTCTTGTCCCTAAATTTAGTGCGCTGCTTCTTGAAGGGGGCCTCCTCGCTGGCTTCTTTTCTCTTTTCTCCTTGATTTTCCTTCTTGGCAGCCTGGGCGTCTTCCATGTTAATGTACTTGGCTGCGTGAGCCAAGAGGGCATCGAACTTTAAAACGGGGTTCTTGGCTAAGGACTTGAAGAAGTCCCTGTCCAAGAGGCCTTGCGAGAAGGCGCTGGTCTTTACTTCTTGCGTGGCTGAGGGTACCTTCAAGGTTGCAGCATTGAATATTCGCAGGTACTCCCTCAACGGATCGTTATCCCTTTCTCGCACAACGAAGAGGCTGAGTTCCATTTTCTGAAGTCTCTAGCTACTAGTGAACTGGAGTAGGAATAGAGACCTGAACTCCTGGAAGCTCCCTATCGCTCTAGGGGGCAGTTGGTTAAACCATTGCTGCATGGCTCTGGCAAAGGTAGTCAAGTACACTCGACACTTGACCCCGTCCATATACTTGTGTAGCAGGGCTGCATTCTCAAAACGCGAAAGGTGTTACTGGGGGTCGGTCGACCTATCGTACTCAGCAATAGCGGGGGTACGACAATTTGCAGGGAGCTCATCTGCCATCACAATATCTGTGAAGGGGATACTCTACAGTTCTTTCCAGGAATTCCTACTATTTGGTGTTGCACGTCTTGGAGACCATTTTGAAGACACTTCAAAAGAGCCAGCTACTGTTGGGGATCCTCCGGTGGATTTGCTGGAGGGAGCCCTTGCATGGCGACCCTTTCTCCTAGGAGAGTTTCTTCCGTTCCTCCTTGAAGGGTGCCTGGTTCCAGCGCAAAGACTGGACGAGTAGGGACTAGTATCAACATCTATTCTCGTACGGCCACTGCAACCACTTGTTGGATTGCGCCCAACAAATCTAGGGAAAGTTCACCTGTTGTGGTATCGAAGGAGGTGCTTCACCTTGGAGGATCAACCAAAGGCTCTATGATTCTGGGAGACAGCATCAAAGCCGAGAAGGCTGCGATAGACACTCCTACTGGTGTTAGGGAGGCCTCCGCAACAACCTGTAGAAGCTGATTGTTGTTGGGTACCTCCATGGTTTTCTGCTTGTTAGCGGGATTACCGGGGGTCTCCATGATGTCTCACACCTTTAGCTCAAGTTTCCCACAGATGCAGCCAATTGATCGTACAAATTTAGCATAGGTCCAAATTTCTTGGATCTTGATGTTGAATTTGGGCTAATTGAGATAAGGCTCTTGAGAAAGAGGACCTACAAAACAAAAGGTTAGCGTTCTGATGTTTAAGTTAGTCCTGGATTTAAGAATAGATAAATAGAAAAATAAATTACGATGAAAGTGAGAATTCCGTATGTAGGGTGACCTGTCCTTAGGCTAAGCCTGGTGATCTAGATGGGCTGACTCCCTCCTAGGCTGGTGGGTCTATGTTTGAGTTCTAATAACATCTTCACACGTATTAATACGTGAAGGGATCAATCATGAGTAAATATGAATTTTCATTTAACTTTTTTGCCAATATCATTAAATTTCGAAATTTACTAACCGGTGTATCGATTTAATAGATTGAAACAAACTTCAAGGAAACTTAGTGTGATTTTTCAAACTATAAGGAATCTACGTGTAATTTACACCAAATCTTAGGGAAGGACAGTGTAATTATCCCATAAAATTATTGTATTCCAAAAAAAATAATTATGAACTATTTTATTATACAAAAACGAAATAAGCTAGAAAACATTATATCTATACTAATATAAAGAAAGACCCTCTACACTCACAAACGATGGTTAGTGACACCATCGCACCAATTGTTAAATCTTATTTTTATACATCTATGATAAATATGATACAACGGCTACCGTTTTTTTGTTTCTTTCTTTCTTATTTTTCTTGAAATGTGATTTCTTTCCGAAAGACGAGGTGGGAAGTCTAGACGCCCCACCTACGTGTGCCCAAGATGAATAAAAAGGCCCAAATCACACAGCCCAACTCGCCTGGCCCTAGAACCCTGCAAACGGCCCAACCCTCATGCACACATCAGCCCTTGAAGCATACGTGGCACCCACACAAGCCCTCCACGTAAACTTGTAAGCCCTCCCCAACAAAAACCTGGACTCTAGCGCCCGATAGACTCCTAAAGAGCTGGAGTCCTCCATCTTGGACTCTCTTCCTCACTCAGATAACTAATCCTCATGACATAATCCATAAAAAAGAGGATTTAATCACACTTTATCTCAACTAACTCTACTCGTTGTCCTCAAGAACAGGAAGCAGCATCAGTCCCACAACATGGAGGACTCTCTGCTTAGAATAGGAGGTCCATACCCCGGCAGAGAGACGCCTTCACGTTGTAGAAACTCAACTACTACCTTGCTAATCTACTATCACCCTCATATACTTGTTTTGCTCTTATTTCTTCAACATTATACCCAATTATTTTAATATCTTTTCGTTGCCTGAATCGTTATTTTTCGAATCGGATATTGACTTAAATATCGGAGTGCTAACCTTTTGTTTTGAAGGTTTTTTCTTACAAAAGCTTTCATTCAGACAGCCCAAATCTACTCCTAAGGTTCAAGATTTTTGGACTCGTGTTAAAATATGCAGGCATCATATATTTTAATATTATTTATAGTATATTTTAAAATATAAAAATATTATTTATTATATGTATACAGAAATGACATACCACAACGGCTAATTTATAAAAAAAAATAATAAGCTCGAACTTATATTTCTTCTAGATCTATGTGAAGTAACCAAAGCCTTTCAAAATTTACATTGAAGAAATTTTATGATAAAACCAAACTTATTGTAAGAGATCAATTCCAAGATCCAATCAACTTTAGAATTCCTTCTTATAAAGTATTAATCCGATACCCTTAAAAATTAGAAAAAGGGTTATCCCAATTCGAACAGGGATGGAGCTCTAGAAAATTGGGGAAGAAGAATAAAGTTTTCCCCTCTTTTCATTACTCTCCATAATATTATATACAAAATCTAATGAAGAATCATTGAACAAGTGTCTTCATCTTTATTTTGCCTTAACAACTTTTGTCTATTTCTTTTATTTTTATCAATGATGATAATCCATAAACCAATTAATTTTGCAGCAACTTTGTTGGACTTCTAACATTTGGGCTAGCTAGGCGCATAACCCTATCATTGCCTGGTCTTTCAAAAATAGCCTGGTCCTCAAGGCTGAATCCATAACTGGAACTCTTTGACCCAGTCATATCAGCTCTAGGACTGAATGCAGTGATGGACTCCTCCAAACTCGAGGTAGGAAGAATTGAGCCCATAAACTTATCTTCCATCAGCCCAGCAAGAAAACACTTGTCCTCAAGGCCCATGGAGTTGCAACAAATTATCCAAGAGGCCATTGCAGAAAACGCTCCCCAGGTTGCTCGTCTTCATCAACTGGCGGGCAGCAGCAGATCTGGAGCGTTGGAGGGCAAAGTGTAATGGTTTGAGATCGAATTAGCAGCAAATTAATAAATTAACCAGGAGGGGATAGGAAAAATAGAAGAAAAAGAGCAAGAGGAGGAAGAAGAAGACTCATATTTCATTGATATGTTCTTTATCTCACAGCCATTGCCTTTACATAGAATGGGACAAAAATCCTTAACTAAAAAGCTGAAAGTACAATTAAGAAATTGTAGAAAAGCAAACTGTAGCTTATCCTTGCTCCTCCCTCATTGGCGCCCGTATTCTTCACAAGGACACAAAAGACAGCAACTAACTTTCTTCCACAGGCAGGCGTGCACCCAACCATCCACATGGAAGCTGCTGGTTCTCTCACGATCATAATCCTCAGACAAAAATCCCCAATTATAATGGTGCCCAAATCAGTCTCCAATTGGCAACGTACCACACGAGGGCATTCCAATTTTCTCCCAATTTAATCGCGCCCTCAATCGCACGATTCTCATTTAAACTCTTGATCGAACGGTCCCCTTTCAAAGTCTCATTTCTAGCTGCAAACCCGACATTGCTCCTCCCTTTTTGAGATCCTTATCCCCAAGGATCAAAATCGGGGAACTTGGCAGCAAAATCATAATAATCCTCCCAGGTGGCTTGATCTGGGGGACGAATGAGACCACTGGATCAGCACCTGTGGAACACCAGCATTATTTCTAGGGATTAAACGCCTTGCAAGGATTGTTGCAGGGTAAATTTTGAACACTTCATCCTCAAGTTCTGGCAGCTTCACCAAGGGAATGTACTTGGCTCCTATCTTCTTTTTTAACAAAGAAACGTGAAAGACTAGATGTATCTTAAAACTTGGGGGGAGTTCCAGTCTCTAAGAAACCTTTCCAATCCATTCAACCACCCTGTAGGTACCATAATACTTAGCAGATAGTTTGAGCTTCTTCTTGAGAGACACTGAAGTTTGCCTGTAAGGCTGGAGCTTCAAGAAGACCTCATCCCCCACCTCAAACTCTGTCTTTGTTCTCTTCTTATCAGTATAGTGTTCATCCTTTGTTGAGCCAAATGGAGATTGTCTTTCAGCAACTGTAATGTTTTAACTCTTTCTTGCATCAACTCATCTACTCCAATGTGGTGGCTTTGTAGATAAGGACCAATTGACAACTGTTGAGGGGGATAACCATATAATGCTTGGAAATGGATTGCCTTTAGGCTAGTATGGAAAATGGTGTTAAACCAAAACTCAGCAAGAGTTAGCCATTGAACCCATTTCTTGGGCTTTTGATGACACATGCATCTTAGGTAGTTTTCCAAACATTGATTCACTCTGTTAGTTTGACCATCACTTTGGGGGTGATAAGCTGAAGACATGTCTAAAGAGACCCCTGATAAAGTGAATAGCTCCTTCCAAAACTTGCTTGTGAATGCTCTATTCCTATCTGTGACTATGCTTATAGGAAGCCCATGTAGTTTGTAGATGTGATCAAAGAAAAGCTTCGTAATTGTAGTGGTTGTATAGGGGTGTTTGATGGCTAGGAAGTGTGAGTACTTAGTCAATCTATCAACAACCACCAGGATAGAATCCTTACCTTAGAGTTTGGAAGCCCTTCAATGAAGTCCATGGAAATGCAAGACCATGCCTGTTCTGGAATAGGTAATGGTTGCAGCAAACCTAGATAAGGTAGATGTTCATGCTTGCCTCTTTGACATATTTCATATTCCTTAACCCATGTCTCAATGTCACTCTTCATGGTAGGCCAATAGAATAGGGACTTAACCCTTTGATACGTCCCATCAATGCTACAGTGACCACCTAAGGCAGCATCATGTAATGATTTGATAACCGTCTTCATTACTCCCCCATGGCTACAAATACAGATTCTGCTTCCTTTTCTTAATACTGCAGCTTCATAATTGTAATCAGAATCAGAAGAAGGATCCATCACCTTAGCTTGGAGAATGGATTGAAATAATGTATTTCCCTCATAGCTGCCTTGCACCTCTTGCATCCAGGTAGGAATATGAGTGGTGATGGCTTCCAAGCAAACTTCATTGTTGACTTCCTTTATTCTAGAGACGGCATCTGCAGCACAATTCTCCTTTCCCTTCTTATACTGAACCTCATAGCTGAGCCCAAGCAATTTTGTCACCCCCTTTTGCTGCAATACTGAATCAATCCTCTGGTCCAAAATATGCTTAAGCCTTTTTGGTCAGTTTTAATGATAAAATGACTACCTTGTAGATAATGCCTCCATTTGGTGATAGCTAGCAGTAGGGCTAGGAATTCCTTCTCATAGATTGACATTCCAAGGTGTTTTGGTGCTGAGCTTTGTTGAGATAAGCAATGGGCTGACCTTGTTGCATAAGGACTGCCCCAATTCCATTTCCATATGCATCAGTCTCTACTATAAATGGCTGTGAGAAGTCTGGCATGGCTAGCATTGGGTTTGTTGTCATGACTTCTAGTTGAAGGTTGTTTCTGCTTCTTTACTTCACTTGAAAGCATCCTTATTCAGTAAGGATGTTAAGGGTTTACTGATAATTCTACAACCCTTAATGAACTTCCTGTAATACCCTTTAAGACCTAAAAATCCCCTAAGTGCCTTGACATTAGTAGAAGTAGGCCAATTAACCATACACTCTATCTTCTAAGGGTCTGTTGCAACACCTTCTAGTGAAAAAATGTGGCATAAGTATTCCACTTTTAATTGAGCAAAGGAGCATTTTCTTCTCTTAGCATAGAGCTTATTTGTCTTCAATAGTTCTTGAACTTCCTTGATGTGGCTCAAATGTTTTCCCCATGTCTTGCTATAGATAAGAATGTCATCAAAGAACACAAGGACAAATTTTCTATGATAAGGTTCAAAAATAGTGTTCATGAGACCCTGAAAAGTGGATGGTGCATTACATAGTCCAAAGGGCATGACCATGAACTCATAGTGGCCATTGTGAATGATAAAACTAGTTTTAGAGATGTCTTCCTTTTTCATCCTTATTTGAAAATATCCTGACCTCAAGTCAATCTTAGTGAAATACTTAGAGGTATGTAACTCATCAAGCAACTCATCAATCACAGGTATAGGGAAGTTGTGTTTAATTGTAAGTTTGTTGAGATACCTGTAGTCCACACATAGTCTCCATCCACCATCTTTCTTTTTAACCGATAGCACTGGGGAGGCAAAAGAGCTTTGACTGGGCCTGATGATCCTATTACTGAGCATTTCTTTAACAATCTTCTCAATCTCGGTCTTTTGTCCATAAGCATATCTATAAGGATGTTGCTTCTTTGGAATGGTTTCAGGTATCAACTCAATATAGTGTTCTATGCTTCTCTCAGGTGGCAGTGATTTAGGTTCTTCAAACACTCCTTCTACTGCTGCAGTAGCTTCAGTATCTCAAGGGCTTCCTCCTTGGGTTTAAATCTTTTCTTGCTCATCATTACACCATCTCTAGTTTCTTGTGCCATCCTACTCATCTGTTGTGTTAAAGAGTAGGCAGTTAGTGTCTTGGTTAAGAGTTCCTGGGGTAGGGTTTCAAGAATCAGCTTTTGGGGGGGTAAGGATATAGAGACCCTCAACTTATGAAAGTCTAACTTAATGAGATTATATGCGCTGAGCCAATCACACCCCAGCACCAAGTCATACCCCCTAGTTTGAATAATCTAACAGGATGAGTAAAAACAAGTCCTGCATCTCCCTTTTGAAACCAGAACACATCAGACTACTAATAAGCTGACTTCCATCAGCAACTTTTATTGTCATGGGCATAGTGTTCTCTAACTTGCAATCGAGAACCTTGGCAATCTTCTCATCCAGGAAGCAGTGTGTGCTTCCACAATCTATCAAAATGAGGATGTCCTTATCTTTTACTTTTGCACAAACTTTCAGAGTCTTGTAGTTGGTGCTTCCTTTCATGGCATGTAATGACACTGCCACTTCCTCCTATACGTCCTCTTCTTCTCTTGGATGTTCTTCTTGTTCCTCATTGTCATCCCCCTTGTTTTCCTCATCACATAAAAGCATGTGCACTTGTCTATACTTACACCTGTACCTGGAACATATGGTTCATCACAACGGTTGCATAGGTTCTTTTCCCTTTTTACCTTGACCTCAGCCTCTGTTAAGAACCTCTTATGCTGGTTGTAGTTCTTAGGGGGTGGATTTCTGGCTTGAGGCCTTGAAAATGGGTTTAGGTGCTGGAGTTTTGTGAGTTTGGTGATTTACAGTGTACTCTAGTTTTCTAGTCAGGATCACTGCTTGATTTAAGGAAGTAGGACCATAGATAGATACAAATGATTTTACCTCTTCTTTCAACCCACTAATGAACTTCATCATAAAGAAATCCTCTTCCAGGTTCTTGTTAAAAATGAGCATTTAGTCCTTGAGTTCCTCAAACCTTTTCAAGTAGGCATTGACAGTGGTTTGATGGTGGAGTCTATTGAACTCTTTCATTACACTTTCATTGTCCAAATCTTCAAACCTTTCAAGCACACTCACCACTAGCTCATCCCATGTGTGAAACTCTTTCCTCTCAACATATCCCTAGTACCAAAGTTTTGCCTTGCCCTCCATATAGATAGAAGCCATAGCCACCTTCTGGTTTTCAAGGATAGGAATCAGCTGGAAGTATCTAGTGCACCTCTGAACCCAGCTCCTTGCATTTTCCCCATCAAAGTAAGAAAACTCCAACCTGTTTAGTGCACTGTAATTTCCTGAATTGGTTTGAGTCTGTGTTTCTTGCCTGGGAACATGACTAACTTCTTGTCTGAATGAGTTGTGCACTGTAGCTTAAGATGCGGATCCCTTTTCAACGGATGCTGTCAACCCTTCCCCTAGAATAGACTTGTTCCTATTATAGTGCTGCAATTGCTCCACTACACTCTGCAGTTGCTGCTGGACTATAAATAGGCTATGCTCCACATTTAATACAGAAGCTTGTAATCCTTCTTGCACTTCCATAACCTGGTCCAATCTGCTATGTATTTCATCTTCACTGGCTTGCCTTTTTGCCCTTTCATGCATGAAAAGTATGTCCGGTTTCTTTTGGGCTTCTTCTATTTCCTTTAAACGAGTTCATCTGCCATTTTTGTGTGACTTTATATGATGTTAGGTCTGAGGATTGACTGGCTCTGAGGCCAAATGTAATGGTTTGAGATCGAATTTGCAGCAAATTAATAAATTAACCAGAAGAGGCTAAAAAATATAGAAGAAACAGAGCAAGAGGAGGAAGAAAAAGACTCATATTTCATTGATATGTTCCTTATCTCACAGCCATTGCCTTTACATAGAATGGGGACAAAAATCCTTAACTAAAAAGCTGGAATTACAATTAAGAAATTGCATAAAAGAAAAATGTAGCTTGTCCTTGCTCCTCCCTCATTGGTGCTCGTCTTCTTCACAAGAACACAAAAGACAACAGCTAACTTTCTTCCCCAAGCTGGCGTGCTCCTAGCCGTCCATGTGGCAGCTACTGGTTCGCTCACGATCATAATCCTCATACAAAAATTTCCCAATTGCAATGGTGCCCTAATCAGTCTCCAAACAACAGCGTATCACGCGAGAGCATTCCAATTTTCCCCCAATTTAATCCCGCCCTCAATCGCACGGTTCTCATTTAAACTCTTGATCGAACGGTCCCTTTCAAAGTCGCATTTCCAACTGCAAATGCGACACAGACAGCATGCGAGAACAAGAAAAAACGGTAGAGGATGAGGCGAGTGGTCCCCGGCGGACCAAGGAAGACAAAAAACAATGGAGAAACGTTGGGCCGGGGAAGTGCGCGTCTGGCTCAAGCGGGGGACGGCGTAGTATTTGACACGCGGTGCACAAACGGGTAGGCGGCAGACCAGATACAATGATGCCGAAGAGGTTGGCTGAGGCGGCGGCGGTAGTGTGTTTCTAAAATCCAAAGGAGGCGAGAATGGTGGTGAAGCGAGTGACGAAGAATGTGAGTCAAGGAGTGTTGTGGGTGAGGTGTCGGAGCGAAGAAGGGGCGAAGGCAGCGTCTATGCGGGCGGCGTAGAGGAATAGGCATAACAGTTGGAGGACGACGAGCTGCAATCATAGAGGGGTCGCCATAGAATTTTGGAATAGATGAGAGAAACGCAAAAATTGTTGCAGAGACAGGGAGTATGGCGTTTAAGATAATAGCTGAGTAAGTCGACATGGAAGCTACAGCGAAAAAGGCTATTTCAGTATCCCCTTTCATGTCCAACTGCTGGCGCTCGCTCTGAAATCGACGGACCAAGATTCTTCTAGAATCAAAGACGAAGGAGCAGCGTGAGTCATCGGTGGAGTATTGGGAGCGGAGGAGATGGCAATGCTCCCTTAGAGAACGGCTGACGAATGCCCGTCCCCGATTGAAGACGATACTTGGGCCTTCGTGAAAACGAACAATTGCTCCCAAGAGGAACTGTGCTATCTGATGCCTTAGGTGTTGTGGTGGCGGCGTATTGAACTATTTGGGGGCGACGAATAGAGGAGGAGCTCGTGGGGCATTGTGGAGGAGAGGCAAGTATGGCGTGATGCGAAGGGAAAGAAAGTGAGGGTTGTTGGTGTGTTGCTGCTGTTGCAGTGGCTTGGGAATAGAAACTGCTAATGGAGTAATAGGCGGTGAGGGAGGAAGAGGGACTGACGAGGAGGGTGGGCTGTCCGTTGAAGGAAAGGCAAGAGAGATTTGGTGATGCAGGTTGTTGATGGCAGTCTTTATTGAAGCAAAGATGAATGCTGGAATGGTTGTCGTGCAGAGCCGCCGTGAGGGCCTCGAGGGATGCGCCGGCAGCAAGGAGGGAGCGAAAATCTGAATGAGGGTGTGGAGCATGAGGTTGCATGGTGGAGGATGAAATCGAAATGAAAGAAGCAAATGATATGATAAAAATTAGAAAAAAAGGTTATCCCTATTTTAACAGTGATGGAGCTCCAAAAAATTGAGGAAGAAGAAGAAACCTTTTTGCAAATTTGTTCTCCCCTCTTTTCATTGCTCTCCATAATATTAAACACAAAATCTAATAAAAGGTCTTTGGACAAGTGTCTTCATTTCTATTTTGGCCTAACAACTTTTGTCCTATTTATTTTATTTTTATCAATGATAATAGTCCATGAACCAATTAGTTTTGCAGCAACTTTATTGGACTTGTAATATTTGGACTAGCTTGGTCCATGAGCCTATAATCACTCATTCAATTCATCAAATATATTTTGTCACTACATTTTGGTAGATTTTTTTTTACAGGTTAAATGCAATCGCCCTCTACTGTGAAAACTTTAATTGGCAAGATGCCTTTCAAACTAATAAGAAAACAAGAAAAAAGAAAAGGATAACTCAACCCCTGACATTTAAAAAAAAAAAAAAACAAAAAAGGTAATTTACCCCCTATGCATGTCACTCGGCCATAATGCAATTGTTACTTGATTTTTGTTTTGTGTAATGTTTGTTTTGGCCCTTGAAAGTACAATTGCTAAATTTGAAAGTAAAAATGACTTTAGTGCAAATATCAAACAGTAAAACGAGTGATAAATATACAAAGACAATTTTGTCATCACATGAAATATAACTATATTGAGGAAGATAGTTAACACTTGTTATAAGAACTTGAGGAAAGAATTGCCCCTTTTTTAGTATAGGAGGGGCTTTTTGCCCGTTAACATTTTTACTGGGGGATAAAATGCTATAAACCCTTTTGTGGACGTGAATGGTCATTCTTATTCTAAGAAATGGAATCCTAAAGATGTAAGCAAAATCAAACAGAAAACATGGTGAGGAGGTAGTTAATCTGAAACTATATGCATGTAGCATTAATATATGAGGATATATTTGTTCTGTTACAAGGCCTGGAGGATAATGTATCATATTGTACTTAATATGGGAGGAAAAAAGGAGCAAAAATAGATGAGAGCATGCATTGACCACAACTGTAGTACAAGTATAATCAAACCTCTTTCAGTGTGAAGAATGAAGATCATAAAGAATTGGATTTGCTTCAAGCTTCTCAGCAAAATTCTCAAGGATCTTCTTGAGCAGCACCATGAATCCATCTTTTTCTGATTCAGCAGCATCATTTTGGCTCTCCACCTCACTAAATATGTCATCAAAGAGAACCACCATTTCATCCAGTTCCGGTGGTGGTAAGCCGAAATCATCCCCATGTTTCTCAAGGAAATGCCTGACTTTCATGGTGCTTGACCATTCGCTCTTGCTTTCATACTTTTCTTGCATTATCTTCTTAACAATGTCGTCTAGTTGCCTCTCATCGGCCACAAGCTGCAGAATTGTTGCGAAGAAGATATTGAGACTATTGTATGAAATTTCCCAGTAAGACCATCAACCACCAGAATTGATTGTCTTCAGCATTCCAGACTTGGAACATCTGGTCTTGAGTTCCAAAAAGCAAAACCAAACATATATACTGACGAAGTAGATTAACTGCTAAACTGACCAAATAATTGTAGTTAATCTAATTAGGAGTCAGGACAATAACATCTGAAGCAAATAATTCTGGTTCTATAATTAACCAACAGTGTCCCATATGAACTATAGTGAAAAACATAAGCCTATATGAAAGCACCCTTTTGATATATTACGGAGTGCATATACAACAAAGACGAAAGACTGATTTATTTTGCAGGTCTGAGAACTTGGTATTTTGGAAAAGTCTCGTTTTCTTTATTGTATATATAGAAGAGAGAATTGCATCCAAGTGAAGAACTATACGTAGTTTCAGTTACGCATTTGAGACTTTGCAATAGCAAAGCAGATTATCTGTTTATAATATACTCCACCCATCCCAAAATTAGAGCCCCAATTTGTCAGGGTACCAAGTTATAAATGAAAATGAAAATTAGATTATCCTTAAATGTAGTGGTTAAAGAGTTAGTAATATTAAATTGTTCTTTTAATGAGAGGTTACCTTTGGAAACAAAAACTTCTATTTCAAACAAATGCAGCCTTATTTAGAAGGTTCCAAAGAAAAATAGGAGCAATGATTTGAGAAGAAGTGAGTCAATAATATAGAAATTCTGGGGATACAAATAGAGAATAAGTCATTTATATTGGACATATTGACTAGTAACCGACTTGAAGCTTATATTTGCTTCCAGTAAGATGTAGTTAGTCATGCTAATATTCCCTTCCATATAAATTGCCCAAATTTTATGGGATATTTGCATCATGAAATAATTTTGAAGGATAATGACTAGAAATATATACCACCTCCATAGCAACCCAAAAACAGTCCTATAAAAGAGTATTTAATGTCCCTGAACTTAAGCAAATGATCAGCAAAGATAAGCTACCTTTCTCAGCTTAGAACCATTGACGATCTTGATGTGCTGTACAACAACAACAACAGGCTTCTTAGCAAGACTATCGGCCAGTTCTTGTAGCACAGGTTGCAACAGCTCCGCAAATTGTGCCTGTCCAAGTTCTTCTTTTCCTTCTGCCCCATGACTTTTTAATATATCATTTAATTGAGGAAATTCTGTTCGACAACCAAAATGGTCATTGTTGCAGCTAAAAGTCAACAACTCAGGTGTGACATGAGAAAATATTACTCTAGAGGATTTTATTACATCAGAAATGCTCACTACGAGGGTTTAAATGAGACCCTACTCAATGAGACTAAATAGCAGGAAGAAGTCACTGATGTTTATGAGATAAATTAATACATATGTTTACTCATTTATTTGAAGAACTTTGCGAGGTTTGTCAAGGGATAAATGAGAGTAAACTACTAAATAATGATAGGAGCATGTAAGTTCTAGAAAAGGTAATAATTAATTGCTTATACAATATAACATAGATGAAGAGATCTAATTACAATTTACATGGCATGAACCATATGGGTAGCAGTCGCAATATTCTCAGCAAAGGGAATGAGGTATCAGGAGTACAGTATGAGCTGCACTATTTGTAATGGCCATTTGAGAAGAGTTCAGAAAAGATTACTACTTACCATGTTGATATGATGTACTTAAAAGTCTAATTCACAGCCACCAATCCGATCAAGCTAAGTGATAAATTTTGGCGAAAAGACTTTTAACAAATGTTAAATAATGTTTATTTTACCATTGTTAGATACATCCATGCTTTTACACATTCAGATTGAGAAAAAAGCAGCAGAATTCCTTAGGTGCAAACATATCTTGTATGCAGTTTCAGATCTTTAAGATGTTCCTGTGTCTTGTGTGTATATATAAATACTAAAAGCTTAGAGTTATAGAGAGAGAGAGAGAGAGAGCATACCTGACACAGGAGGAATCCCCAGTTCAATGCCCATATGTATGAGAGCACTCTGTATCTCATCCTTACTAATCTTTCCTCTATCTTCTGTGTCTAAATCAGTGAATAGATTCTCAGCTAACATCGCAAAATCATCTTCATCTTCCAAAAACATTTGAAGAGTTCTTCCATCCAAAATTGCCACAGCAATAGGATCATCTGAATTTAAAATAAAAAAACATGAAGCTCATAAAACCTAAATGGAAGGTTATCAAGATATTTTACTTGAGAGAGAATACCTTAAGTGATCCAACTTATGATAAATTCATCAAAAGTAATAATTGATCCAAGAAACAAATTGACTGCTAGTACCAACTTCAAGATTTCCTTTTAACAGAAATAAACAAAGGTTAAATGAAACCTTGGGCTTCCAACCTAACACCATATGTGTTGGTTGATTAATAGATTTGGTTACAAATATAAATAAATTACAGTCAAGCATTCCCAATGAAAAAGCAGAAACACCCAACATTTTACTTAAGACTTCATTGTCCACAATATTTCTATACTCCCCGCTTGCATTGTGAATAATAGTGATTGGTCTAGCAGCAAAGATTAAGCAAACAACATAAAGATGGTCATATCAGGACTACAAGTATGGACAAAATAGTTGGGATATGGATAATTGTTAGATGGCATGGCGAATGCAGTTCCCAGCTTAAGGTTAAATCGGGATGGACGGGACAAATCATGGATTACAAGTGATCAATTGAAGTGACTGGTGAAACAGTTAAACATATGAATAAACAAACTTACAATCATATGAACCCGTTTCAAAATTACATAATGAATTCAAATTGACGCTAGCTTATGTGTAGATTGGCTAATCCATTTATTTACCATTCCTGATATTGCTTATTGCATCTTTTCAACCTGGAGTTGGCCAGTAGGCAATAGCTTTCAAACCGAAAAATTGAGATGGACACGAAATTCTTCCTTTCGAAGTGATAAAGATACAGAAAGTGATGTATGATGTAAAAATGATCAACCACCCATTTTCGTTATGATGCTCTATTACTTCTAAAGAATTGGTAGCCAAACTCGAACCATGTCGACCATCCACTGACTGACTGAAAACACAAAAAAGGTACAACCTAAAGAAAAAGGAGAAGAAGAACAAAACAGAAGGAAAACCACAGCAACTAGTTATGTGTATATGGGTTACTGCAATTAAAAGAACAATTAAGGACGATCTCACTTCACATTCCTTTGAATTATCTCTCCGAAAATTTCAACTACTACTTGTAAGAAAACTGAATTGCTTACTTCTACGCATCTAACGAGTCAAGAGTTGAATTTAACACACAAACCTCACCTCTCAGTTCATCGGCGATGGCCAAGACGTAATTTCGAAAAGTTAACGAGGCATCGGAGCAATCAAGCTCCTTCGTACGGAATGCAGCGGCATCGGAAAAACCAAGCCGTAGGAGAGCGGCTGACTTGAGAGTTTCCGGTAGTACGACGCCATGGAGGGAGAGCGAGGCCCTGTTTTCAGCCAGCTGAAGCACTTCCGCGCAGGCGATCACTCCTACCTGCTGCCAAGGAGGCGCAGATAGATCCGCCTCTCTCAGCAGAGTTCCGTCCAAGATTGACAATCCTCCGTGCAACATCGCTTCGAAAGTTTTAGCACGAGAGTTGAATATTTTGAGTGCCACTGAATGAGAGAGAGAAAACAAAAGGAAAACCGCGGGGCGCGTGCTTCAAGTTTGGAAATTTCAAGAGGCGACTTCACCAGGGTTGACCAGATTTATTACAAGGATAAAAAGTATTGTTTGGCCTAATCTTCTTAGGGTGAAATGCAAAAGGGATACCGTAGTATAGGCCATTTTACAATTCAGGTACTATACTTTTTAAAATATTTAGATTTAGTACCACATTTTTTAAGATTTTGCAGGATTGATACCGTAGGTTACGAAAGTTGCAATTATAGTACCTTAGTTTCTGTTCTAACACTTTGATAATAGGTATCTTTTGAAAATATCATTTCAACCCCAAAAAGGTTTGATTTTTAGCAGATCTAGTCCCATCGCTTGAAGAGAAACCAAAGAGAGGGCCCTGAGACACCCAAATCCAAACAAGAACGGGTCAAGGATGCCATTGGATCAGTACCTCTTCTACATCATAAGGGAAAGGAATAGAGATTCCAAAGCCAAAGATAAGAGACGACCTGATTATTGAAGCCATCAAATCTATAAAATAATATAGATAACGAGGGCAAATCTATCAGATCTAAAAGAATTGGTTGAATCCTTTTCCCAACTTGAGATGGTGAACTTAGTCAACGTTCAAACCAATAAAAATCACTCCAGCACTACCACCGTCGGAGGGAAGTACAGATTCTAATGATCCTCCACAGGATTATCCAATAAGGAAAAGTATAGGGAATTTGTATAGGGATGATCCTCCGTTTGGTTGTGTTTTCAATGAGATTTTTTCCACTTTCCACTGTTTGATAAGGTGGGAACTTGTTTGTTTTGTGCCATTTTTAGTGAGAATGCATTCCCAATTCAATTCTCAATTTCAAATTTAATAGGTCAAATAGGCTTGTCATAGTTGTCTTTTCTTGTCAGCCACTATTTGCTTCTTTCCCATCAATTAAAATTGCTTTTCTCTCTCAACCATTCCTTTCAATGGAATTCTCAAACAAAACCAGCTCTCCTCCTCCTTCCTCTTCCCCTGAAACTCACCCACCGATCCATCTTTTTCTTTTTTTACGACCGTCGAGTCGTGTGGTTCGAACAACGAAGTCACTTGCCGGAAGAGAAAGCGCGGCACTCGAACTAAGGTGAGCTCTGTACCGAGATCCGTTTGTTTCTCTTGTTTTCTTCAGTGTAGGAAACACAAATATGAATCTGAAGTAGTGAAGAAGCTGATAGGAATTCTTCTTCACTGCAAGTAGTGAAGAAGCTGAA
Source organism: Sesamum indicum (assembly GCF_000512975.1). NCBI lineage: Eukaryota > Viridiplantae > Streptophyta > Magnoliopsida > Lamiales > Pedaliaceae > Sesamum > Sesamum indicum. Next base: position 9,332,791 of record NC_026154.1, read on the forward strand.
GCCCAGACTTGATGTAGCATATTAGTGCTTGTTTAGCCCTGCGATTAAGCAGACTTGTATTTTTTTTTTTTTTTGGTAAATAAATGCAATTTGTTATACCATTTCGCTCCTTTTCTCGTGATTATTTTTTGAATTAAGTTATACCAAAATCACATTTAGATAACAGTTTATTGTTCTCTGAAATAGACATTTTTGACTTGCTCATCACTTAATGAAGCTCATCTTAACTATAATTTTATTTTCATGAAAATCATTGACTTCATTGATTTTTAATACTTCACTAACTTTATATTTTAATTCAATACTTGGTGGAATTCTTGACATAAGAAGGATGTTAGTTTTGGAATTTAGCTTACAATTTACAGTTTTATAATCAATTATAAAATTTGAATCCAAACACCTTCATCACTTTTGCTAAAATCAATTGTTCTGAATCAGCTCTTTCATAATCAATTATTTGATAATCAATCATGTAATTGTCGCGCCAGACTAGGCGTAATATATATTCTCAATATACATGAAGTATATGTGAATTAGATTGAATGTTTAAAAACAACAGTGTAATTATTCTAAAAAAAATGGTATCTGAACCTAATATCACAATTATCATGTTGTCTCTTAACTTGATGTGTTTGAATAACAATTCCACAGTTTTATAGAATCATTCTCGTCTCAACAAATAGTAAACATCAAAATTAACTCATTAAGGATAAACAAAATTAAAGATACATATGTTATATGCTAATGAAATAATAACAATAATAATTAGATCATGTGCTTACTACCAATAATAAATAAAATAATTACAAATATTTATAATAATGAATAATTAGAGTAAATTACAAATAGTTCTCAGATATTGTTTATACTTACAAATCTGAAGTTATGAGTTATGATTAATACTTTAGATATTTTAACATACGTTGTGACTTTAACATGGTAGATGAGTCGAAAGGGGAAGGAGGCATGTAATACGTCTTCGGAGCCAAAGTCACAGGCTGACGATGCTTGGTGGGATATGCCACAGGTGTCTCTGCTCATTGAATTAATGTATGAGCATTACAAGAAAGGACACCTTATCTCATCAACATTTAGTGAGCAAATTTGGCGTGAGATCGGGATTGAATTGTCCCAACGTAATAAAACACAATACACAGTTGCGCAGCTTAAAGGTAAGGCTAACAGGCTTCGAATGCTTTGGCGTAAGTTTTCCGGTTTGGTGTACAAACGGACTGGTTTTGGTTGGGACCCACAACGTGCACCGTGACTGCCTCTGAGGATCGTTGGGCTGAATGGATCGCAGTAATTGTATTACATTTCTCATGTTATTTTGATACATATATTTATCATTTCTTGACATACATCAATTAAGTGTGATTGATTATGCAGGTTAATCCGAGAGAGTCTGGCTTGAAAAAGAAGGGTCTTCCTCATTTCGATTTATGTACTGAGATGTTCTCATCTTCTGTGGCCACCGGCAGTAATGCCCATTCCTTTGCCATGCCCTCCTGTCTCCAACAATGATAATGATGAAGTTGATGTAAGCTATCCTACAATGGATACTAGTAATCCACTCTCATCCGGGCCCGAGAAAATTCCAACAACAACACGAAAAGGGGGGCAAAGTGATCGGTTGAAGCGAATTGATAAATGCATTGATGCCATAACCGCTTGCAGTGAAGCCAAAACTTGGAAGCTGGCAAATATTTTCAATGATAATATTGAAGACTGCATGGCTGCGCTGTCTAAAATGGAGGGACTACCGCGCGATTTATTCTTTGCAGCGCAAGATCAGTTTGTGCTGAAGGTGAGGCGTCAAATGTTTCTTCTGATGAGTGATGAGGACAAGCGTGCTTGGGTTGAAACATTGAGAAAGTGAACAATTTTTTTTATTTTTATAGGGCTGCATGAATTTGAAGACAATTTTTTTATATACTTGCATGATGTTAGTTGTAGGTATTTTTCTTTACATCATTTTAAATATTACATGTATGTTGTTCATGGTAATTCATCACTTTACTGACGTCATTAATCTTGTATGCTGCAAGATTTAAAAAAAAGTAGGTATAATTATTGAACTAAAATTAATATTAAATATATTTAGCTGGATAAAAAAAAATTTACCATAATTTCTTTTCCAGTATTTTGTATTTATCAAAAATTCAAATTCAAGTTCTTTTTCCCTGCTCATACATCAGACTAGTTAGAAACCTTTTACTCATTTATACTTTTCGAAATTTGATTATAATTGAATAGATGTGTTTGAATTTAATTTTTTTAAAAATAATTTTATATAAGAAAATGAAAACATATTATTACTATCCAATAAAATTAGAGTAGAATGATTTTAAAATCTTTCCAATTAAAATTGTCCAAGTAATTTTTGAAAATATTATTACTAAAAAGATCTAGAATAATGAAGTAGTAAGTCTTGACAATTTTGACCAGAAATCCTATATATAAATAAAAATCCAATTAATTATTCATTTTACACACCTCGTTTGCTTATAATTTAATGAGAATGACAATTTTGCGTTACAATTATTATATTAAAAATAGTTCAATTAATTATTCACTTTATTCACCTAATTTTCTTACAATAGATGTAATTACAAAAATTATATATTTGTCACCAAACCTCCGTCCTTTCAAATTTTGTCACCAATCCTCTTTGTTGTCATTTTGTCGCCAACCCTCTTTGTTACCATTTTATCACCAACCCCCTTTCTTGTCAAATAATGGGGGTTGATACACAATTGGCCAAGTATAAAAGAGTACTTTGGCTTGTGTCTAATGCATATTTGCATTAGATTACAAATATACCACCAAGCAATTTGAGCAAAAATAGATAGATGGATGAATCAAGCGGCAACAGTCGTTCTAATAGTTCTTCTGATATGTCCTCGGATGAGGAAAACAACCTCAGGTTAATCCATGAATTGTTAAGCACTTCAATTTTGAAGACGAAACAACCACAACATAATTCAATTCTGCAAGGCTCTAATTGGCTGAACGAGCTTCTGTCTGGGCACCCGATCAAATCTACAATATGTTACATATGAACAAAGAAACATTCCAGAATTTATGCATGTTCCTAAAAAGGAGAGGTGTTTTAATAGACTCGCAACGGACGCGTGTCTCTGTCATGGAATCAGTCGCCATTTTCTTACAAATCGTTGGTTTAAGCGAGCGCCAGAGAACGAGCTGCGAGCGGTTCCAGCACTCTTTGGAGACCATCTCCAGGCACATGAAAAGGGTTTCGCGAGCTCTGAATCTTCTTGCATCGGAACTAATTTGTCCTCCAAATTTCAATCATATTCATCCCAGAATCCTTAACAATACACACTTCTTTCCATATTTTAATGTAATATATACTGCATTCATTTTTCACCGAAATTATTTTAAGGTAATATATACTGCATTTTCCTTCTCATAACATTTCAAATTATTTATTATTAGGATTGTGTCGGCGCAATTGACGGAACACTTATAGCAGCAAGTGTTCCGGTGTCCATGCAAAATGCATACCGTTCACGTCACGGTGATATATCACAAAATGTTATGGATGTTTGTGATTTTAACTTGATGTTCACGTATGTCATGGCCGGATGGGAGGGTAGCGCAAATGATGCCCGTGTGTTCATGGACTGCCTAAATAATGATCATAATTTTCCTTCGCCACCAAATAGTATTACATTTACATTATTGCTTGTGGAACCGCTAATTTGACAGTCTTCATTGATAATAAACATCTCTTTTTATTTCAGGTAAATATTACATAGTGGATTCCGCTTATCCCAATTTTCCTGGATTCTTGGCGTCGCACCGTCAAGATCATTATCATATCAACTCGTTCAGAGGTAACAACCGGCAAGCCCATTCACCCAAAGAACTATTTAACCAGCGTCACTCGCAGTTGCATAATGTCATTGAGCGGGCGTTTGGTGTGCTAAAGAACATATTTCTTATTCTGAAAGGACCTATGCCGCCATACAGCTTAGATCGTCAATGAGATCTTGTCATTGGATGTTATGTGATCCACAACTTCATACGAAAATTTGGCATAGATGACCAATTTTTTGAACGTGGGGAACGAGGAGAGTTTGACAATCTTGACAATGAAGCAAACGATCAGTTTCGTCGTTCGCCTCAACAATTGCAAGAAGATATAGATACGCAAGCAGCATTCCGCGATGCAATGGCCGGCCATTTGTGGAATGATTGAGTGACCGATAACGATAATGTTGATTGAATTATTGTATTTGCGATCGCTTAAAATTGACCAAATTAAAGTAGTTTTATTAACAAAATATATTGCTAGTATTTTGTGTGTTGGATTTACAGTTCAAATGTTTTATTATACATCTATATATATGTCTCCATCTATATCTATCTATCTATCTTTCTATATATCAAAATTTTTTATTGAATTTGACCCAATTTAAATTATGATATTTAATTAAATATAGATCATTTTTTATATATAATCAATACGGTATAAAAATATAAAAATACGGTATTGTTTGTATTAAAATATATAAATATAAAAATGAGTTGCATTATTACAAAACATTAATTTTATATAAATTTTAATAGACATCAAATCAAATGTCAAATAAGCTTGCTTGTGGAAGGAAGCAATGAGTTCTCCAAGAAATTTGCAGCAAAGTGGTTTAACTCATTAATGAAGTATTTTGCATCAATTTTTATTAAATATACATAACTTTTTATATATAATCAATATGGTAGAAAATTATGAAAAATAAAAAACGAATAAAGCAAATGTTGTTTGTATTAAAATATATAAATGTAAAAATGATATTCATTATTACAAAAATTTTAATTTTATATAAATTAAATACACATCAAATCAAATGTCAATTGCTTGTGGAAGGAAGCAATGAGTTCTCCAAGAAATCTGCAGCAAAGTGGTTAACTTATTAATGAAGTATTTTGCATCAATTTTTATTAAATATACATCACTTTTATATATAATCAATACGGTAGAAAAATATGAAAAATAAATAACGAATAAGGCAAATGTTGTTTGTATTAAAATATATAAATGTAAAAATGATATTCATTATTACAAAAATTTTAATTTTATATAAATTAAATACACATCAAATCAAATGTCAATTGCTTGTGGAAGGAAGCAATGAGTTCTCCAAGAAATTTGCAGCAAAGTGGTTAATTCATAAAAAAAGTATTTTGCATCAATTTTTATTAAATATACATCATTTTTTATATATAATCAATACGGTAGAAAAATATGAAAAATAAACAAAGAATAAAGCAATGAGTTGTCCAAGAAATTTGTAGCAAATTTGTTTTTTCTAATGATGTATTTTGCATCAAATTTTACTAGTATGTCCCTATTTTTTAGTGTAATTCCCATGCAACCTTCCAATTTATAACTTTGTCTATAAATCCAATCCGTGCACCATTTCAATCTACCTTCTTCATCCATAATATCTTCACATCAAACTTGTTATCCACTGCTTTCTGCTTTCTGCTTTGTGCTTTCTGCTTTCTCCTATTTCACAAAACGTGTGAGCAAATTTTTCCTTCTTATTCATAAAATCATAAACATGGTTGTAAGCGGTTATATATTTCAGTCCGTCGTTTTTTATCGTGAACGATTGACAAGGGAGATGGAGGACGTATTCGTCCAATCTCTCATCTACTGCAAAAGGCTAGGTATATGGCGCCCAAACCACCACAACATGCAAGCCATCCATTCCGCCCTATTCGACGTGAATAGGGATTTCCTCACGTGAATAAGTTACGCTTGGGCGTATACAAGGATTGACCAACTCCGAGATCGTTTTTATACGTTCCAATGGGTGTGAAATCGTCCGGGCGTTACATGAAATCATGACGAAAGGAGACTAACGACGGACGACCAAGTGTGGGATGCCATTGCCCGGGTATGTTTCGTTATGTTTTCATATTGCAAATTTCTTTTTCTTTTAACAATAAAAATTGAAATAATTTTCTGTATGCTAATGAATAGGAGAATCGAATGGCTCGATGCTACCAGAATGCGTACGAGCCAAAGTGGGAAGAGTTGTGCGAGCTCTTCGATGAGGATGAGAACCTCGACATTTCGGTACCCAACAAGGAGGAATAAGATGACGATGCTGATCTTCTCCCGAATTTCCAAATATGGCAGCCCCCCCCCCAACGTGATGAGCCTGCTACCGTCATTTTTTATCATATTTGCATGGATGCGTCGTCGAGCTCGGATGACGAAGATGGCACGGACTTAAACGTCCCAAAGGTGCCAAAAGACGATGGTGCAAGCTCGTCCAATGCGGCGCCGCCGGAAGAAACCCTTGTACTGGAAAATGATTGTAAAATTTTTTTTAATTTGAAGATTGATTTTTATGTAAGCCATTGATGCTTTATTTATGAAAGACCCTCAATTTTGCACGTAATAGTCTTCATAATTGCTATTCTCCTCTCCCATTCACATGCAATATATATATATTCTCAAACATTTTAATTAATTGTTGAATTAATAATATAACAAGGCCAAGTTATGTTATAATCTCTATTTCTTACTCACTGTGTAATAATAAAATTTGTTTGTCTTTTACATGCATCTTCTACTTATAAAAAATATATTTAATCCCATTCACGTCTTTTTTCTATTATTATAAAAAATATATTTTATTATAATAATATACATCTTCTACTTAATTCCATTGACGTCTTTTTTCTATTTATAAAAAATATATTTTATTATAATAATATACATCTTCTACTTTTACATGCATTCTATTTTTTATGTATTTTGTTAATTTGGTTTAAAAAAATAAAATAATAGTTATTGTTTACTTATACATTTCTATCTATTTTGTATTCCAAATTTTTGCTTAATTTATTTTTTTATTATTATAATTTTTCTTTTCGCAACCAATCTTTTTTTTTTTAATGCATTTAGACTTCTAAAGAATGCATTTTGATAAATACTTGTCTATATGGCATACTCTATATATGTCATTATGTTAATGATTCTCAATGATGGAGCATTGCTGAATCATGGTTTGGTTTCAAGAACAATATTCTCTTCTTAGAAACTGTTGTATACTTCAAACCTCCTATCAATGTTTATAATAGCATTATGGTATGTGTCCTAACTTCTAGGAGTAATGTGTTGCTTGTTGCATTCCCTATTCGGTATATGTGCATTTTGCTTTAAGTTTCCATTGGGAGTAGTTAAAAAATTCTTTAAAATTTGTCATATTGTAATTACATCCCTTTCAATTTTTTTCGCGCTGAAACACTCCTATGATTTAAATATCTTAGAAAATATTGTTACAATTGTTGATTTGTTTTTTGTTTTTTGTTCAATTGATTATTTTGTTTTTCATCTTTATTTTGAGATTTATTTGCACCGATGAAAGTGGTCTATTCTTTCATGACTATTAAATTATTTTAATTTATTTTATAATTATTTAGTTTTTTATTCATGATAATTAATTTACTCTTTATTTTTCTGTTCAAATTGATGAAATAATATTCAAAATTTAAAATAATATAAACAGAATTAAAATAAAATAATATAAAAAGGAGACATATATTCAATCAATTAGGTCAACTCTCATAACTACTTTCTGTCACATCAAAAGTACATATACCTATATTCAACATTCTCACACCTATATACCTACATTTGGAAACAACTAAACCAAACATATTCTCAGTTTTCGCTCAAAAACCAATAAACCATTTCCACCCATTTCCAAAAGTTGAAAACTGAAAATGAAAATGAAAACACAACCAAACAGGCCCATAGATTTCCACAGTAATGCAACACCAACGTTTATGGGAACCAGACTTAGAAAAAATCCAGGAAGAAATCCGAGGAGAGCGCTTGAAAGTACACCTTAGGCAAGGACCATGCTTCAACCCTTGCATCAATACAACATCGTACTCAACTTGGATGTTATCAACTTTCGAAACATTGAGAAGCTAATAAATGAATAGGTTGCAGCCATAAAAATAGCAACCACCCTAAAACTCGACAAAGAAAAAATCTCATAAAACTAGTGGAGTTGAGCTTGGAGGTATCTGTGAAGATCGGATTAGATAACACCCTAGAAGATACCAAAGTCAGTATCTTTGGGAGATTCGAAGAGCGCTGGAGCAGATTGGCTAAGAAGGTTTATCAAGATACACTTCATCAGAGATGGATACCTTGAAAGAAGTAGAGAAGAGAAGGCTAGAGGATATGCACAAGCCCTTTTTAGCCTTGAACTAAGAAGTATTTGTGCAATAGATGAATATATATATATATATATATATATACAGTTTTGCAAGTATTTATTCTAGAGTGGAATACGAACAGAAGTAGCAACTCCAATGTTCTTTGTAAAAATCTGAAGTCCATGGAGTGAGATATTGATCCAGTCATACAAAATACCTGAAGGACAGTTGGATTCAACTGCAAAGAGAATGTCTTTTCTTAAAGATAAATTGAAGGACTGGTGTTATCAAACATCCATCCACAAAAACATGAAGAGGCTAAGAAGTAAGATCAAACAAACCCCTCTCTATTGTGATAACAATGATTTTTCTATGGTTATAGGAGAATCAAGCAAGCCGAGTAAGAGGAAGAAGTAGAATAGTGACTCCTACTCTAGGAACTCTAGAAGAACCACTTTTAGGCCGAGATCATGGTGGTCCAAATCAAAGGCCAGATCATACAGATTTTGACAGAAAATTAGACCAACAAGGGCTTCATCCCAGAGATTTAGATGAACAGATGCAAGATTTGAAAGCATTAAAAAGATGCGAGTGGATCGGCCCGAGAATGCGCAAGCGAAAGCGGTAAATAAAATTGCGTAAATTAAAAACCAAATATATTAAAACCATTATTCTAAAGGGTGTACCCTTGGAGTTCTCGGACATTCGATTTAGTTAAATAAATAAATAAAACTAAAACGGGGCTTATGGTAAAATTAAAACTAGAAGTGCAAGAAACGTAAATCAAGGTTACCTTTTTCTTAGTTTACTTTGAACCTCCTTTCGTTGATTCGTTCATGCAAGACTTCAACATAGAAGTCTTTAAAGACACCACACCACAACGGAATATGGGATCCCTTAATTCATTTTGCTAGAAGAAAATAAGGGAGAAAAAATACATCAAGTGTCAAGAGAGAGGGGGTGGCCGACTTAGTGTCTAGGGTAGGAATTAAGTTTTGTGTTGTGTTATCTTAATAATTATTAAAAATAACTAATATATATACCTTATATGGATGTACTAGAATGTGTCTGTATTCATTCCACAATTCATAAGGTAATATATTATTTATTCCAAATAAAAAGTGACTAACATATCACTTTCCAAAAGTGAGAATTGCTAGTCAATTATTTCATTTCCTAGGATTATCCAATGAGTTTTAATTAGCGTGCTTGGCCGATTTTATGGAGATAAACTAAAAAACCCCACTAATTTTAATTAAAATCCACTTAATTAAGCCCAACATATATTTAATCCAAGTAAATACAAGAGCCCAATAAGCCTTTATTAATTAATATGTCCAATTTATTAAATAATTTAATATGTCCAATTTATTAAATAATCTCAATATAAATTAATCCTATTAATTTATCCTTGGGTTCCTCCATCCAATAGATCTCTCTTATTTGTAAGTAATCCAATTACTTACATAATTAATTCCAATTAAATCTACGTTCCTTCTTGGTGATTTGTGTGTGACTCTTTAGGTTCACTTTCAGCTAGGCTTAGGCTAGTGTTAAACACTATTATTAATTGAATCTAATTTAATTAATAATTTTTTATCCACCCTTGATCAAGAAAATCCATTACCATGGTGGCCGTCTAGCAATGATTCATGGCACTAGAGACTAAGCGAATATCCATGTGAACTTTTAGGCTCTCGAGTCCATACGGGTAAGGTCCTTCCGTTTACCATCTCCCGGCCTTAGTTTAGGGCATGAAATTGAGTGTCGGCTCCCATCCTAGACTAGGCGTCTATGCTTAATACTTGAGATCATATTATGCCAAATTGCTCGATATAGGAACCTCTTTTCCCATTCGACCAATGACTATGGCCACAGGTTTGTAAAGCGTGAACGCATCTCCAAGTGCATATGAGATGCCTCTGTCACGTATTGACAGGGGATGGATCCTCTTCTTGAAACTCACCGTCCTCGCTACATACTCTGACTGCATTGGATAAGGTTTATAATGATCGTGTTTGAGACACAGTCACTTCTCACACAAATTCAAGATACAGTCATCGTGTGCATGTGACTGTCGTGATTCCTCAAGTCTGAGAACTACTCCCGTACTATCAGAGTCGGGGACTCAAGTCTTACCGACCAAGCCTCTAAGGCTTCCATATGAAGATTCCCGAGAGTCAGTTCAGTCAGTTGACCACCTTATCAACTAACCCACTGAATTTGCATAGACGTCAACCGTCTATCGTCGATGAAACGAGACACTCATCCAACGCAATACTCAGTGCAAGTCTTAGTAAGACTCTTTATGCCTAAGTTGAGGACCGTAGGACTCTTGATGCCCAGTCTCGAGGTCCTAAACTTTGAACATTTTAGACCAACCCTCTGAAGTTGGTTTCACAGCCGACATGGGTTATTAAGTTGTATATGGGCATTTCTTGTGACGTCAAAGCAGTGCTTGACGTAATTTGGTAAGCACAATAGATACATGTGCTAAAGACGAATACTTACCATATTCGTTAAGACAATATTGCTTAAATAAAGATTGCTTGAATGGTTCTCAAAATCACCAATCTCATTGGCTTTTGGTCACCTATTCCAACAAAATCCATAGGAAGAATCCCTAAAAGAAGCACTTTAGACGAGCCCAAACTTGAGCCAATAAAAGTTTCAAAGACTACAAGTACTGGCCATGCGGAATAAAAGGTCATATATCTCCAGATTGCCCGAAGAAACTGAAAGAATCGATATAGCCCAGTGATGGGTGTCGAATCCACCAAAAATAAATTCTAAGAACACTTTTGTAGAAGTGTGAGTAAGATCGAATCCACAGGGATCGGTTTTATGTTAATTCCTTCAAAAATAAAAATAATTAGAGGGGTTTTTATCGTGAACAAGAATAAAAATAAAAACTAAATTAAACTAAGGAGCTAAAATTAGAAGAGGTAAATATAAGAGAAGAGTATTCCAGTTAAAGCCAGGACCAGGTTCATGCTTAATTCCACGGTCGATCATAGATGCAAAGATAACAATAATTCATGATAGATAAATTGGTTATGGCTATTGGTACGACCTAACGACCTTACCTTTCCTTACCTTGTGGATAGTCAAGGAACGTCCGTTGACTAAATCCCTAATCAGTAAACAACCTTGGGAACGTCCTCAAGATTTAATTTACCGACAACATTAAGAACTAGAAAGGCCCAATTCTAACCAATAAATTCCTACGAGGATTTATTTAAGTTAGATTCTGCATTCCCCAAAATATAATCGAAAACTTCTATATAATCAGTTATGCTATGTTACTACTAGTTATTGAATTAACAAATAATTACGGATTTGCAAGTTCAATTGGCTAAGCAAATATTCTTGATAATGAATAATGGTACCTATCATTCATAAATCAGATTATTTTTAACACAGAGAACAACACAAATACCAATATGAATGAAAGTAAAAAAGCAAAAATTAGATCTTACAACTTGTTGGATTTAAACTTTCACCAAGTCTTCAACCGGAATGAGAAAACTAGCTAGACATACTCATGAAAAAACACATGGAATGCAAAGTGAGAAAATATTATAAAAACGCAGAAAAATAGAAAGACGAGAATTCAAGGTCTGGAAATTCCCAAGAGTCAAAAAGTGTCTTTTAAAGTGAATTACATCACATATATAAACTAACTAGATACCTAATTCTACTAGGATTAAAAAGGTAGATTCCTAATTGAACTAAAAGACTAATGGAAATAAAATTATTATCCTAATTAAACTCCTCATTCGTAAAAAAGGTAGTTTAAGCAGCTTCAAATTCTTGCCAGAAATCGAGTTTGAGTTTTTGTCCAAATTTCCATTTTGGTTCCTTTCTTCATTTTCCATTCCATTTTTCTTAGTAGCCTAATGTTGCAAAATATTTTTTAATTAAGAGTAACCAAAAGCATAATAATAAATATACAAGCATGCTAGACATGTGGCTAGAGGATGAAACCAAAGGCATAGAAATGTAACATGAAACTTTACTTGTTTTTTTAGATGAGCAGCAACATGCTTTGTTTCCCTTTTCATTCCTCTTCCATTCACTTTTAGGATCCAAATTAGAACTACTCTAATTAGTCCACACTACACTATGGAATAGATATACTTCTTTTTCTATTGCTAAATAGAACAAAAAATAAGGAGGAAAAACAACTGCAAACAAAACACTATTGTTTACTGCTTTTGGATTGTTTAATGTTCTAACTTGAATCAAATTCAATATAGAACAAAAAAGGAGAATATTCTGAGAGAGAAATGGGAGCAAATTTCGTGGGTCATGTGATAGGTTGGATATTTGTGTACTTTTGTATATTACATACAACTAAATTGAAAATTCAATAACTACCAACTTTTCCTCCATGGCAACCTTTATTCACACATGCCTATAACCTTCAACCATGATTAAATAACCACTCCATTATGTTCATCATGGTGAGGAGTTTCAACTCCTTCTTGACTTGCTCCAACCTCTCTCAAATGGGCTTGTACTTCAAGTATCTATCGGACTTGATTTAATTAAATTAAATTAGGCCCAGCCAAAGTTCATTGGACAATAATTAATTAAATTAATTTTAGCCTAGCTATGTCCAAAGATTCATTTAATCCAATTAAACAAATCTAAGTTTAAATTCTAATTAATTGATCCGATCAATTAGTTAAGTCAAACCTAATAAATTAATCCAATTAATATAAAGGTGTTAAGCCCAAAAATTAATTAATTCAATTAATTAATTCTTGATTCATCCATCAAATGCATTATAAAATAAATGATCGAATCATTTATATATTCTACTTGGATTAATTTAATCCAATTAAATTAATTCATTTTTCTTCTCGAATTAATTCCACCAATTCCATTGTGATTTGTATGTGACTCTTTAGGTTCAACCCCAACTAGACTTTGGCATTCTGTCCAACACAAATAATTAACTAAATATAATTTAATTAATTATTTCTAATTAACCATTAATCAAAAACACCCGTCACCATAGATGACCGGCTAGCAATGGTCCATGGCACTAGAGACTGGGTGATTGTTGGAGTGAATATTTAAGCTCTCAAGTTCCGTACAAGTATGGTCTTTCCGTCAACCATCTCCTGGCCTTAGTCTAGGGCATGGAATAGGGCGTCGTTTTCCATCTTGGACCAAGCAACTATCCTCAATACTTGGGATGCGTTTACTCTATTGATCAACAAAGAAAACCACTTCTTATTCAACCAATTGCTATGGTCATAGATTTAGAGAGTCTAAACCATCATAGAGAGCATGGAGATATATCCATCATGTACTAATAGTGGACGGATTCTATTTTTAAATCCACCATCCTTACTACATACTCCAACTACACTGGACAAGGATTATAATGACCACATTGAAGACACAGTCATCTCTCGCCAAATCGAAGATATAGCCATCATATGCATGCGACTGCCATGATTCCTCAAGTCCAAAGACTAATCCTGTATATCGGAGCCGGGAATTCAAGTCATACTGACCAAGCCTCCAAGACTTCTATATGACGATTCCCGCGAGTCAGTTCAATCAGTTAACTATCTTGTCAACTAATCCACTAAAATTGCATAGACATCCCATGTCTGTCGCCAATGAAATACGACACTCATCCAATGAATGTAATACTTAGTGCAAGTCTCTATAGGACTCTTGATGTCTAGTTTCAAGGTCCTCAATTTGGATCGTATCAAACCAACCCTCAGAAGTTGGTTTTATAGCTACCATCCAATGCGCAGCCCAACTACATAGGTTATTCAATTGGTTTGTAAGCATTTGTTGTGACGTTAAGACACCATTCAATATAAATAGTACGCACAATAAACACATGGTGCCATAGATGAATTGCTTGCATTGGATGCATAAGACTTGATAATCCATTTGAGTTGCAAATTTTAAGCTTATTGTTTTCTACATATTATTGTTTGTCGTGATATTGGATAGGACAAAATGCATAAAGCCCCCTTGTGTTTTAAAAAGTCTGCAAAAAAAAAAACCCTCATGTTATGAGAATAAGCTAAAAGCCCCTCTGTATTTTGTAAAACTCAGCAATAAACACCCCTTTCGTTAGTAATTAATGGATAGTGCATTACACGTGCTCTTTGTGCATGTGGGGATCTTTTTTAACTCTTTTTTATTTTTTTCTTAGGTGTTTTTTTTACTAAAATGCCCTTTCTTTATTTTTATTTTGTTTTTGTATTTTTTTATAATTTAAATTGAAATATTAAATTATATTTAATTTATTCAATATTAAATATTAATTTAAATTATATTTAAATTCAAATAATTTAATAACTGTTAATTGTTAAATCTAAAATTCTTTTTAATTAATTAAAATATATATTTAATTACAATAATTATTCTTAATTAGCTAAAAAATATTATAATTATTTAAAATATTCTTAATTAACTAAAATATATTTTAATTAATATAATTAAAGTTAATTAAAAAAAAAGAAAAATGATGATTTTCGCCCCTTTTTTGCCGGCGCCGTCCGACGGCCAATGGTACCATTCTAATCCTCTATTCAAGATGAAAATTTCAGTACCTTCAATTTGAGTTTTCATCAATCATAGAGAGTGGGCTCAAGTCACGACCGCCGAACATGTTTGCCGTCAATTCGTCTTCGTTAGGTTGAATCCTGACTCAATAAGAAATTTATAGAGATATGATGATTTTAATAAAGTGCGCCGCTGCGAGGAGATGGTGGTGGGGGTGGGGGTAAGGGGGTGGGGTGGGGTAGTTAGTTTTTTTTTATATATATAATAATAATATATTTTAAAAATTTTAAATTATTTATATATAATATAAGTTAATAATTTATTGAATCTAAACTTTTTATTTTTTTAAAATCTAACGGTTAAGATTAATTGATTAGATCTAACGATCAATATTTGATCAAAGAAGATCCAGCGGTCATTAAAATAAAAAATAATATATATTAAGTAAGGGTATAATGGTTATTGTCTAAAAAATTAATACCGTTAGTTGGATTTAACGGAGAGGGAGCGATTGAGCTGAGTTTTACAAAATACAGAGGAGCTTTTAGCCTATTCTCATAACAGGAGAATTTTTTTTTCATACTTTTTAAAACATATGGGGATTTTATGCATTTTGTCCTATTGGATATCACGATAGTTTTGTGATGCTCGTTTCTTGTCTAGGATGATTAATTGTTATTATATGCTAGAATGATTGTGAATGGATGATCACGGAGCCCTAAACGACATGTATGTCTTTTAACTTTTGTTGGCTGGGACCGTGTGCCTTTGTGATTTTATTTTCTCCTTCCTCCTCATTTTTAGCCTTGGAATAATAAGGCTTGCTTTTACCCTCCTAATGTACTCCCCCTGACTTCTGATTGAAGTTTCTTATGCAATTGTAATGGGAGTAGTATAGGGCATTTTTGTGAGGATTTTATTTTTAGCAAGTCCATGGAGAAGAAGGTCCATGGAGAAGAAGGCCCACGGAGAAGGCAGCCCCTGGAGATATCACAATGCCCATCTATATGTTGATGGGTAAAATATTTTCTAATAGCATAGAGCCACCCTATACTAATCATAAACTCACTGAGGGCTTAGTGGGTCGCATAGGTTGGGCTCGTGATCATCCAACGGGGGTATGTTAGATTTCATTGCATGTGATGCATTATTTAAATGCTCTAAAAATATTTGATATTTATGCATGTAATGTTTTATACATGATGAGGTCTCGGTCAAACCACTCATAATTACTTGGATGGATCAAGTTGAAGTGTTAGGGCCTATAAATGGACTTAGATCAAAATAGTTTGATCTTTCCAAGGTCTCCATCCACAATAATGTGGTGAGGAAGCTGCCACTACCCAAGTGTGGACTCACAAGTTGTGGCACATTTGGACTAGAGGCAAGCTGTACCATTATTGTGAACAAAGAAACATGCTCAATGTTTTCTTGTCTCACAAGTCGTGGGGGCCGATGGTTGATGTGTGATTTGATTGATCAGTTGAGCCCAACACTAAACAAATATTAAACCCATAAATGAACTTGGATCGAAATGGCATTTCGATCTGTCCAGGCCTTCCATCCATAGCAATATTATGAGAAAGCTACTGCTATCCAAATGTGGTCTCACAAGTCGTGGCACATTTGGAATAGTAGGCAAGTTGCATTATTGTTATAAACAAAGGAATACGCTTGTTGTTTCCCTATCTCATGAGTCGTGGGGGTGACAATTGAGGTATGATTTGGTTGATGGATCAAGCTTAACACCGAGTACCATGATTCGCTTGGAGTCCTCGGGATTATGTGAAGAGGTGAGGAAAAAGATCTTGAAAATCTCATAGGATGAGAATGATATTGGATACCTCCCACAAGGCTTTTGCCATATGAATCGTAAAAGTAGGGCATGAAAAATTCGTTTGTGGATCCCAAGCCCACTAGGAAAGAATTTTCCGAAACCCTACTTGAGAGTGGTGGGATTTTGTAGAAATAATGGGAGAAGTTAACGACTAAAGACCGAGTCTTAACTCAAACTCAATATTGCTATAATCTACTTTCTATTTCTGCTTTGCGTTTAGAATGCTTGTCTAGGATAACATTTTTCAATTTTTTTAATTTTGAGATTTATTTAAATAGAAGACTGTCGATTAAAATTGACTGCAAAAATTGGAGGATTGTCCTCGATTTTGAACCTAGTATTATGTCATGAAAAAGCCATTTTCATCGGACTTGCAAAAGGAAGTCTTTGCTTAAGGAACGTTTGATGTTTGGAATTAAATCATAAGGACAATCGCAAGGTCAGCCAGCCTATCTGCTTTTGTCACTCAGGAGCGGTATGACAGGTTGGACATTATTGACTCGATAATGCTCCACATAAATTAAATTTATGCCGCACCGAATTGGCACATTGGATATGCCACGATGGAAGCATTTTCTAAGCAGCCAAGATAACTGAGGGTCGTGTGTATATAAACATGGAGTTGAGATGCTACCCTTTGTGGAAGAGCTCGATAACCTCAATGTTGATTTTGAAAAGAGATGTACGTTGATGTAACCCTTCATTCTCTTCATCCCTCCCTTTAACCTATTTATCATTTGAACTCTAAATGGTCTTAAGAAGACTGTTCAAAATGGTTGGATCAATATGAGGCAACGATTGAAATTTGTGCAGTCGGTATTAGATTTAGAGGCTTTGACCTCAAGAGTGACAGACAAGGGTGGCGAACGCCGAATGAGAAAGAAGGATGAAGCAAAGTCAGCTGCTGCAAGCGCTTTCAGCGTTCCTGTCGCCTTGATGGGCGAGGGTAAAAGGAAAATAGAAAAATGGTTCGGCAGTTAAAATTCACATATGATGTTTGCATAAAATTTTCAAAGGGGATTGGAAGAGGGAGTATCGTGAACTCCCCTTCGTCTGAGCTATGGCATTTGTAAGCAAACGATAGCGAATACTCATTTTCTTCATTAAATAATATTACATGAAATGCAGTTATTGTCAGAATGGATTACAAGTATGCCAATCTAATTGCTTCCAGGTCACCTATTCTAATAGTCTCGAAGAATTCATTTTTGCACTTCCAACAAGGACACTTGGTCCATTTTATAAATGTAGCAACATCATCCTCAAACTCCAGAGTAAGACCCGCCCTACTCGACAAGTTATTCTCATACATCCATCTCCTCAACTGTCTTAATATGATGATAAGTTCTACACAGACACACACACACACACACATATATATATTATAATATTAAGTTTAATTGACAAATTATAACAAGTATAATCAATTGACAAATAAACGGTTAAAGTTGTTACCTAACTAAAAGAACTTCAAATATAAATGAAAATATTCGAGAGAGATTGACGAACAAGAGTATATAAATATTAGTGGGATAGTGAGATCAAAAAAATTCGAGAGAGATTGAGGAAATAAAGAGAAAATAAGAAAAATGAAAGAAGGTAGTGAAATTAAATGAAAAGAGAGGAATATATATATATATATAAAAAAAAAATTAGAACGGGTATTGGAACACATATTTAGCCGTTAAAAAGTAACCCGTTATTTTACAATTTGCAACGATCATTGGACCGAACTTAAAATGGTTTTTATATCCGTTGTATTTTATTTAGAACGGTCTTATTAATACAATATTAATAAAACAACAAAATCACTCCAGCTTGTACCGATTTTTGAGACGGTCATTGTAACACAAATCATCTTAAGTGAAACTCATAATTAGGAACAGTTTTTCGTATAATTGCTTAGGTGCGTACTCAAAATTGTTCCAAATTGTACCTCATTTTGAAATTCATTTACTAACTGTCATTTTTTGGATATCAATTGTCTCACATATAGGAACGGTCAATGCAAGACCGTCCCTAATTCTAATAATGTGTTCCGAGCAGAGTTCCAACCATTTACCGTTACTATGTTGGAACTGTCATGGAGCAGATTTTGTAACTGTTATTTTGGAACACGGTTTGGCCGTTCAAAGAAAAAAAAACATAAAAAATAAAAATCATGACGCCATCTACGAAGTTTCATTCCTATAATGTTCCAATACCCTTTTCAAAATCAAACGTGCTTTAGAACGGTCAGATCATCCGTGCCAAATTCCATCCTTTTTATAATGTCTTGCCTTTGTAATTAGACATCCATTATTTTCCAAAGGATCTATCCTGATTTGAGTTGGAAGTTTCGGATGGTCCCATCACTGAGCCAATTCCATAATTCAATAATTTATTTGCAAGCCACAGGTATCCAAATTTTGAGCTGAAGCATTGGAGCATCATCAACGACTCTATTACAGGTTCCCTAGATATAAAGGCTGTGTTTGAATTTGTGGCTTCCCATTTTTTGAAACAAGATAAAACACACTCAATGTTTATTTTTGCATTTTTACACCTTATCTGCGTGTTTTTCTATTTTTCAATTTTTTATATAATATATATATATACATAATACAAAACAAACATGATTTGATAGACATGATTTGACAATAAATAGTAATTTTTATCTCCCAAAAATACAATATTAAACATAAAATATTTATATATATATATATACTTATATATAAAAATATATGATTTGACAATTAACAGTGATTTTTTAAAATATATGATATGTGGGATGTAATTTTTTATTTTTTTAAAATTATATATTTAACAATTTAAAATTTAGAGAAAATAATTTTTTATTTTGCAACCAAATTATCTTACTACATTCAAAAAATATTTGTTACAAAAACAGTAAAAATCACGTCTCACTGCAGTTTTTTTTAATTATAAAATGCAATTGTTTTGTAACAAAGTAACATCGTATCAAACGTTTGAAACGATGTTTTTTTTTTGGACTTTTGATTCCAGAAATTTGTATTGAAAAGTAACTTTTGCTATAGGTTCTTTGGTGTAGGAGAAAACATTGGTAGTAAAAGGCATATTTTCTTGTAGTGTCTCTAGTTTATGATTTATTTTAGGAGTTACAATTTCTCAACGAACATATGGTGTAACTGATCCCCTTTTTTGATTCAAGATAAATGATGAAACCTAATTGCTATGTTTTTGAAATTTGGTTTTATCTGATTTTGTTGAATATTTCTTGTCCTGATTTACTAGTTATGTAATTATTATTATTATTGATGATCGGAAAATTAGACTTAATATCAATTGACCTATTGTTATGTATAAGTTCAGTGATTCGTAATTGTCATGAATAAGTAGTATGAGTAGTATGCAAATTAATTATGTGGTTCCCATGATTTATATTTGTTGGGATAAGAAAGCTAGATTAAATTATTATAACTATCTCAATTGTTTTAATCTAGGTTTAACTGTTTTCGTTGACGCAAATGTGCATTTGAGAGAATAACTTTTGATTTAAATAATTCAATTACGAAAACAGGAACTTATTATTTTTTTGGGTAAATGTAATTTTCATTAATAAGTAAAGAGGTATAGTACAACAATGCTCATTTTTAGGCAGTATCCTCAACATGCCAGGGAATGCGCTACAGTCGGTATAATGCATATGTACTAATCGAACTAGCTAACTCAACGCTAAGAATACACTGTCTAACATCATTTACAATTAAGTTAGCTACAGTACTGTCTAACAGGAACTTATTATTGCTATACCTTGGATTGAGTGAACCCCCCTCCCCCCATGGTCGAAATTCTGATTTTACCCTATTAACTTATTTTTGCTTTCTATTTAATTTATATTAATCCGTACATAGTAAATTCTCAATTCAACCATCCCCTCCCCTTCCCGAAAAAAAAGAATTGTTACTACAACTGGGATTGAGAAATTAATTCATAATTCCTTAAAAATTCAACTTAATTCTACTTCTGCCGCTATTTTAGAATCAGTAATTAATTTTTAACGATTCCGACCATCATTGGGGAGTTCCAATACCTACTCAACTCTTTACATGGCAATGTTACATGTATGACAAAATTGCCTTTAATTTCCAACATCCAAGACCGGAACAACTGGTGGAGCACTCGCTGGCCCTTATTTAGCTAACTCTACCTTACGGAGGTTAGCCCTGCCCAATCTTTGCTGCCGAAGTTTGCCGCGTCCAAATCTTGAAGTTATAACTTCGCCCAATCTTTGCTGCCGAAGTTAGCTGCGCCCAGTCTTTTTTGGTAGTTACCTATTTGCCGCCGAAGTTAATTAGCTGCGTCCAAATCCTTTTTCCACAATGAGCTGCGCCTGAATCATTAATTTGACGGTGCAGCAGCTGGCAAATTGAAATCTTCTGTGTCTGTGCAACATGTGGTCATAAATGGTGGCTATATGTGCCTGGTAATTAAATTTGCTAAACGGGTTAAGTGCAATTTACCAGACGACGACGAGAGAAATGAATTAATCAACTCTTGTAAAAAAAAGAATTAATAAATTATTCCATGTATTTTGAAAAATAAAGCAAATTATCCCATCGATGGTTTAGATAAGGGAATAATTTGTTTAAAAACACAGAGAATAATTTGCTATTTTATTATTCACAATAATTACATGGGATAAAGCAAAAAGTATTATTTTAGTCCGCTAAATATGCCTAATTTTAATTTTAGTCCGATAACTATGTCCATTTTTGTTTAGGTCCAGTAACTTACGAAATTGCTTACTTTTAATTATCTGCCAGATTTTCGGACAATTTTACCCCTACGAGTGCATATGGACTAAAACTGCCTTTCAAAGTTGTATAGGGCAAAATTGTTTGAAAATCTGTCAGATGATTAAAAGTAAGCAATTTCGTAAGTTACTGGACCTAAACAAAAATGGACATAGCTATCGGACTAAAATTAAAATTAAGCACACTTAGCGAACTAAAATAATATTTTTCCCTGAGATAAATTACATTTTTCCCTTTATGAAACAGGTAGTTGTACGTCAACGCTGGCCGCCTGCATTTATATCACCTGCACCCCAAAATAATAAATCATGCCCATAAAAGACCAACCAACTCCTCCCAACCCACACTCCTCTTAGGTAAATATATCCATGCACATATCCACATATTGCACAGATACATTTTCACATACGCATGTCTGTTACTGTTAGTGCAAAAATGGAAGGAGGAAAAGTTAGCAGAGTGAAAGTGCACTCACTACTGAGCGTGGTGTCCGGCAGCCCGGTTGCGCCGGGTAAGGTTCACATATTGTCTCCGTTGGATCGGGCGATGGGGCACCATACTATCCATATTGTGTTCTACTATGAATCCAACCCGTTCAAGGATGGACCGTTCCCGTTGGACATAGACAATCTTCGGGTTTCTTTATCTAAATTGTTGGACGAGTACCCGATAGTAACGGGTCGGTTGACCCGAGGGGCCGAAGGTGGTTGGCAAGTCAGGTGCAATGATGCTGGGGTCCGGATACTCCAAGCCACGGTGAACACCTCAATGGATGAATGGCTGAGATCTGCGGATGCGTCTGAGGAGCGGGATCTGACGTTGTGGGAGGACATGCCCCAAGACCCGAGCTATTGGTCTCCATTTCGGATCCAGGTAATACTTGAGTTATTCTCGACAATGTATTTAACCTTTTTTTTTTTTAACTATAGGAAGTCAAATAATATTATTTTATTCCGAATTAATTTGAGGATCTTGTCAATTAGATTTGATCACTATGTTTGTTTTTATTTTCAAGGTATTTTTAGGACGAGTCAAAATATATTCAGTATTTGTCATAATTCAAAAATATCTTATTTAAGTGTTTTTAACTGTTTTAGCATAAATACATATATATATAACATACATATACAAAATATATATAAAAAAGACACGATTTGACAATAATAGTAATTTTTGTTTCCCAAAATACAATATTAAATATATAATACTTATTTTAAATTATCTCAAAAAACAAATCGAAACATACATACTAACTCTAACGCACACTTATTTATCTTTGTTTTTCTTTCTCGATATCTCGACAAAACACAACAAAACACTTAGAAAACAAATCTAAATACTATGGGTATTTTTCTATGGGGAAAATGCAAGCAATCACATTCCATATCATATATAAATAAGTTATTTTTGTAAAAAATAAAATACTAATTCACTTTTTTAATTTTTAATATAAAGTAATTTGTTTTTCGTATTTTTTAAATTAAAATAATTTATTTTATATAAATAAAGAGATAAATTACTTTATTTTAAAAATATAATGATGTAAATTATTATTTATTTTAATAAGAAGATAATTCACTCATTTGTATACGGGATAAATTGAATTAAATCCTATCCTAGTAATGCCTCGTAGTTTTCCTTTTTTTATTTAAAGAAGTGTGAATTATATATGGTGTTAAACGACCACCTCAATAACAAATTAAAATTAAAATTAATATAATAATCATTTAATATTAATATCCTTAAAAAAAATTAATTATAATACTACAAGTGATGTTTTAGTCAGATAGTGGAGTGAATAGTGTCATAGGTTAGATCCTTGAGTGGATTATATTTAATGAGGGTAAATATGAAAATAGACAAATAATTCTTTTATAAAAAATAAAATAATAATTTATTTTTTTATATTTTTAAAAATATAATAATTTATCTTTTTTTATTTTTTAAAATATAGGGACGTAAATTGTTATTTATTTTATAGGAACATAATTTGTATATTTCTAATATCACATGAGGATAAATTTCTATTCACCCTATTTAATGAACTTAAGTGATTATAAATAATTCCCCCTCCGGCTGTCGCTTAACCTTCTCCCCACTCTCCTAGCACCGTTCGCAGATGGGACGATGATGTGAGGGGAACGGGATGTCAGTGTCCAGTTAAATTAATTTATTTAAATCGCTTAACCCCCACTCTCCTAGCACCGTTCGCAGATGGGACGATGATGTGAGGGGAACGGGATGTCAGTGTCCAGTTAAATTAATTTATTTAAAAATAATTGAAAAATTAAAACAAGATAAATTAAGTAAAATTTAAAAATATATTTAAACTAAATAATTATTCAAATTAAATAATAAAATATAATTATTAGAATTAATTAATATTTAGTTATATAGATATTTAATTTGAAAAATGAATTTATCATATTAATTTTTGAAATTATAATTTAATTTTTCAATTAAAATTATAAAATTTTAAAAAATTATATAATTTTTAGAATTTTGCTATTGAAATAATATACAGTCAACATTAATGACTACATATCGTTACACATGTATAAGTTGTCGGAAGTTTAACAAATTACGTGCCACGTAGGCAATTTCCTGCTAGTTTTCAAAATCTCATTGAAAAATTCTATACGAAACCCTTTTTCGGACTAAATTTCATCAGATATTGAAGTTTAAATGACTTCAAGAAAATGAGTATTTATCAGACTAAAATCAATATTGGGCATACTTAACGGACTAAAAAAATAATTTTTCCTAAATAATTTAGAATGGTCAAGTTGACAACATATTTTACAAATAAGGCCTTAAAGTATTTGGATTAATAAGATGTCAAAGTTTATAAGATATTAGAGTGTTTGACATAATTTTTTTTTAATAATATAATAATTACCAAAAAGACCATCAAACTAATAGAATTAAAAATCATATATATAGATAATTTTGCTTTGGAGCGAATCGTTAATCATATGAAAGAAAGTAAAATACTGATAAAATATTAACTGAATATTTGTATATTGAAGGTTAATATTATTAACAAATATTTTTAAAAAATTGGGTGAAATTAATTTTTTTTATTTTAAAGAGATTATAAAATTAAAAATATTTTATTTGAAGATCTGAGAAATTGAATTTTTCATCCCAAATTGTAAGGTGTTAGGCATTGTTAGCCCAAAGGTTTTGAAAAATCGTCATTATGTTTGGCTTCGTTTTTGGGCCATTTTCGAGGTGGCCCAAAATCGAAGCAATGTTTGGCATTCAATATTTTGCCAATTTTAGTCTTGTTTCTAGGTATTTTGTAAGAGGACAAAACTAAAATTTCTCTCTCTTCATTTACAAATAAATTATATATATTTTTATACATATATATATAAATATATATAAAAAAGATATGATTTGACAATAAACAGTACTTTTGTCTCCTCACTACCCAACATCAAATATACCAAACTTATTTTATATTATCTCCAAAAATAAATCCAAACATACACACTATCTCTAACTTATTTTTATTTATTTTTATTTTTCTCTCTCTATTTCCACAAAATACTCAAAAAACAAGTTAAAAACAAAACCAAACGTTACGATTATTTTTTGTTCCACAGTTTAATTTTTCCGTGCAAAATTAGTCTTGCCGATAAGAAACTAATGAAAAGGCCACGTGCTTATTACTTGCCATTAGTTTACCGACTGAAATATTGAAAACATGATAGCACGGGTTTAATGTTCTCAACCACTCCACCAACCCCCTCTTCCCCTCTTCTCTTCTTATTATTCGCTTCTCTCCCATCTTCTCCTATCCGCATTCCACATTCTTATTTTTTTCTCGGGTTGAATGTGATTTATCCTTAATAATATTATAAATAAGTAAATTAATTATTTATAAAAATAAATAATAGTTTATTCTCTTATATTTTTTATAATTAAATAATTTACTCTATTTTTAAAAAATATAAAAAAGGTAAATTACTGCATTTTAAGAAAATAGAGAGATAAATTATTTTTTTTTCATAGTAAGATAATTTACTCATTTATAATTTTACAAGGGGCTGTTTGAATTTTTTTCCTTTGTTCTCATCAATTTTCTTCTCCCAGGTATTAAAAAGAAAAAAAAAACCCAACAATATGAATATTTTGAATCAAGCAAATTACTCCCCTAACAATGGTTTAGATGCGGTGTAATTTCCTTCATTTTCCAAAATACAAGGGGTAATTTACTATGTCATTTTTCACTTAAATTCTTTTATTCATTTTTCACATCATAGGGTAGCTCTTATACATATCAGGCGCTACTCAAGTAAAACAATTGTTGTCTTTTTTCAGTTGGGTTTCTTTGAGCATCCTGATTTTTGATAGGAGAATCATGTTGCAGATAAACAATTTCGAATGCGGGGCCTTAGCCATTGGGTTGAGCTGCACTCACATGCATGCAGATATGACAAGTGCCACTATGCTTATCAAGTCATGGACAGAGGTTCATTCTGGCCAGCCCCTCACCCATTCTCCCATTTTCAATCTTCCCCCACCCCCATCCTCTCACGGCAACTTCGTCCCATCGTTCACTGCATTGCACAGTCCTATTACTCCGGCAAACATGGGCACCGTTACGATGAAATTTTCCGGTTCGGTGATTGAGAACTGCCTATTACAAGTCCAAAGCCAGTGCCCGGATGCCACTCCCTTTGACGTCTTGGTGGCTATCTTCTGGTCACGCATTGCACGGTGGCAAGAACCATCTTTCAACAATCACAAATGCTCTCTTTCTATATGTGTTGACTCGAGAAGTGCAGGGCATCCCGAGGTGCCTTTTGGCTATTTCGGGAACGCCCTGCATTTTTCGGTACTATATGTGGATGCTGACAAGTTGCTGAGCTGTGGATTAGGCCAAGTATCTCAGTATGTCCACAGTCATGTTGCAAAGGCCAGGGCTGACGAGTTTTGGTCAGTTATGCGTTGGTTGGATGAGCATAGCAACGAAGGAGAAGGGCCCTTTACCATATACGGCCCTCGGCTGACGTGCATTAACATGGAACATATGGCTGTTGCGGAGAATGGGACGGCACTTATGTATGCTGCGTCGTTTAAAAAGGGGGAAAGGCCTATCCATGTGAGCTATCATGTGGGGAAAGTAGAGGGACAAGGGCTGATTATGGTGATGCCTTCGGCAGAGGGTGGGCTTGCACGGACCGTCACGGTCATGCTGCCGGAAGAGGAGATTACTAACATATGCAAGGATCAAACAATACTAGATTTGGAGCCCAAGATGATCGTCAGTGGGAAGAGATAAAGCATTTTTCTCAATTCATATTTCTCGGCGCATTTTGATTGAATTGTTGTACCGTTTTCTGATTACATGTTGTGGAGGTAAATGCTTTTGCCAAACCAAAAGTAGTGACCTTTCTGCTGAAAGATAATCCGAGGATATCACTCGTATTGAAAGATTTTTTTATGGTATTTTATACTTGTTAAATGTTTCTCTTTAATGAATGTCATGCCATATATATGCTACTACCAAAACATTAATGAAAGGAAAAAATGCAAGCAATCCCTTGTGATATTATAAATGAGCAAATTACCCCCTTATGAAAACATAAATAGCGATTCACCTTTTTAAAATACAACATTTTATCTCCCTATGTTTTTTAAAATGAAGCAGTATACTGCTTCATTTTAAAAAGTACAAGGGGGTAAAACGCTGATTTTTTTCATATGGGGTAATAAGCTCATTTTCAATATCACAGGGGGATAAATTGCTATTCACCCATTAATGAAAGGATCTAATGAAATATTTCTTATAATATTGTAAATGAGTAAATTATCTTCTTATAATTTTTTTTTCAATTTACTTTTTGTATTTTTATAAAATAAAGCAATTTACCTTCTTGTTTAACGAGATAAACTATTTTATTTTAAAAAAATATAAAAAAAATACTTTTCTATATTTTTGATAAAGGAATAATTTACTTATTTGTAATATTATAAGGAGTTGCTTGCATTTTTCCCACTCAGCATCCATATGATTTATTAGGCCAATTCTCCCGACAAAGTGGAAAATTGTTAATGGAGGACGCACTAATTAACAACGTGAATAGCCGTATGAAACATAAGATTTATAAACATGAATATAATAGTCATTACTAATTTGCTATGATTTTTGTAATGGCTAGTTATTTCTATAACGACTATTTGGTCAAATAATTAGCTATTACAATGGCAAAAAACGTTGCAAAATATACAAAAGAAGGTGTTGCAAAAGCAGTCACATTGGAGACGATTATTTTTTTTAACAGCTGTTACAAAAGTCATTACAAAATAACGGCTACATTTTCTAACGGCTATCTTAGGCGTTCCAAAGGCCATTACAAAAGTCACTACAAAAAAAATTATCTATATGTGTTCATTTCATTTTATTTCATTTGTTGTAAAACTTCTAATACTAACCACACACACTCTCAACACTCTGATTTTTGTGCATATAAATTTGATTAGCTTGTAGATTATTACTCAAATTTTGGACCATCAACTAATGTTGATCACCACTTAAGTTGGTTGATTAGGTAACAGAGACCAATTTAATGTTGGAATAGGTGACCAAAAGCCAATTAGATTGGTGATTTTGAGAACCATTCAAGCAATCTTATTTAAGCAATGTTGTCCCAAAAAATATGGTATGTATTTGTCCTATACACATGTATTTGTTGTGCTTACCAAATTACGTCAAAGCACTGCTTTGACGTTACAACATATGCCCACATACCACTTAATAACCTATGTAGTTGGGTTGTACATTGGATGGTGGCTATGAAACCAACTTCTGAGGGTTGGTATAAAATATTTATAGTCGAAGACCTCGGGCTGGGTATCGAGAGTCCTACTAAGACTTATACTGAGTATTGCATTCATTGGATGAGTGTCCCGTTTCATCGGCAACAGACGTTGGACGTCTATGCAAATTCAGTGTTAGTTGACAAGGTGGTCAACTGACTCGCGGGGATCGTTATATGGAAGCTTTAGAGGCTTGGTCTATATGACTTGAGTCCCAGCTTCGATAGTAGAGGAGTAGTCCTTAGACTTGAGGAATCACGACAGTCACGTGCATACGATGACTGTATCTTGGGTTTGTACAAGAGGTGACTATGTCACAAACATGATCATCGTAAGCCTTATCCAGTGCAGTCGGAGTATGTAGCGAGGATGGTGAGTTCCATGAAGAGGACCCATCCCTGTCAGTATATGACAGAGGTATCTCCTATGCACTTTAAAATGCATTAACGCTCAATAAAACTGTGGCCACGGTCGTTGATCGAATAGAAAAAAGAGGTTCCTATCACGAGAAACTTGGCGTAATGCAATCTTTAGTATTAAGCATAGATGCCTAGTTCAGAATTGAAACTGACACCTAATTCCATGCCCTATACTAAGACCGGGGGACGGTAGATGGAAGGATCGTACCCGTATGGATTCGAGAGCTTGAAAGTTCACATGGATATTTGCTTAGTCTCTAGTGCCATGGACCATTTGTAGACGGTCACCCATGGTGACCGACTTTCTTAACCAAGGGTTGATAAAGAATTATTAATTAAATTAGAGTTAATTAATAATAGTGTTTGACACTAGACCAAGTCTAGTTGAAAGGTGAACTTAAAGAGTCACACACAAATTACCAAAAAGGAACGAGGAATTAATTGAGAATTAATTTCGTAAGTAATTGAATTACTTACAAATCAGAGGGATCATTGGATGGAGGAGCTCGGTGATAAATTAATAGGATTAATTTATTTTGGGCTTACCCTTATTACTTAGTAACTTGGACTTATTAATTAATAAAGGTTTATTGGGCTTATGTATTTAACTGGATTAAATATATGATTGACTTAATTAGGTGGATTTAAATTGAATTGAATTTAATTAAAATTAGTTGGGCTTGCATTTTATCTCCATAAAATCGGCCAAGCACCCTAATTAAACTTGTTGGAAAAATCTAGGAAAAAAATAATT
This sequence comes from Sesamum indicum, assembly GCF_000512975.1. Taxonomy (NCBI): domain Eukaryota; kingdom Viridiplantae; phylum Streptophyta; class Magnoliopsida; order Lamiales; family Pedaliaceae; genus Sesamum; species Sesamum indicum. The sequence continues at coordinate 9,362,170 of NC_026154.1, forward strand.
GATTAGAAATTATCACTTTTGAAAAATGCTACGTTAGTCATTTTTTATTTGAAATAAAGAATATATTACCTTATGGATTGTAGAATGAACCTAAACACATTCTAGTACATCCATCAAGGTATATATATTAGTTATTTGGAATAACTGATAACATAACACAACACAAAATTATTTTACTACCCTAGACACCTCAAAATCGGCCGCCCCTCTCTAAGCACACTTGGTCTATTCTTTTCTCCCTTATTCTCTTCTAGCAAAGGGAATCAAGGGATTCAATATTCCGCTATGGTGTGAACGTGTCTTTAGAGGACTTCTACGTTGAAGTCTCGTGTGAACGAATCAAAGGAGGTTCGAACTGAATCAAGAAAAAGGTAATCCATGATTTATGTTTCTTGCACTCCTAGTTTTAATTTTACCATAAACCCCTGTTTTAGTTATTGTTGTTATAATTAACTATATCGAACGCTGGTGCCCTTGGAATTGTGATTTTATTATGTTTGGTTTTTAACTTATGAATTTTTATTTACCGCTTCCGCTTGCGCACTCCTGGGCCGATGTAGGGCTACGGTATAATTTTTTTATTGTGTTCAAATGGTATCAAAGCCTGGTTTGATGTAGGGCTACGATTTTATGTGAATAAGCATGAAACATGATTTTATTGGTTTTGAAGCATGTTATTCGTTTTGCTTATTCTTGAATAATTGTATGGAAAAATTAACTTGTTTAATTTTTGCAATTTTTAGATGATTTAAGTATTTAAGAAAATTTGATTTTTTGGTAAAATACTTGCTTTTACTTTAAGTTTAATGTGTAGAAAATTTTTTTTGGTACTATAGCAGTGCACTACTAGTGCGCACGCAATGGGAGACAGTGCACACAAGGCCTCGCTCAAGCAGTGGATGTCGCGCGCGTGGGCATGCGTGCACACTGCGCAGGCCCTATGCGTGAAAATAATTTGGTACTGCAGCAGCGCATTGGGCAAGAGCTTGCATGCAGCCTGGCCAGAGCACGCGCTGTGTGAGCTCTCCTACAGCATCCACTACTTGTGCGGGCGAGTGCTTGTAGGCGATCTGCGCCCGCGGGCACTGGGCCGTTGTTGTCACTGACAGCCGACGACTGGGCCGTTTTTCGCTGTTTCTTCCGAAAAATTGGATTTTTTAATTTCTGCACATTTTCTGAAAGATATTATTTTTTGCTAATTTAATTTTGGCTAAAATTGAATTTTTTTAGAATTAAATTGCTTTAATTAATTTAGTTTGTTTTCGTGAATTGAATGCACAGAACGTTCTCATCCTTTTAAATTGTAAATTTTAAGCTTGTTGTTTTCTGCATATAATTGTATGTCGTGATATTGAATATCACGTTATTTTCCTTAGGATGTTAATTTTCTTATCTAGCATGATTAATTGTTATTATGTGCTAGCTGAATGTGGATGGATAATCATGGAGCCTTAGACCGCATGTATGCCTTTTAATTTTGTTGGGTGGGCCCGTGTACCCTCTTGCGATTTATTTTCTCCTGTCTATCTTGTTTTATGCTTTGGAATAATAAGGCTTGCTCTCCTCCCCATTATGTACTCCCCTGACTTCTGATCGGGGTTTCCTATTTTAGTTGTAATGAGAGTAGTGTAGAAAATTTTTGTGAGGTTTTCTATTTCAAGCAAGTCCATAGAGAAAAAGGTCTATGGAGAAGATGGTCCACAGAGGAGAAGCCCACGAAGAAGGTGGCCCACGAATATATTACAAGGCCCATCTATATGTTGATGGGTAAAATATTTTGTAATAGTATAGGGCCACCTTAGACTGACCATAGACTCACTACAGGCTCGGTGGGTCGCATAGGTTGGGCTAGTGATCATCCCATAGGTGCGTGTTCAATTGTGTTGCGATGATTTATTGCTTTAGCATTTGATATTATGCATGCAACACAATTTTGTGATGAGGTCTCGGTCAAACAAATTCAAAATTAAAGCAAGTTGGTAGTTTATCCAAGTTATCTACCTTTAGACTTTTTGACTCTACCAACTTTTCTCATCCTCTCATTAGAGATATGACCTAACCTCGCAAGCCAAATTTGTACTTTTCATGATTATCTAATTTTCATTTTTGTTGGGCAGTCATAATTCAATTTGACTGTTGGAGAATGTAAAGATCATTTATTAATGTACCAAGTAGATGAAGATTATTATCAATCATCAAATAAAAACTATTTTTATCGATCTTAAACACACAACCATCATTGTCTAAAACAGGAATGAAAATAATATTTTTGATCATGCTCGGTACATAATAAAAGTTCTTTAATTCTATCCGAATATGATCACAAATAGCTAAGTTGAGAGATCCCATGGCTTCCACAGCAATGACCTTGCCATTACCAAACCTTATGGCTATCTCGTCCTTAAGTAGCCTTTTGCTTCTTTCCAACACCTACAAATCATTACAGATCTAAGCTCCACAGCTAGTATCCAATACCCAAGAAGTAGAATTAGTTATCATATTCAGTTCAATCACAAACATACCTAGGTTGGAGGGGAGTTGTGGGCACTCCGTCTTCTAATGCCCCTTTTCAAGGCAAAGAAAGCAGACATCATTTGTCCTCGAACGTTGTGAACCGCCATTCTTTCCTTGTTCTTTTCCCTTTCCCATCAGAGCAACAGGGGCGTTAGGAGCTCTAGCAGTGGCTGTGACAGTTTTTCCCTTTCCCTTCTTCCTCTTCCAGCATCCGACCCTCTTGCCTTTCTCCTTGGAAGTCGAAGCCCCTCCTATCAATACTGCAGGCGTAGACTTGAGGGTCATTGCCTCTTATTGGACCAACATATTAATTAACTCATGAATAGACTTCTCAAGTCCCTTCATGTTGTAGTTGATAATAAATAGGTCATAGGACGGAGGAAGTGATTGGAGGATCACATTGATGTACGTGTTATTATCAAGTCCAACTTTGATGTCTTCAAGCTTCTAGTATCTTGACCCCATGACTTTGCATAGAGGATCCCTCAGTCATCTTGATCTCGAAAAATACTTTTGTAGTGGCATATCTAGTATGCCTATTAGGAATTGCATAAACCTCTTTCATGCATAGCATTATGGAGGGAACATCTGCCGAGCTATCATATTGTTTTTGGATGTCATTGGTCGTCAAAGCTAATATGATACTGCGGACCTTGGAGTTTTCCTCATGCCACTTTTTGAACATCACATGTTCTTCAGGCGAGGACCTTTCCTGCAAGATCATCGGGAGACCATTTCCTAGTTAAAGGAATTGGTATGGCCCGAAAATGCGGTGGAAGCGTGAAATAAAAAATAATAAAATGGTACAAAGGGTGTTCCCTTTAAAAGTTCCGGGCATCCAGTGTTTGTCAAAAGCATAATAACAAACATATAAGCAAGCTATATATGTGGCTAAAGGATGAAATAAAAGTATAAAAATACAACATGTAACTAGATGAGCAGCAACATGCGTTGTTTCCCTTTTCGTTCCTCTTTCGTTCACTTTATGATCCAAATTAGAACCCCTCTAATTTGTCCATACCACACTATGGAATAGATATAGTTCTTTTTCTATTGCTAGATAGAACAAAGAACAGGAAGAAAAACAACTCCAAACAAATACTATTATTTAGTGCTTTTGGATTGTTTTATGTTCTAACTTGAATCAAATTCACTGTAGAACAAAAAGGAGAATATATTTGAGAGAGAAAAAGAGCCATATTCGTGATTTATGTCTTAGGTTAAGGTGGATATGTGTATAATTCTTTATATTACATACAATTAAATTTAAAATTTAATAACTATCAAGTTTGCCTCCAAGGCAACCTATACACACACGTGCATATAACCTTCAACCATGATGAAATAACCACTCCATGTTGTTCATTATAGTGAGGAGTTTCAACTCCTTCTTAACTTGCTCCAACCTCCTTCAAATGAGCTTGGACTTCAAGTATGCATCGGGTTTGATATAATCAAATTAAATCAAACTCAACTAAAGTTCATTGGACAATAATTAATTAAATTAATTTTCGTCCAGCTAAGTCCAAAAATTCATCTAATTCACTCAAATAAATCTAAGCCCAAACACGAATTAATTAATTTAATTAATTAATTAAGCCAAACCTAATAAATTAATCCAATTAATTTAAAAGTGTTAAGCCCAAAAATTAATTAATCCAATTAAATTAATTCTTGAGCCATCCATCAAATGGATTATTAAATAAATGATGCAATCATTTATATATTCTCTTTGAATTAATTTAATCCAATTAAATTAATTTATTTCTTCACGAATTAATTCCACCAATTTCATAGTGATTGTGTGTGACTCTTTAGGTTTACCCTCAGTTAGACTTGGCATTGTGTCTAACATAAATAATTAACTAAATTTTATTTAATTAATTATTTTTAATTAACAATTAATCATAAACGACCGTCACAATGGGTGGCCATCTAGAAACGGTCCATGACACTATAGGCTAGGTGAATGTTGGCGTGAACATTTAAGCTCTCGAGTTCCATACAAATACGGTCCTTCCGTCGACCATTTCCTGGCCTTAGTCTAGGGCATGAAATTGGGCATCGGTTCCCATCCTGGACCAGACTACTATGCTGAATACTTGAAATGCGTTAAGTCTATTGATCGAAGAAAACCATTTCTTATTCGACGAATCGGTATGGCCATAGAATTAGAGAGTCTAAACCATCTCAGAGCATATAGAAAATATATCCATCATATACTGATAGGGGACAGATTCTATCTTGAAATCCACCGTCCTCACTACATACTCCAACTACACTGGACAAGACTTATAACAACCACATCGAAGACATAGTCATCTCAAGCCAGATCCATGATATAGCCATCATATTCATGCGACTGCCATGATTTCTCAAGTCTGAGTACTAATCATATATTATCGGAGTAAGAAATTCAAGTCATACCGACTAAGCCTCCAAGGCTTCCATATGACAATTTTCGCGAGTCAGTTCAATTAGTTAACAACCTTGTCAACTAATCCACTAAAATTGCATAAACATCCCATGTCTGTCGCTAATGAAACACGACAGTCATCTAATGAATGCAATACTTAGTGCAAGTCTCTATAGGAGTCTTGATGCCCAGTCTCGAGGTCCTCGACTTGAAATGTTTTAGACCAACCCTCAAAAGTTGGTTTCTAACTGTCATCTAGTGCGCAACTTAGTTACGTGGGTTATTCAATTTGTGGCCTCCCGCTTGAAACCATTCCAAGCCACCACATCACCATTAAGTTTGAATGTACATTCAAATTGAGACTAGTCAGTATTCACATATAATTGGAAGCTAGTATCGCCATAGCCTTCCAAAATCAACTTGTTAGAATAGGTGACTTGAAAGACAATTAGATTGGTATACTTGTAACCCATTCTAACAGTAACTCGATTCAATGTAATATTATTTAGTGAATAAAATGAGTATTCGCTACTGGCATTTTCTTTGTTGTGCTCATTATATATGTTTGCATATTTTTTAAACATCACAACAAATCCCACAGACCACTTTGACAACTATGAAACAGTTGGACTACGCATTGGATGGAGGTCATGAAATCAACTATCAAGGTTTGGGTTTGAAATGTTCTAAGTCGAGAACCTCAAGAATGGGCATCGAGTGTTCTATGGAGACTTACATTAAGAGTTGCATTCATTTGATGAGTGTCGTGTTTCATTGGCGACAAACGTGGGGACGTCTATGCGATCTTAGTGGGTCGATTGACTAGGTGTCGAATTGACTGAACTAATTCCTGGGGATCGTCATATGGAAGTCTTGGAGGCTTGGTCTGTATAACTAGAATCCCCGACTCCAATAGTATGGGAGTAGTCCTCACACTTGAGGAATCACGGCAGTCATGTGAGTATGATGACTGCATCTTGAATTTGTGTAGAGGTGATCGTGTGTCATCATAAGTCTTGTCCAATACAGTTAAAGCATGTAGCAACGATGGTGAGTTTCAAGAACAGGATCCGTCCCCTGTCAATACATGACAGAAGTATCTCCTATACACTTGGAGATGCGTTCACGCTCTATGAACTTGTGGCCATAGTCATTGGTCAAATAGGGAAATGGGTTTCTATGTCGAGCAATTTGACTACGGTCTCAAGTATTAAGCATAGACGCCTAGTCCAGGATGGGAGCCGACACTCAATTTCATGCCCTAAACTAAGGCTGGAGAGGGTAGACGAAAACACCATACCCGTATGGACTCGAGAGCCTAAAAGTTCACATTAATATTCGCCTAGTCTCTAGTACCATGGACCGTTGATAGACGGTCACCCATGGTGACAGGCTTTCTTGATCAAGGGTTGATCGAGAATTATTAATTAAATTAGATTTAATTAATAGTAGTGTTTGACATTAGCCCAAGTCTAGCTGAAAGGTGAACCTAAAGAGTTACACACAAATCACTAAGCAGGGATGAAGAATTAATTGGAAATTAATTCCATAAGAATTGGATTACTTTAAATGAGAGAGATCCATTGGATGACGGAGCCCATGGATAAATTAATAAAATTAATTTATATTAGGCTTGCCCTTATTATTTAATAAATTGGACTTATTAATTAATAAATACTTATTAGGCTCATGTATTTAATTGATTAAATATATGATGGGCTTAATTAGGTGAATTTTAATTAAACTGGATTAAATTAAAATTAGTTGGGCCTTGTATTTTATTTTAATAAAATTGGCAAAGCACCTATAGTTAAACACACTAGATAATTCTGGAAAGGAAATAAGTGACTAGCGATTATCACTTTTGAAAGTGCTATGTTGGTCATTCTTTATTTAGAATAGAGAATATATTGGCTTATGGATTATGGAATGAACCTACATACATTCTAGTACATCCATACAAGGTACATATATTAGTTATTTGGAATAACTAATAATTTAACACAACACAAAAAAATTTCCTTTCCTGAAACCCCCAATTCGCCCCCCCCCCCCCCCAAACACTCTTGGTGTTTTTTTCCCT
>NC_026154.1:9369321-9408053 GCF_000512975.1 Sesamum indicum
AAACCCCCAACCCCCCCCCCCCATAAACACTTGGTGTGTTTTTCTCCCTATTCTCTTATAGCAAAGGGAATTAAGGGATCCTTGCAGAGTGGTGTGGACATGTCTTTAGAGGGCTTCTACATTCGAGTCTCGCGAGAACAAATCAACAAAAGAAGGTCCGAAGTAAATCAAAGAAGAGGTAGTCCTTGATTTACATTTCTTCCACTTCTCATTAATTTCACCATAAGCCCGATTCAGTTATGATTGCTTATTTTATTAACTACATCGAACGCCCATGAAATCCAAGGATACACCCATTGGAATCATGGTCTAATTATATTCGGTTTTAATTTATGATTTTTTTAATCACCGCTTCTGCTTGCGCGTTCCGCGCCGATCCACTTCTCTTTCTTTCAAGTCTCCATGGATTTGCATCAAAAACACTTCTTTAATCTTTATTTAGGTACTAAAGAGTAATCTTGACTGCCATGTAGTGCCTTCTTGATACACTCCCGATATTCATTGTTATGTTCAAAGCACACACAATATTCGGCCTAGTGCATCGAACCATATACCCATGTTGTCAACGGTAAAAGACATAGGAGATGTCAAACATCTTTCTAAGCTCCTCACCAGTCCATGAAGACTGAATCTTGGACAGCTTAACTCCATAATTAGGGAAGTAATCTAATTCCTTCATGGAGAATTACATGAATAATCTTTGTGCTTTAGTGTTTCCCAACATCTTCACATCATTCCGAATGAGTAAGACGTTCATACCTAAAACAGTAGGAACACAACTAAGCTCCCAATGACCTTCTAACTCATTCTCAACTTGAGTCATACCTTACATGACCTTGTCTAACGAATATTCCAGATACAGGAAGTTTCAAACCTAGTTTGTACTCCATGTCGAATCTCATGGCTCCAAGTCATTCATCCAACCCGATGTCCTACATCGCTTCTCCTTTATGTCTTTAGATCATAATCTAATTAACTGGTCAGACTCAGAAACCTATACCTATTAGGTAACTAAAGTGTTCTAGTCATCCCTTAGGAGGATGGAATATAGTGAGTTAGTGGAAGAATTTGATTACGATGATATTTGCTACATTTGACTAAGGTATCTCTCCACTTGATTCCTTAAGGAGCTACTCCTCACTATCGAATGAAATCTAATTTCCCTTAGGACAACAAATGATCCTGTACAAACCTAGTTTGCCTCCCACTAGTCCCTTAATGTATGCAGGATGATCCCATACACTAAAGTACATTGTGGAAACAAGCTTTCCATTCCACATGGGCTAAGGTAGTTTAGTGAAAGAACAATAGAACCAAGTCCAACAAAGTTTGATCCCTCCCTTAGAGCCACCATTCAGTTGTGGCACTCCAAAGAAGAACTCCACTGAGTGAGAATTCTATTCTCGTCAGATACTTCAAGAACCCCCACTAAATGCACACTATCTTAATCTAATCGAAGGATTTAATTTTGCAACTAGTTTGGTTTTTCACTTCAAATCTAATTTTCCGAAACCTTCCAAAGGTTCTTAGACTTGTCAATCCCTTTCTGGCTCTGTGTATTCAATGACTTATAGATATCTAATTGGATCCAATCCAATAGACCATTGGCAGACACACTTTATCCTACAAAGTGCTTCTCGGTCCTCATCTTGCTCAGGAAGGACTTCCAAGCTTGTAAACTCAACTTGTCTATTTCTAGAATCGTTGAATTCACCATCTTTATTATCCTAACTAGAGAAATGTGACCTAGCTTCACATGCCAGGTTTGTGAGTTTATCTTGATTATCCATTTTACCATTTATTTTGAGCATTCATAAGCAAATTATGAGAATGTGTTGAAATAATTACGTAACCAACCTAGCAGACAAGAATTACCATTCTTTGTCAAATGAAATAACCATCATTGATCAAAATCATGTAATCCAAATTGTCCAACAATGGAAAAACATAACTTGATGATGCTAGGTTACATAAATATATCCTATCAACTTTATCATAACATGATCACTAATAGCAAGGACTATCCAGTCCTTTAACCACAATAGCAACAGCCTGCCATTGCTAAGTTTCAATACTGTTTGTCTCAGCCTTCTACTCCTTTTCACCACCTGCAAACCATTTGCAGATATGAGCTTTACAATTGGTATCCAATACCTAAGAAGTATAGTAGTAAACATGTTAAGGCTCAATAACAAATTATACCTTGATTATAGAGGACTTTAAAAAATTCCCTCTTCCACTTTTGATGGCAATTAATGCAAACATCTTTTGAAATCCATGACTGCCGATCGCCTTCCTCTTCCTTTTACCCATGCCCATAGGGCAACAGGAGCACTTGGAGGGCTTGCAGTAGCTGATTCTGTCTTACCCTTCTTCCTCCCCCAGCGTCCGGCCCCTTTGCCTTTCGCTTCTGAGGTTGAAGCTTCCCCTACCAATACCGATAGCGCAGACTTTTAAATTGTTGCATTGTATTATACCAACATTTTTATAAACTCATTAAGGTCTTTATCAAGCCCATTCATGTTATAGTTCACGATAAACGAGTCAAAGGAGGGGAAGAGACTGGAAGATCACGTTAATGACCGTTTCTTTATCAAGATCAACCTTGAGGTCCTTGAGCTTCTCCACAAGGGATAGCATCTTAACCTCATGCTCCTCTACAGAAGAACCTTCAATCATATTGGCACCGAAAAATGCTTTTATCACAGCATATCTAATATGCTGGTCCAGAACCGCATAAACCTGGCTCATGCGGACCATTATTGATTGGACATTATCGTGCCTATCATACTGTTTCTAGATGTCATTGGTCATTGATGCCAGTACAATGCTGCGAACCTTTCAGTTGTCACATACCACTTCTGGAACGTTAAACATTCAACACATGTGGACCCTTCCTGCAAGGTCCAAGGAAGAGTCCTATCCAGAACATAAGTCCGGTTCTCAAAATCTATGACAATCCTAAGATTTCGCAGTCAATCATTGTAGTTTGTTCCTTTAAAATTTATTAGCCTCAAGAGTTGCAGTGAGTGGATTCTTAGACATCGACATCAAATGTAAACAAAAATTTAGTAGATTATTCTAATATTAAATATCAAGTTTAAGACTTGGTATTCAGTCATTAACCCATCCCACTATTTTTTCAAAAAGCTCACCACTCTCAAGTGGGTTTTTGGAAAATTATTTTCTAGTGGGCTTGGAGTCCACAAATGCAATTCTACATGCCCTGCTTTTACAATTCACATGGAAAAAGGCTTTATGCGAGGTAACCTATACCATTCTCAACCAGTGAGATCCCCAAGTTATTTTGCCTCTCTTCTTCACGTAATCCCGAGGACTCCAAGCGAATCACGCTACTCAGCATTAGGACTGACCCATCAATCGAACGAATATCTCAACTGCCGCCCCTCATGACTTGTGAGATAGGGAAACAAGAGTATATTTCATTCGTTCACAATTGTGTAACTTTCTTTCGTTCCAAATGTGCCACGACTCGTGAGACAACGAATGGGTGAAAGTAGCATCCACACCACATTGTTGTGGATGGAAGGCTTGGATTTAATCAAATCATAATTTTAATCCATTATGGGCCTAATATCTAACTTGGACCATCCAAGTGAGAGTTAAGTTTGTTGTAATCGAGACCTCATCATTATAAGATTTTTGCACGTATCACTTTTAATCATTGAGTATAAATAGATGCAGTCAAAAGACATCATACTTCAAATATTAGAACATACACCACATGCAAAAACAAGCCTACCACGTCCTCATTGGATTATCACTAGCCCAATCGTAAGTAACCTACTGAGCCTGCAGTGAGTCTATGGTCAATCTAGGGCGTGGCCTTACTATTACAAAATAGTAACCCATTATCATTCTAATGGGCTTTCCTCTTTGTTCTTCTTCCATCGTAAGCTCCGTCCAACAGGGCTAGACCTTTATCTCCTTGAAAGCTTACATTTGTTCAAAATGAATGAAACCCCACATTCCTGACTACACTTATTACAACTGAAATTTGAAACCCCAGTCAAAAGTTGGGGTGAGTAAAAAAATAGGGAGAAAGCAAGCCTTATTATTTCAAAGCTAAAAATGATTTTTGGGGCTATGAAAACCAACTTCTGAGGGTTGGTCTGAAACGTTTCAAGTCGAGAACTTCAAGACTGGGCATTGAGAGTGCTACAAAGAGTTGCACTGAATATTGCATTCATTGAATGAGTGCCACATTTTATCGGCGACAGACATTAGACGTCTAAATAATTTCAGTGGGTTAGTTGATCAGGTGGTCAACTGATTGAACTGACTCGTGGGGATCGTCATATGGAAGCCTTAGAGACTTGGTCGGTATGACTTGAGTCCCCAACTTTGATAGTATGGGAATAGTCCTCAGACTTGAGAAATCACTGCAGTCATGTGTATATGATGACTGTATCTTGGATCTACGCGAGAGGTGATTGTGTTACAAACATGATTATCATAAACCTTATCTTGTGCAGTTAGAGTATGTAGCGAGGATGGTGAGTTGCAAGAAGAGGTTCATTCCCTATTAGTATGTGATAGAGGTATCTCCTATGAACTTGGAGATGCATTCACGCTTAATGAATCTGTGGCCACGGTCATTGATCGAATAGCAAAAGGAGGTTCTTATGTTGAGAAACTTGACGTAATGCGATCTCAAGTATTAAGCATACATGTCTAATCCAGAATGGGAATTGACACCAAATTCCATGCTCTAGACTAAGGTCGGGAGACGGTACCATACCCGTGTGTGCTCAGGAGCCTAAATATTAGAATGTATGTAGACACATTCTTGTTTATCCATTCAAGGTATATAAATATATTTTTGTGTATTATTATTAGGGTAATAATTCATTAGACAATACAATACACAGAAAAAAAAAACTCCTCCTGCATCACCATGAAATCGGCCGCCCCCTACATCTCACCTAGGCTGAGTTTTTCGATCTTGATTCCTTCTGGAAAAGAAATCAAGAGCTCGAATTTTGGTGTGGTGTGGATCATCTTTGGAGGATTCCTATGTTGAAATCTAGGCTAAACATTCAACATAACTAACCGGTTGGAAGCTCGATATTTAAGAGGTAAATATCGACTTTAATATTTGCTTCTACTTTTATCTTTCAAAGCATAGCCTCGTATGATTATATTTTATTGTTGTGTATTTTGATAATTATATGTAGAAATAAACTTGTTTAAGTTTGTGATTAATTGGATTATTTTAGTATTTAAGAAAAATTAGATTTTTCTGTAAATACTTGGTTTTTATTTTTTTCAGTTCAATATGCAGAATTAAAAAATTTTTTTAGCACTATAGTAGCACACTATCGGCCGAGGCTGCACAGCGTGCATGCACCGACGGGTGTTAACACAGGCAGTGCCCTAGCCCAGGCAGGTAGCACACGTACTGGCAAGTGTGTTAGAATAGGTGACCAAAAAAGCCAATTGGCCTTTATGTAATCTGTTTCGACAATTTTGGTGTCATTGTAACACTATTTATGAATAAAGTGAGTATTCATTATCTGGCAATTATATTTGTTGTGCTCACTGATTATGTTTATAGGCTTAACACCACAATTGTATCGTGCGAATTGGTGACCGAGGCAAGCATTCAAAGACCTCGTGATCCAACTCATGGAATGCGCTATCGAGTTCTAGCCGTCCATGGGGGTCCATTGGCTAAAGATAGGCGGTCGTGGGACGACATCGCACTGTGGGCATATTGTGAAGCCAAAGCCGAAAGGCAAGAAGGCATGTCGGGTATGCCGTGCGGGAGAACGACAAGATGTCGGCATATGAATTGGGCCTCGGACATATGATGTTGTCCTACTCGGGCAAGGCATGGAAGGCGGCCATGACGAGGGCGAGCGCCTAGGATGTACCGAGTGAGTGTTGGGTATGAGATAGGCGTTGCGGGCGCAAGAGTAGTGTCGTAATGCCAAGGTGGAGCGAGGATGCTCCTAGCCATTGAGTAATGCGTCGGTAGGTTCCGAGATTGTGTGCGAGACGCAAAAGCACGAGTTCCAAGAGCCTTAGCGAGTACGGGCATTCTGGATAGGCGAGCGCAAGGGCACGCGGTGCAGCGCTGGGAGGCGTTCAGATGTCGTGCTAGTGAGTTTCAGATTTCGCTGCAATGAAGAAGAGCACGCCTGTGACAAGTGGTTTCAGAGCCTCGTTACCTTCATGGGGCGAGTTGAGTTGCGAGCCTGGAGGATGAGAACTCCCGATTGAGAGTTGTGCCTATCTGATTGGGCACACACGTTCTACCTGATGTAGAGGCGAGTTAGCATCAGTTGCGACAAGATCAGACCGTTTTACAACAGTATGATTTTGGGGGACATCTACTGCAGAGAGCATGTTGGGTAGAGTCTTTTGTGTGCGTTTAGGCTGCTTCAGAGAGAAAGCGGCTACGGTCCAACTTTGCCGTTGTTGGTTGCCAGTTGTGTGGGCGCCGGAGATGTGTTGGGCGAGCTGTCAACCGAGATCCAAATTTCTTTTCAGCGGATTGATATTCGGACTTCAGAGTTCACTTGGCTTCCCTGAGCGAGAGGGGGACATGCCGATGAGTTGGATGGACTATGAGACCCATGTTTGTGAGTGAGGGGTAGCAACCATGTGTGCGGATTGCCGCAAGCCAGGAGGCGGTCTTAGCGATGAGGCCGTTTTGGTGGGCGAGATACCACCTTGAGTTGAGAGTGGTGGATGAAGGGCCACCTTCTCATTAGTCTGAAGACCTTCTTGCAGAGAAGGATGTGTTGAATATTCAGGAGCCGAAGCACAATGCACATGAGGTGTGTGGAACAAGCCACCCTTGGGGTTGCGAGAAGTGGACGTTAAGACCCCTTTTCCGTTGTGGGCAGTTGTCAGTGCGAGCCGTGTGTGGTCGAGCAGAGTTATGGGATGAAATGCTATTGTGGTAGATGAGGGTGCATTTAGCGGGGGACGACACGCTTCAAGAACCAAGGAGCATAGACATCCGTTATGCGAGAAAGACAACTTGTCCGGAGCTTGAGTGGGAGCAGCCCACTAAGCCGTGTGTTAGGTGCTCATCAGGAGCATGATTTTGAGTTGAGTTGTGAAGATTCCTCGAAGGGATTCTGACACCATAATATGGGCTCTTTGGTCTAAGATTTCCGAGGGGGACTATCGTGTGGATATTCGAGGGGAGCAGCAGGCTTCATCGATATCAGGAGCAGCAGGCTCCATCGCCACCATGAGTGGCATGGTGCGGTCGGCCGGGCTGGGATTTGAGTTTGAATTTTGCAGCCAGGCTTAGAGTTGAACATCCCATTCTTGTTTGTGATCGGACCAATGCGAAACTGGAGTTTGGAGTTTTGCTGCCGGACGGGGATTCAGAGATCCTATCCTTGCAGTTGCAGTCAAGCCCTTGGGACGAGACAATGAGATTGAGTTTTGCAGTCAAGCTAGGAAAGCTTGGTCGTCAACCGGATTGAGGGAGAGGCCCCATTCTCTATGGGTTTGAGTGATAACCCTTTTTCAGAGATGTTCGGTCCACGAGTGGCGTGATTCCGACAGTTGGGCATCCGGCCCATCATGTGTTTGCAAGTGTTTAAGTGTGGCTACTGTAGGGGCGGGTTTGCGTGTTGCCGAGGGCGGCAACACATCGAGTAGGGGAGAGAGTGTGAAGTGTGACGCTGCAGGGACTCCACACTTCATTGTTCTAAGATCAATTCAAGTGTATTCGAGGCACTATTTTGAGGGACAACACAGACTCCACACTTCCTTCGTTCTAGATCAATTCGAGTGCTTTGGAGGCACTGTCTTGAGGAGCATCGGAGATTTCAGAGGCACACTTGACAAGACTTAGAGCACAGTTGAGAGAGTCAGGAAGAGAGTGTAGAGCCAGGTACAGACTTTCGGGGAAGAGAGTGCAGAGAGGCACAAGAATTTGGGAGAGAGAGTAGAGCGAGGCACAGTTTTCCGACTTCAGCAGGCTACATTGAGAAGAGAGTGTAGAGAAAGGCACAGACTTCTAATGTTAGCGACATTGGGGAAGCGAGTGTAGACGAGTACACAGACTTCCAGCTTGAGGCGATCAAGCGGGTGTATAAAGGCACTGCTTGTTAAGAGCTACGCGCCACCATAGGAAAAGAGTGCAGAGAGAGGCGCAGACTTCCGTTCAAGTTTAGTGTTGAATGAGTGCATCAAGAGATACTGTTTTTTGTGGAGGCGGATCTTAGCATCGCTTTGAGGAGATCTCGTGTTGTGCTGGAGAGGCACTTCACGATTGGAGCGCTCGAAAGAGCAGGAGGTCGGTCTGGTGTCGCGAGATACTGAGAGAGTGTATTGGGCACCGCATACACATCAATCCTTCGTGTATGTGTTGACGAGGACGTCAACAGAACGAGTGGGTGAGGGTCTCACAGGTCGGCTGTGACCTGTGGATGACGTGCGGGTGACTAGGGGATATCGGCCAGCACGCAGCGATGATGGAGCGCAACCTCGGGTGTGAGTAGAAGCTAATGTGCGGAACAGAGCGCTTTATACTTGGAGATGCGATAAAAGTGCACTCCTCGGCCCTTTGAGTGTTCTACTCTTGGAACAAGGAGGGCATGCAGTGGTGAGCATCAGCCAGTCCTCCCTGTGCACGATGGCAGTAGCATGAGACGACGTCTGCACTAAATAAGCATCTCTTGGGGGTATGATGGGGGCCTTCAAGAGCCGGCTCTAGGCAGCTCATGAGAGGGGTACTAGAGTCCCCGAAGGGCTTGGAAACCTGACGGGCATCGTAGGGCCAGGATGGCCTACGTTGGGCGTTGAGACTGCCGAGAGGCTCTGTATGACGTGCAAGGTTGCCCGCGTGCTGCGAGATATCAGGGGCAACGCCTCTTGTGCGAATGGGTGATCGAGGCAAGCATTCGAAAGATAGGCGGTCGAGTTCCAGCCGTCCATGGGTGTCCGGTGGCTAAAGATAGGTGGTCATGGGACAACGCCACACTGTGGGCATATTACAAAGCCAAAGCCGAAAGACAAGAAGGCATGTCGGGCATGCCGTGCGGGAGAATGGCAAGATGACGGCGTATCGATTGGGCCTCGGACTTATGATACTGTCCTACTCGGGCGAGGCATGGAAGGCGGCCATGACGAGGGCGAGCGCCTAGGATGTATCGAGTGAGTGTTGGGCCTGAGATGGGCGTTGCGGGCGCCCGAGTAGCGCCATAATGCCGAGGCAGAGCGAGGATGCTCCTTGCCATTGAGCAATATGTCGGCAGGTTCCGAGATTGTGTGCGAGATGCTAAGGCACGAGTGCCGAGAGCCTCAGCAAGTATGGCATTCTGGATAGGCGAGCGCAAGGGCACGCGGTGTAGTGCTGGGAGGCGTTCAGATGTCGCGCTAGTGTGCTTCAGTGTCGAGGACACGCGACAGACTGTCGCTATACTCTGATGTGTGCGAAGCCGGACGAAGGTTAGGCGTAACCTTTGAGGCCGCACAGGCAAAAAATATATGAGAATTATATTCCGCTGCAATGAAGAAGAGCACGCCTGTGACACGGTTTTGGGAACCATTTAGCAATGTTTATGAATGTGATATTAACTTGATGAATCTGTCCAACGTTTTCATCCATAATAATGTGGTGAGAAAGCTGCCACTACCCAAGTGTGGTCTCAGGAGTCGTGGCACATTTGGATTAGAGACAAGCTGCACTATTATTGTGAACAAAGGAGCACTCTCACTGTTTTCCTATCTCACGAGTTGTGGGAGGTGATAGTTGTGTGTGATTTGGTTTATGGGCTGAGCCTGACACTAATTAAATATTAAGCCCATAATGGACTTAGGTCGAAATGACATTTTAATCTGTCCAGGTCTTCCATGCATAACAATATCATGAGGAAGCTACCACTATCTAGATGCGGTCTCACGAGTCGTGGCACATTTGGGATAGAAGGCAAGTTGCATTATTGTTATGAACAAAGAAACACGTTCGTTGTTTCCCTATCTCACGAGTCGTGCGGGTCATAATTCAGGTGTGATTTGACTAATGGGCCGGGCTTAACATCGAGTAGCAACTCCGGATGATGTGAAAAGGTGAGGCAAACTATCTTGGGAATCTCATGGAATGAGAATGGCATCGATTGCCTCCCACAAGGCTCTCCACATGGCATGTTGGACAATGTTGGCTTAATAATGCTCCACATATATCAAATTTATACTGCACCAAATCAGCATATTAGATATGCCGCGATAAAAATATTTTTTGAAGTCAAGATGACAGAGGGTGGTCTGTACATAAACATGGAGTTGAGATGCTATTCTTGTGGAAAAGTTCGATAACCTCAATGTTGATATTGAAAGGAGATGTACATTGACGTAATTCTTCAGTCTCTTCATCCCACTTTTTGACCTATTTATCATGAACTCTCAATGGGCTTAAAAAGATCATTCATGAGTTGATAAAAATGGTTGGACCAATACAAGACAACGATTAAAGAATCCTGCCACTAGTGTTGAATTTAGAGGCTTCAACCTCAAGAACAAAAGGCAAGGGCGCCGAACACCGAATGAGAAAGAAGGATGAAGAAAAGTCAGCCGCTGCAAGCGCTTTGAGCTCCTGTCGCTTTGGTGGGCGAGGGTAAAATGGAAATGAAAAAATGGTTTGCTAGTCAAAATTTATATATGACCAGAACTTCACTGACCATATCTAGATTCTCCGAAGGACGCTCCAGTTGATAGGTATGAGTTCCTGAATCTGACCGTACAAGGAGAAGCGACGTAAGACATCGATTTGGATAAATGGCTTGAAGCCATAAAATCCGCTATTGAGTTCAAATTAGGTTTGAAAGTCCTGTAACTAGGATGCTTGTTTTGACAAATTCATGAGGTACATACTTGGTCAAGAATAAGGTGGAAGGTCAGTGGGAGCTCAATTGTGTTCCTAGTGTTTTAGATGTTAAAAACATCTTTGATCATTTGGAATGATATAAAGATGTCGTCTGACTCTAAAACACGAATATTGTTTATAAAATTCTTCATATAGGAATTGGATTCATATCTAGAGATAAGCTATCCAAGATTCAGTTGTGGTTGACTGATGAGGAGTTTAGATGTTTGG
The DNA here is from genome assembly GCF_000512975.1 of Sesamum indicum. Classification (NCBI taxonomy): domain Eukaryota; kingdom Viridiplantae; phylum Streptophyta; class Magnoliopsida; order Lamiales; family Pedaliaceae; genus Sesamum; species Sesamum indicum. Next base: position 9,380,408 of record NC_026154.1, read on the forward strand.
CATCCCCTACGCCCTTGCTGTAAGCAGCATAGGGATGTAGTTCGATGCACTAAGCCCAACGTTGCTTATGCTTTTTAAGCATAACAACGGATATCGAGTGTGCATCGACAAGACAACAGACAACTGTTGAAGGCCTATCTTTAATTCCTGAATAAGGATTAAAGAAGAGCTTTTGACACACATTGACGGAGAGTTTATTCTGGAAGGCTATAGCGATTATAGCTTCCAGCATAATATGAATAATGTTTAATCTTAAAATGAGCGTACATTCAAACTTTATGATAATATAGTAATATTGGAAAGGTTCCAAGTGGAATACCACAAGGAATTTCATCATGAAAAATTGAATGTATGACAACTTTAAAAGGTTATATTGGAAAAACAGTTAGGATTGAAAAACAACACCCAATTGTTGGGTGTGGTACCTAGTATACCCGCGCTAGTAGTCATCTTAGCGGATGACAACTTGGCTATAGTACAAGTGAAAAGGCTCGAGATCTCATGACAGGTCCAAGAAAAAATCTTAGACAACATCATCTGCTTGGAGTGATGATAGGAAGATGTAACGTGTGGTTGGACCGCAGGACATCGATAGAAACTATAGTAGACTCATAAGACCTAGCCGGTATCGTAGATTGCTCATGATCAGAATATTCTAAAAACATGAGTAATTGGCTTTAAGGTCAAGTGGCAAATTGTTAGATTGGCGGTTTTGAGAACCAGTAAAAAAATATTCATTTAAGCAATATTGTACGATGAATATGGTAAGTTATGTCTTTGGTGCATGTGTCTGTTGTGCTTGCAAAATTACGTTAAGTACTGCTTTGACATCACAACAGATGCCCACAGATTACTTAATAACCCATGTAATTGGGCTGCACATTAGATGGCGGCAATGAAACCAACTTCTGAGGGTTGGGCTGAAACGTTCCAAGTCGAGAGCCTCAAGAATCCTACTAAGACTTGCACTGAGTATTGCATTCATTGGATGAATGTCCCGTTTCATCGACGATAGACGTTGGACGTCTAGACAATTTCAGTGGGTTAGTTGACAAGGTGGTCAACTGACTAAACTAACTCATGGGGATCGTCATATGGAAGCCTTAGAGACTTGGTCGGTATGACTTAAGTCCCCAGCTCTGATAGTAATAGAGTAGTCCTTAGACTTAAGGAACCACGACAGTTACGTACATATGATGACTGTATCTTGGATCTGCGGGAGAGGTGATTGTGTTACAGACATGGTCATCGTAAGCTTTGTCCAGTGCAATCGAAGTATATAGCGAGGACGGTTCCAAGAAGAGGACTCGTCCCCTGTCAGTATGTGATAGAAGTATATCCTATGCACTTAGAGATGCATTCACGCTTTATGAATCTTTGGCCACAGTCGTTGATCGAATAGGAAAAAGAGGTTCCTATGTCGAGAAACTTGGCGTAATGAGATCTCAATTATTAAGCATAGATGCCTAGTCTAGAATGGAAACCTAATTCCATGCCTTAGACTAAGGCCGGGAGATGATAGATGGAAGGACTGTATCCGTATGGACTCGGGAGCCTAAATGTTCACACGAAAAATCACCTAGTCCCTAGTGCCATTGACCGTTGCTAGACGACCACCTATGGTGACGGACTTTCTTGATTAAGGGTTAATCAAGAAATGTTAATTAAATTAGATTTAATTAATAATAGTGTTGAACACTAACCCAAGTCTAGCTGAAAGGTGAACCTAAAGAGTCACACACAAATCATCGAGAAAGAGTAAGGAATTAATCTGAAATTAATTCCCTAAGATATAAGTAATTGGATTACTCACACATGGGGGTCTATTGGATGGATAGCCAAGTTTAAATTAATTGGCTTGTATTTATTTAATTAATGAATTGGATTCCATTAATTAATAAGAGACAATTTGGACTTTTATTTAATTGGATTTAATACCTAGTGGACTCAATTAAATAAATCTTATTAAATTGAATTTAATTAAAATTCATTGGGCCTTGAATTTATTTTTCATAAAATAGGCTCGATGATTAAGACCCACTAGCAAAAATTAATGGAGGAAAAGTTGACCAAAGAATTGTATTTTTGAAAGTGTTAGCTTGGTCATATTCAAAGTCTTCTCTATTTCGAATGGATTGAAGAATTACCTTAAAGATAATAGAATGTATCTAGACACATTCTTGTTTATCTATTCAAAGTATATAAATATATTTTGTATGTGATTATTAGGGCAATAATTCATTACATAGTACAACACAAAAACCTTCCTCTTCCATCACCAAATTCGCCCGCCCCCTGCATTATTCTTGAAGTATAAGTTTTTCTTTGATCTTATAGAAATAAAATAGGGGTAAAATGCTTTTAACCCCATTTGTATCTAATTTGACAATGCTAAGGATAAATGCCTTTTTGGTCCTCAAATGTAATTACTAATGCGATTTTGGTTTTCAAAGTAATTTTAGTTCTCAAACTTTTACTTTTTTTTGGTATTTTTGGTCATTTCATTAACTTTACTGTTAAATTTAACAAAAATTCATTTAAAATAGAAAAACTTAACATAATGTTTGGTTTTGCTTTTAACTTGTTTTGGGGTATTTTGTGGAGATAGAGAGAGAAAAACAAAGATAAATAAGTATAAGTTAGAGATAGTGTGTATGTTTGGATTTGTTTTTTAAGATAATATAAAATAAATATGAGTATGTTTGATGTTGGGTAGTGGAGGCGAAAAGTACTTTCCATTATCAAATCATTTCTCTTTTATATATGTTTATATGTATATGTATGAAAATATATATTTATATGTATATGTATATGTATGAAAATATATATGTATACTTTTTAGACAAAAAATAATCAAAATAATGTTTCAGAACAATAAAAAATATTCCTAAAATTGGCAAAATAAAACAAGACAAACATAATGTATATTTTGGCCTATCTCAAAGATGGGCCAAAATCAAAACCAAACATAGTGTAATATTTTCCTTTTATTTTATGGTGTTTTAGGTTGTAATAAACCCATCACTTTGTTTTCTCTAGATTCTTACCAGAAACATATAAATCAGATATTAGAACTGCTGTTTCTGGGGTGGCAGAAGAGTACAGTAGAAGAAGAGAAAAGAATCGGCGAAAATGGTGGCTCGAAAATTCATCGTTGAACACGGCGGCTCCGCCTTCGACCTCGAATATGACACAGATGATGGCTTTGAAGTTCTCTACACTTAGCTCTACCCTTTTCTCTCTCTCTCTCTCTTATCATCGTTCTCAATCAATTCTCCGCTTTGTTTTGGTTGCTTTTCAGGTGTTGCAGTACCAGCTCTTCTCTCTGACCTCCATTCCTCCTGATCAACAAAAGGTCTCTTCTCTAAACCTTTTTACCCATTATTATTTTGTTTTTTTTTATGCAAGGTATGTTTATTTTGATCATTCTGCTGGATCAAAGAACAAAGAGGATTCTGTATATATCTTGTGTTGCATATTTCTTCCAGCATTTGTTTATCTCAAAATGTTTATATGTTCATTCTGCCTGGTCAAAGAACAATTTTGTGTGTTATTCGGCGCTCTGCCGTCTATACCCGGTGTTTGGTGATTTCAATAGCAATGACCAATTAGGAAAAATATTTTAAAGGATTAGTACACATGTTTTTAGTACATCACATTAATCAAGTGTTAGATTTTCCTAAGAACTGTAGGATGCATACAAATTTCTTGATTGCATTCCCTTTTGGTATCATTAGCAGTTACCCGAGTTGGGCTTAATGTCATTTGGCATTTGGCTCGATATCATTTGCACCAGTGCATGGACTCATCATGATTTGTGCTGGTGAATGGATTGTTTAATTCATGAGTACAAAAACTATTTAAATGATTCATATTCTAATGTGAGCATGAGTAGATAATGTTCTGCTTGAATTTAGTGGTGGGAGTTTTGATATGTAACTACAGATATTGGGAGGTGACGAAAATCGCATGTTACTGGATGATTCTGATCTCAACTTGATTTCTGAAAAGTTACGGGTGGTGTTAATTGATGAGGATGAAAAAGCCAAAGAAATGGAAACAACTACAGCTGATCTCATGACATCCGATGAAGAATTAGCTCGAATACTGCAGGTTTTTCTTTTAATTTTAAGTTGCTTCTTTGTATGTTTCTTTGCTTTGCTTGATCTAATCAATTTGTCAGCAAAATATGTCATAGTCATGTAAGTGGTGATTCACTGACAAACGCAGTTGAAGATAGTCTTAATAGGATTTAGAATATGAATTGCTACAGGATAGATTATATGAGGTTTGGGAAAGGAAAAAAGTAAAAATTGTCTGCCAATCTTATTTTAGATTAGCAGGTAACTTTTTCTCTACATGATTGTGGACCAGGTCTTTGGAAATACTAGATTCCTAGGCATATTTTTTAAAAGTTTTTCAACATATTTTTTACCACTGACTGAGGTTGAGTTAAAGTTTTAATCTCAAGCCATTTTCTTTTGAAGAAAAATACTAATTGTTGAGGGCCTGTGACAGTGTTGCACATGAAGTATAAGGTGGATAACAAGAATGTACTGAGCTGGAGGTTTTGGAGAAAGATTTCAACCCATACATTAGTTGCATTATATTCATTTCAAACTAGTAGCTGGTTTTATTTCCACTGTACCGTGGGGGGAAGTCATATTGGAAGTAATTCTGTGATTTTTAGATTCTGAATTTAACTCTATTAGCTAGAATCTAGATGAACATAAAGTTGTTCTATTTTTCTTATGTTGGATAATACTAAGGATATTCTGGCCTTGTTTTAGGCAGAAGAAGAAGCATTGATGATGCAACAGTTTGTAACAAGTGAAAATAGAGAGCAAGTTGAGCAGAGGATTCGACCTTATGTTGATCAAGTCTTAATGGTAATGATTTAGAATGTTTCATTTTCCTAATTTGGTCCTTGATTTCGTACAAGTTTATGGATCCTTGCTTATGTCTTTAATGCTGAGAAGAGAACAACGAGTGTCTCAAATTAAATGCTGAGGCAATGGTTCTAACTTATCATGTTAACCGGATTAGGACTTGAAATGCTTATGTGATTTGTTGGCATCTCTGGAATGTGAATAGTGGATAAAACTTTTAATTTCGGTATTCTCTTGAAGAAGATGGAAACACATTTGTTATTGTTGTTACATGGTGGTGGAACAGTACGAAGATCCACATCGACAGGAGGCAGCTCGAAAGACAGTACCGGTGGAAAAGCTTGAGGAAAAAGCAATGGTGGCATTGGCTAGGGTAAACGCTGCAATCTTCAACATCCAAGTCTATTCTTTTGACAAACCAAGTTCACAAACTACCTAGTTATGTGAATCAAATTCTTAATATCTTGTTTAAAACAAAAAGAGTTCGTATATCTTTGCATTTTGAACTATGACAAATGTTTTAGTTAGCTTTCACGAAATAATTCATCTTATCAAGTCATCAACTCTTACTACCTAAGAAGAGCTTGGAATTTTTGTTTTTCAAATTTTCTGGACTACAAATTTCTTTTTCTTAAACACTAGGTAAATCAACATTCCTTTCATCATATAACTATGTTTTTAGTACAGTAAAAACTCAAATTTGAAAGAACAACACCACTCAACCTGCACTGTTTGATTTGTCAAGTCTCTTCCAGTCACTTAGATCAATGCAGATGAACATAATGAGATTACATCTTATCGGCCCATGTGGTACGGCCCCTTGATTTATTAAGTGTTCAGAATGCAGTGCTGTTTATAGATCTTTGAGAATTACATATGGAAATACCAAATTTCCATGCCAAATCATTTGTTTTTGCTTCAACTTAACTTTCTCTCATACTATGAATGGGTGAGATCAAGATGGCACTAAATTTAGCTTATACTCATAATTTTGAACTCTTGAGAAAGTTTAAATCTTTATATTCTTCCCATTCATCCATAACGAATTTACCTTTTTGATTGGCATAGAGTTGCTTTGCAAAAAGTGAAATTTTGAGTATCCTTAGTGTTGTAGATTTAACTGTTGTTACATCAGTAATGTAAGTGAACGGGTACTTGTGGAAAGAATATTTTTTTTTAGGAAATGAAATATTACTTGTGGACTTCTCATAAAGAATCTAAGAGCATTCGGTTTAAGATAGACAGAGTATGATTTCTGTAAAGCTTAACTATATATTTAAGTGGACTCTTGGTTTTCTGTAAGTTTAATTATATATTGTCTCCGCAAAAATGGATTAGTTATGAGATGAAAGGAAGAGTTTTAGTAGGGGAAGAAAATCTAAGTAAATGACAAAGACTCCACAGGTACATAAAAAGCAGTTAGAACGAAAGGATTAGATAGAAAATAAATAAATCATCCCCTCCAGCTGATGATGAACAAGCAGAACTAAATCACATCATACTTCTGCTACTTTACCCGATTAAGATAAATAAACACATTTCTCTATCATGAAAACTAATTATGTAATGTTACTAGGATACGCATGGACTTCTATTCAAATACATGGAGATAGAGTCTTTAATAGTCATAAAGAATCTCAACCATACCTATCGATGATATGACAATGCTCAAAATAATGTATTTGGAATTTAATTGGGTACCATGACACACACATCAAGGGATAAACCCTTATGGGAGAATCTGTGTTGGAAGTCAAAGTTTCTCTTGGTAAAGAGAATTAATAGAGAAATCGAGTATTACTTGTGAGTTGGTCACTGCTTATATTTTTGCTTGAAGCATCTTTAAATGAAAACTGGGATTACTTATGGCAGCTTCTGTTAGATACCAAGGTCTCTCACGTGCTTATATACTCAGACTTGACAAGAAAGAGAATTGGTCTCTGTAAACAAAATAATATTTCCTGCTGGGTTAACATTTTTCCTTTTATTATTTCCTTCATGAGCTTCTTTTAAAAAGAAGTGAACATGTCAACGGTTTAGGAGAGATCTCTCACGGAGAAGTTATCAGGTTGATTAAATACCATCTGGGGAACTATTAATTTCTTCTTATCATTAGAAGTGGGGTCTTAGACTCTTATGTAGGCCAGTGTCTGCTAACCAGCTATTCTGATGAAATTAGTCAATGTATTATAGATAGGTGAATTTTTCTGAAATGGATGATTGTGAGGCCTGATCTAGGCTGGAATGACCATGGAGAAGGTGAGGTGGCAATGGGATGTAAGAGTGTTCACTCTTTAATTTTTCAGTCAGTGTTGATAATGTTTAAGCTATCTTTCTTGTTTTCACGTGTGAAGATGAGAGTGTCGTGAATGATCTGTTTGTACATTTATCTCCATCATATTGATGGGATATCCAAAAGGGGCTGAGTTTTTCTTGCGCACCCCTTATGGGCAGTGGTCACGACTTATTAATGTTGGAGACAGGTTTTGTGATTGATAATAATGAGCAAAGAAGTTAAAATATTTATGAAATCAGTCTGGGCAGGGCTGCAAACGTTTTGTTTGATGTTGTAGAAAGTAGAACGGGTCTGAAAGTAGTATTTACTTTTGATACTTTTAATTAGTCAGAATGAGGGAAATAAAGTTTTCCATTGCTGGCTCTATGGAGGTCAGTTGCTCTTATGAAAGTATCATCCCTGGATAGGTATTATCTGGTCAGGGAGCTATTATCTCTTGATAACCTTAAAATAGAGGAAGAGTTGTGCTGGATAGGTACTGATATGGGGTAGTGATGCTACTGGGTAAGGCTGCAGATTGGCAAAACAAAGAAACAAAGATTTTCTTCCACATTTGCTTTTATCATTCTCATTTCCCCTATTAATTGGGATTCCTGTACAGATATGGAAGGACGACACCTATTTGGTTCGAAAGAACAGATCTTTTAGTTTACAGGACTGAGTGCTTCACATATTCTTGATAAGAGCAATGTTACTCTTGGGTTGGTCCTCTTCTTTATATTTTCATATTTAATTTCGGCCTGATGTACATCCTACTATCATGGCAGATGATTATTGTGAGAATGATGATCTGAAAATTCAGAAAAGACACAGAACATGTTGCTATAAGATCCAAATTATATATTTTTTTCTCCTTTTGTTTGTATTATTTTCATGCCAATTGGCATTTCTCACAGTTTTCTGCTTTGAATTAGGAGGGAAATCTCAAACCAGCGAAAGATGAACTTGATCATGCATTCCTGTTGCAATTGCTTCTCTGGTTTAAGCAGTCATTCAGGTCCAAATCCACCATGTTTTGGTTAATTATGAATGAGCATTTGCTTAAATCTTTCTAGAAGACTATTATATTCTTTAATGCTTTTGCAATGCAATTTATTGTCCACACAATTGTTCTTTGATGAACATATGTATTTGGAATGGAAGATTCATCTTTTGCAGCACAATATCCTACCTGCTTAATGGAAAAATTTTAGCAAATAATTTATGAAAGAATAGCATATAATCTCTTATATGCCTGTTAGGTCAACTCAGCAATTATAGAGTGCTGTCTGGTAATGGTTGCCATATTGAGAAAGATGATATTGATGCTTGAACTATTTTTGTTTGAGACACAATATATCAACAACATCATAAGTATTGAAGAAGAAAATGAGTAAAAACTTGTATATATAGGGAGGTTAGTGCTGCATAGGAAAACAAACGACCAAGAAGAAAGGTAGAAAATTGCAATTGTCTTCAAGTTTCTTACCTGGGAAATTGTCTCTGATTAGATGATAATCATTTGAGAAATGCAGTCGTTGCCTCTGTGCATGCTTTAATCTCGATGTGTGAGCTAGTGCTTCTCCTGATTGTACTTATAAGAGGAAGTCTGTTTAATAGATTTGCTGAGAACGAAAATACCTTTTGCAGAACATCCATAATAGTAATAGGAAAATGCATACTTGGGGGAAAATTTCTTTCTTATTTATTCTTTGTTAATATTACTCATCTACTTTCTATGGTATCTGAGCTTCGGTAACTGACAAGCAAAAATATGTGGACATTCCACGTTCATGGCCTTAGGTGGGTGAATGCACCTCCTTGTGATAGTTGCAATAATGACACAATCAATCAGGGCATGGGAGTTGCAAATCATTCAGAATCACTTTATGGGGCATCTCGCGTTGAACTTTACTGGTACAGTTTACTGCTAAGTTTTACAGTTGTTTTATCTTTTATCAACTGTTGTACTTTGTCTTTGGCATTTGGTAAGTTCCTTCTGCAACTCGCTATTTCATTGCTAATACACAATGACTTTTGTTATTTCTTCTTACTAAGCTTTGAGTAGCACGAGCTTGGTGAATGACACGGATGCACTACAAAGCTTAATGAATCTTACTTGGTGTCAGTTAATTGTAACCTTCACTAATCAAGATGATTTTACACAAGCCTCACATGTTTTCTGACATATGCATGCTCTGATTTTCCATCAAAATTTACATTCTCATATGCAGCACACAACATCGATGTTTACTGAGATGATTAATTTTACTACTATCCATGGGAACTGGAATATACTTTGTATCTGAGTAAACATGGAGGCAATATGAAGAATGCGTGAAACGAGCACGAATCTCTGTCTCATAAAAATTTGATGGTGATGATGCCCTTGTTCAAAGTTGTGGTATCCATGATTTTATCAGTTGTATTGATATATATATATATATATATGTATAATTAGAAGACGTGGACAAATGATGTAATTAGTAAAATTATAGAATAATATAAATGTCAGAAAATGGTACTTACTGTTACATATAAAAACTCTTATTTTATCAAACATTGATAAATTAATCATAAAGTTATACTGGCTTAAGGGATTAAGACGTAAAAATCAAACAAATTCTAGAATCACATAATCCTTTATAGTTTTTCAATAAGATGATTCACGTGACAAGAAGAAAATAGCTACTTTACGCTTTTTGCATATCCAACTCTTGTTGTACGCTTCTTGACTGACTCATCTTGAGTTGTTAAAATACACATAGACTTGGGGACGTTGTAAGGCCAACACCAAGTTATATTTAACTTCAATTTCAGATGTCAAATATTAGATTCCTATATTTATTAGTTACTTGAAATGTATTTTATATAGCCCAAGAATACATACATAATCAAAAGAAAATTGATTCTGTTTTGGGGCTCAAAATGATCTCCATCATCACTCCTATAATAAGCATGTGGAGATATTATATGTAGTGACAACTTTCCATGGCCGATTACCAAATTCTGCATAAAATTCTCATTATGGATTTTTTTCTTACCATGGCTCTAGGATGGAAAAACATCATTTTCAGTAGAAAATTCTGTTTGTACGGGCAGGAATGAATGTTCTCAATTTAACAGCGGTAACCATGGTTGGTTTGTATCATGAGTTGCAGAGTAAATGTTATTGCCTTCAAATTGTGACATGCCATGACTTGGCTAGCTTTCTTTATGCCTTCTTCTGACTCCCCCGTCGTCATCGTCTTCGTATCATCAGCTTCACCATATCATCATCTGTAGTTTTTTTGCACTATCCTTGTGATTGCTTGAAGTAGGTAAAATTTGTTCATCCTTTCCGTTCAATGAGATTTTTGCACTCTTGCCCTTGAACAGTACTTGTTCAGCATTTTTTTGGATGAAATTCGGTTGCCTTTTTCTTTGTATGATTTCTTAATTGACCAATGAGACAACTGAAAAGAGGTCCATCATCTTCATCATTGTTTACACTTTCATCACCTGTCCCTTCAGTATGTTGAATGCTTTTGTGTAACCACTTTACATTTGCAACAACTGCATCTTTATTTCCCATGTTGAGTCATCCAACATGTGATCATGAAAAATATGGTTCAAACTAATTGAGTTATAATGTACATAGAGTTTTTTACTCTTGCGTAGTTTTGAATTATGAAAAAATTGCAGAATCTGGTATAAATCAATGGTCAAGTGCTCCAATTTCTTTCAACCTTGATATGCCACATGTTTGAAAGAGAACTTGAACAACTATCTTTTGAAGGTTGGGTGCTTCATTGTCATTATTATACCATAACTGAGCTAAAATCTGAAAAGTTGATTTAAAGATCATGCGTATCAATCAAAAAAGAATGTGTAGAAATAATTAAAAAGATTTTTAAATTGAGTTGACACCTGAAAGCGAGTTAAATACTTCAGTCTTACAACTGGAGTTCCAATTTTCTCAAGGTATCAACAAAAAGTTCCATTTATAATTGGTATATACATATATATATGCATACTTAATTTCCTTAGGATCACCAAAGATTTTATGTATCATATCAAAATTAACTGAAAAGAAAAACTAATCATACTAAAAGATGTAACAAACTTGTACCTCATTGATTGTATTAGATCGTACAGCTAAGCTTGGTAAAACCGGATAGGTGATCAAATATTGAAGGAATGAGCTGAAGAAAAAGTTAAGAAACAAACATCAAAGGCACTCGAAGTTGATTTACCAAAATAATACCTTATATTAGTGCAAGAAAAATAGCGGATATGGACACCTATTAATAATCCCAAGCACTCCTCCCACTTTGTCACTTGCTTTATTGCTATAGTTGCAAAAGAATCTACCTCTTATTATCATCTCATACACCTTTATAGCTTCATATTACATAATTGCCTTATAGCAAATCTCGTGATACGTCTCCAAAATATTTTTATCTTTAGATAAATTTTGATTAGATTCACAACCTTGTTGCCATCGTATACAAAACTAGCCATTCATTTATCTCGCTAATATTTGCTGCGTACAGTGAGCAAAACAAACACCTTCTTTTCTGTATATTAGCGCTTCCCTGCATGGTTGAAAGATCTTTTATTGTCTATCACAACATGTAAAACATTGCCTCCACTTTCTTCTACCACTTAATCCATAAGACAAGAACTGGAGATTGCACTTTTTTGTTTGTTTATACAATCAATGGAGATTGACAAATTCTGCTTCTGTCACAATAAATCGTGAAATTTATGACATGTCTTGTTCTGGTGCCTTATCTATTGTGCAATGAAAGGTGCCCATTTAAATTTTATAGTGTCATACTTCTTAAGTTCCTTAACCACTTCATTCAAGTTCATACCACTAATTTTATAACCAAAAGACTCTTCAACCCTAGGTTCCACCTCTGCAAGGATCAAGTATTGATTACATATAGAGATCTTGTAAAGCATTAAAAATAGAGAACTTGGGCACAACTATACCTACTTTTTTTGCATTCATTTTACACATTTTTTTGTGCATTTCAATATTTTATTTCATCCGAAAAGTTCGTGGAACTGAATGTTTTATTCCTGGAGTTGACCCTTTAAAGATTCTCTGTGTGACTATAGATCAACAAGAACTTAAATTAGTAGTTCGCAAAATATTTTCATAGGTTCTTCAAAAAACAAACTAGTTTAATTTGGAATATGTACTAGGGTTACGAAATACTCCTCTGTTAGCATTTTGATTTCTTTCTTCTTCAATGTGTGCCATGTAATCATCTGCATGAGGTGCTTTGCTCTACTGCTGACATGTCCAGGTCGTGGACATCTTCTTCATCATCTCCTACTATTAATATGAACATCAATTTTCTAGATCTTCCTCTCCCACCTAACAGCAAGGAGTAGCATGTTTCAACCCAATATACAGCTTTAGAGCCATTAGTTGCATGTACCATTATTCAACAAAAACCATTTAGTAATATTTCATAAGCACTAAATATATATTAAAGCTCCTAACATTATATACCACCTTATTGAGTTGATTATCTTCAATTTTTTATGATTTTGTTAGACTATTGAGCTATTAGGGGGAAAAAGATATGGTCGTTACGTAAATGCTAGTTTAAATTCAAGATTCAATTTGTCAAAATGATATAATTGAAGATGAAATGTGCATTTGCGTTTCTGTAGTGTAGATAAAATCGTGGTTTATTAAAAAATAAACAAATATAATAGAAAATTGAAAACTATGACTAATTTGCAGTTTTGCACTTAAAACAAACAGTATAAGAGTATCTTGTTTATACTTGGTATTTCGACTAGGAAGTAGTGTGACAACCTATCTCCACTACCTCCACACATCCAGTGTAGAATTCCATGTCAAAAGCTGTACGCAATGCACAGAACTCGGAATTATCACACAACCTTGGACTGTAGCACTAAAACTTTTATTTGTTATCTCCAGATAATGGGTATAGAGATGTCCCTTCACTACAACAGAAACAAGAAAAGTGAAAAGACTATAGGATAAAACGGCCACATAACAATAAAAATCTCAAGTAGACACATATCTCGCCAGCCTTACTGATGTTGTGAATGATGAATAGCTATCACAAGACACATTGCACTCAGAATTAATGAATTTCTCTCTGAACCGTCATCTGGTGGAAACAAGCTCAAGATGGGCAGTGATGTACTTTGAAACTATGACTAAAATTATGATTTCACTGATGTTGCTTAGATTTTGCAGATGAAGTCATTGGATAAGAAAATTCTAGGGCGGAATTCTTAGTTGTATTGCAAAAGATCAATTACAAATCTTTGTTGTGAGTGCACAAAAATTACACTTAGAAAAAGCAATCAAAGAGTACTGCATAAAGAAAAGCTGCAAAGAGGCAAATGTGTCTTGGGGTTTGTTCAAAAAAGAATTAGTAACTATTTGTCATCATGCAAAGATGTGCTTCTTCTTGCTCTTCCTTACTAATAAAGCAGGAATTGAACTGAGATTTGTAAAGGCTGCAAATAAAGGAGAATGGAGGAATCGTGAGGGTTAACATGTCATATGTCTGTTAAAATGAAAAGGTCAGAAATCTTGAAAGCCAGTACATCAAACAACTATAATACAGCTGGATGTCAAATAATATGATGTGGTTCATTGTTTTTGCTCTGCCTAATTTGTGAAGTCTTGCCTGTTCTTCCGTCTGCTGTCTGCCATATCTTCCATGAGCTGAATGTGATAGAGTGTCCATGTTTTAGAGAGAGAGAGAGAGAGAGGAGAAGAGAGTACAACCTTTTCCAGTCATCCTTATTTACCCCAAGATATCTCATGCTCACTGGACAAATGTTTGTTTTCAATCAACAGTTCCAAATGTACAAATGATATATATGACCGTTCAATGTTAAATCCAGAGTTCATTGCTGCATAGGTGGCTCTAAAGTGCTCTAGGTGTTGACTGAAGGATTTGATTGAAAATTTTACCAACTCTAAAGTGCTCGTGGTCACTGGACGATCGTGTGATTCCCACCAACAGTTCCAAAAGCATAGACGATATATATGACCACTCGATATCAAAATCAGAGTTCTTTCTACACAGGTTCTAAAGTGCTCTAGCTCTTGACGGAAGGATTTGTTTTGAATAGTTTTACGGACTCTCAAATGGTTGGGGATTGCTCTGTTTTCTCCTTCTGGGGTTTTTTTATGTGCGAAGCATCCACAACAAACTTTTGTCAATGATGAAGCTGCTACTATTCTTTATTTTTTCAGATTTCTTCCTCCGCTCACAAAGAAAGGGTAATGTTTGATATTGGACAAAATTTCACTTATTTGACACCATTTCCAACTTCTGCAGCTGCAAGTCATGCTCAAATGTAACCCGCTTCCCTAGATACAATGACCCACTGAAGGTATGATATTTCATGGGGCTGAAAAGGTTCTGAATCTTTAATTTGTTAACACATTTTTCTTTTCAGCTTCTGGAAACAAGAAAGGGCCGCTGTGGGGAGTGGGCTAATTGCTTCACACTATACTGTCGAGCTTTTGGCTATGAATCTCGGTTGGTATGTCCCTTTTGTAAAGATTCCTTGTTGTCTTCTGGATAAGAGTGTTTTCTTTTTTATGGGTGTAAACATTTGTTGATGTAATGATTGAAATATGTAGAAGATATCTACACATATATGATTATATATAAAATATAATAACTAGATATATGAAAGTTATGGCTTTTCTAAAATATTTGGAGTGAAGGGAGGATTCCTCTTGGGTGAATTCTATCTGAAAAAGCTTTACCAAATTTGGTTTGGTTGCTTGAGAATGAAAAAGTTTTCCGAGGTATGGAACCTAATATTACCTCAAATTTTTCATATTTCATAATCTCCATTGAACTTTATGTAAATTTTGTAAATTTTCCGAGTTTTCTTTGGGCACTGTGTTATGTCAAGTTCTTTGTTCTGACAAACTGTCGGAAGAGATTGCTAAAATGCTTCTAATGTTCTCTTAATCATTTCTAGATCTTGGACTTCACGGATCATGTTTGGACAGAGTGCTTCTCACCATATCTGGGAAGGTAAAATTTAACCCATTGCTGCTACTTCAATTTACAATTTATGCCCACACTATTCAAGCATCAGAATGTTCTATTCATGGGATAAACAATATGCAGATGGATGCATCTTGATCCTTGTGAAGGAATACATGATAATCCCCTCCTGTATGAGAAAGGGTAAGTATCTTGACTGACAGCAGTATCTTTCAATAAAATCTTCATGATCTTGGATTATACGACATGCTGTTTAATGATTTGTATTACCAATCGTATATAAATGTGATTGTCGCCATCTTAACTTGATTTTTAATTTTTCTTTGCAGCTGGAAAAAAAATTTGGACTATGTAATTGCTGTATCTAGAGATGGAGTTTGTGATGTCACTAAACGTTACACAAGAAAGTGGCATGAGGTACTACTATTTTAAGCTTCTGATTTAGCACTACTCTTCCCTTTACGTTTGAAACCCTACTTGTAAATTTAGACTTCAGAGATATTTTTATTGCAGGTTTTGTCTAGACGAGTCATAACTACTGAGCCTGCCTTGGCGAGTATACTTTCTGATATCACAAGAGAATGTCGTAAAAACTTCGTCTCTGAGATGCTCTTAAAGCTTGATGAACGAGACAAGAGTGAGGTGGAAGAGCTTGAGAGGAACTTGTTTTCTAGAGATGATGCTGCAATCTCACTTCCTGGAAGACAAAGTGGGAATAAAGAATGGCGCATATCAAGATCAGAATTTGGTTCTGACAACCATTGTTCTATAAGTTCTTCATCTTGTCCAGTTCGCAGATGTGTAGATGAGCATGTAACAAAAATATATGATGCATTTTTTCCTGTCATTAATCAATTTGTTGAGCAAACATATGATAAATATAGAGCAACAGAAGTTCTTGAGAACTTCAAGAGGATTTTGATCAGTCTAAGGAATTCTCCTTTCAAAACTAGGAGAACTACCATAAATGCTGTGTCAACTGATTTGTTGTCCAGTAAGATGCTTCCCGCTTTTGGACAACTGTTTGATGCCCTCTCGTTAAAGACTGAGATTGGCGTTGATGGGACAACTGATATATGCCTAGCTTCAGACCCTGTAAAAACGTCCTTGGCACTCCCTGTTGTCTTTCATGCGCTTGATGACTTGATCCATAATCTGAACAAGTGTGAGAAGTTGAACAAAGAAACTCCATCTTGGCCACTTCTGAAGTTAAATAGAATATGTTGTGGTTTTGTGCTTGGAAGCGGCGAGGAGCTTCCTTTTGGAATAGTAAGGAGCTTTTAACTGTACTCTTTGATTTCGGTTTCTACAATTCTGTTCCCAACAATATTTGTTTTTGTGTTTTTTTATTGTTGTTTGGAGTAAATCAGGTCACGTCTGCTTTCGATGGAACTCGGATGTCAAAGTGGGAAGAACCAAATGGTGCTACAGGTATTTGAAGCATTCTCTTGATATCCTTGGATAGATGGAATCTTTTTCTCTAAACATTTTCCTCTAACTTTCTAGGCTATAAAATATTAAGTGGGGTGCTGGGGGGATTTTGCTATCTTCAAAATGGCCTTATTTTTATGTTTTTTAAAATAGCATTGGGGACTGAGTTTCCACTGGTCAGTCCATGATACAAACATAGCCACTTTATGTTGTAATATATGTTTGGATGAGAATTTGGTGGTACTGTCCTTGAATTGAAAATTATTGTGTGAGAGAATAAAGTCAACCATATCAAGATGGATAGTAGTAACATCTAATTGAATACATATTGTGGAATCTGTAGACAATGACTTTATGATCGCTGTTGTTGAACTCTTTCAACACAAGTAATTTGAAGGGTGGGAACTATCTTAATGATGGATCAAATACGTCTTGCTGTGTTTCATAATACAATTGTTTATATTTAAAATTTGACCTTTATTTAAATGAAGTTCAAACTCGATAAACAAACCTTAAAAATTGCATGTGACTTGAAAAGGAGATTGGGTTCCATCTCATTCATAACATAAATGACGAATTTGTGTTGGAACTTCTCTGTTTGCTTAATTATCCAGCTTAGGATATTCTGTTTGACGAGGGACTTTCTAAAATTCATGAAAAATAAGGGGTGTGATCCATCATACTCTTAATGAACTGCCACCCTTCTATTTGGGCTCATATTTCCATTTCCAGATACAAACTTCTGCAAAGTCATTTGTCTAAGATTCCAGATGATATTGTTTGCTAAGCTTAATGCTCTGGATTTAAGAATGTTATATAAGGTTGTCCTCCCTACACTCTGCCCTATGTCAAAGAAGGTAGACCCACATGCCCATAGAATGTCAGATTGGTATATACTTGTTTCACCGACTCAACTTACACACATCATCTAACGATGAAGTTTTGACTGAATATATATACATTATATAACAGAGAAGTTTGGTTTTTGTAGGATGTTGGATCATTTATAAGGTGTCTGATAACCGGATGTATGAGCTAGTTTCTTATGAATTAATGTCAGCCAATGATGCTCCAGAGAGAGATCCAATAGACTGGTATGGTATTTCTGAATTCTTTTAATGCTTCCGGTTGTGTGTTCTGTGCTACTTCTAGCAACATGCATGTGGATAAATTGTGACATTTGCATTTTTCTGATTTTTTGCCAGTGTGGTATTCTTGTTCTTTCCTTTTCGTTTTGTGGGTGAGAATGTCAAAGGGATGTCATTTCTGATCAGAAGACTTAGAAGAGGCAATACAGCTGGTAGCTTAGGAAAGAGAGAAAGTTAACATAAGCATGCATTTGAATAGATGACCATCTCATTATTCTTCTGGGGTCATGTTCTTTTATATTAGTTCCATATTCTAGCCCTACAAATATTTCTTAGTTTGAATGGTCCAGAGCATGAGGAGCAGAAACAGCAGTAGAAGCCATGTTAACTCTATATTGTCGGACATTGTGGCAGGCCTTTTGATTGTAAGATATAATGCAATGTTTGAGGGAGTTATGGTTGCCCCAGAATTCGATGAGTTGCTTCCAGTCAAAAAATTCAATTTAATTGAGCAATTTTTTTTTCCCCAATAATTGTTTTAGGTGGGTGGCTTTTCCTTGATTTCAATAACATTAATTTGCGTGCTGTCTTGTACTTTTGCCAATTGTTGTGCGAAGAGTTGGGAATTTCTGAAGAATCGTGTCCTCTGCTTGCTCCTCCACAAGGGCATTGCTGAAAACTGTCAAACGGATTAAGGGGCACAAAAAATGCCCTACACATCATCTAGGGGTATTGCATAAATACACACTCTACAGAATGAAAAACTATTTTTTGTCTTTGTTATGGTCATCACTCTATAAAATACTTGTAACATGTGTCTGTCTATGTGTATACATATATGTGTTATGTGCTTGTATTTTTATATCAAATTTCTTTGGAAGAATGTTAAGTGGTGAGTCATTATTCCCATAGGATCATTGAAGGAAGTGAAGATGGAGGCTCCAGTTGGCGTATTTTGGATAAGCAAACTTCTCAGAAATTTGACAAACGCTTCCAGCGAAAAACATTTGCAGTCAAGTCTCCATCATTTTTGGCCAATGCGTTCAGGTAAAAGTTCACTCCTAGAAGCTTGCATCATGATGCACTGATGATTTAATCAATTTTCATAAATTACAATAACTGCAGGTTTAGGTTTCTAGCAGTCAGAGATGTAATATCAAATTCACGGTTTCAAATAGGTAGCATCGACCTTTATGCCAAGACAGATGGTCTCCAAGTATGAACTACAGCTTATTGCTTTTCCATCAGAAACCAAAGAATTCCAAGGAACCAAATTTCCTGCTTGGCATGCTTGTTTCGTTGGTGTCTGTATTGCAGCCTTAAACACAATTTTATTTCCAGTAGTTCTCTGCTCGAGGAAACAATTTATTCCCTACGGGGTGCATTTCCATGAGGTGGAGGATGCTGGTGGTTTTAGTTTAACCACCAACTCGTTCAGGAACTTGTTTGTGGCTGACTCGGATATCGATGTCCACCTCATTCTCACTGCTATTGCTTGTTTGTATTCTCTACCTGTACAAGGGAAGAGTAGAAAGATTTAAAACAGTGTTGTGATGTTGCCAATAGATTCTGCAGTTTGCAGTTGTGGACTTGTATGTAGATTGCTGCACTTTGAACCTTCTGAGTGATATATAATTTACAAGATCTTTGATCATTTGTTCCCCTGTCCAAGAGTAGATATCCTTTGTGGTTTCATAATAGGAAACTAGTACATAACAAAGTTCTTCTATAAGTCAGGTCCTAGAGAATGTTTGGCTGAGTTTATTGAAACATTAATATATACAATAGATTTTCTGACAAAGTGATAATAATTGTTTTAATTGATCAATAGACCATTGTGCTTTAATTCAAGAAATTCAACTTATGATTTCTATAGATTGGTGAAGTGTATTTCTCAGCAAATTTTCTCAAGAAATCATTTCAGGTTAAGGTGATTGATCGATTCTTATTCTTTGGAACAATTTTTCACCAATCTAAGGCACTGCATACCTCAACTTTTGTTCATAAATGCATTCAATTATGCCTAAAGCTTTTTCTATGTTTCTCATCCATTCTTCTGCTTCTATAGGATCAGTTATACTTGCAAATAGCTTTGTACCATGTCTCTCTACTACTTCACAATTATTAGCAATGACTACATCTTGTGGTTGCGGTTGTAGGTGTGGAGCCATCCCTTGTATAGATTTTAGGAATTGTTGCATAAAAAAGTATTTATATATGGTTGTGAGATGTTTCTATTTTGGGCTTTTAATATCTGACATTTAGATGCATGATCATGACCCTGTACATACTTTAATGACTCATTTGGGCCAATAGTGTTTTCACTTGACTCTTCCATCATCCATGAAATGCACACATGTAATTATATTCATAATACATACATATATATTTTATGTATAATACAACAATTCAACCAATACTTCCTAGAGAATGTAATATGTGCCATAATATAATTGAATATAGCACCCTCCTAACGGCACTACAACAACATATCACCTAAGTATCACACTTTAAATAAATCATGTCATATATATGCAAATATTTCAGTAATTGTTGAATGTACACCTAATAATAGTCAAAACAATCACAATAAACTTCCCATCTACAAGATTATATGTATGTATATATATATATACCAAATACAACAAAATAAAATTTTCATAATTAGTTCACATGCCATCCTCATTTTTATTATTCATATTTATATATCCCTGAAATGTGATTTCTATTTTAATTGGCTAGTGAGAAGAAAATTGCATACTGGCCCAACCTGACTGGAATGCAAATCTCGGACCTAACATTCGATGAGTAGGGACAACAAGATCTATACCTGAAAAATATGAGTAGAGGAATGAGCTTGAAACTTAGTAAGTAAACCGAGACTACCTATACATGTAAATTAAATATAGTTTAGACAAGACAAAGCAAGCAACATATATAAATATAATCAATTTATTTCCAATACGATTAACCTTATTTCATAATGCAATTATCACATGATAAAGACAATCAATTAAACTCCTCTTTTCCTATTTTGCTTACAAGAGGGTAATATAGTGTGTTTTTTCCAGCAACTCAACCTCAGTTTTCATTAGTTAATGTTTTAGTGAAACCTCGTGACATGCTGCACAGGCTCATCAATATTGTCTCGTATTATAGTTCTTTCGTTTTGCATCAAAACTCTTTCGTTTTGCATAATAGCTCTTTTTATTACGCATTGTAGCTATTTTCATTTTATTTTGCCACACAGGCTGTTCAAGATGGTCAAAGGATATTCATATAATACTTATGTAGTTTTTTTACCATCGCTCCATGTCTACATACTGCCGTTATTATAAGCA
Source organism: Sesamum indicum (assembly GCF_000512975.1). Lineage (NCBI taxonomy): Eukaryota > Viridiplantae > Streptophyta > Magnoliopsida > Lamiales > Pedaliaceae > Sesamum > Sesamum indicum. Next base: position 9,401,450 of record NC_026154.1, read on the forward strand.
ACTACTCATGTAAAAGCGCATGTCAACACATTTTTATTTGCAAGTACTAACGACATATCATTCTATTGGAAAAGGTGACCAAAAAATCAATTGGACTGGTTGTTTTCTATTTATGGCCGGGGGGACTACATGAGTGGGGAGGAAAGCAAGCCTTATTATTTCAAGGCATAAAAAGAGAGAAGAGAGAAGAGAGAAGAGAGATAAAACCAAGGGGCATGCAGGCCCACCCAATAGAAATTAAAAAGATCCATACATATGGTTATGGGCTCCATGATCATCTCATGTTAATCCAACTAACATCTAAGCATAATAGTTCTGAATAATCACGCTTAACACATATAAAACATACCATGCATTATATTACCTATGATATTCAATATTATAAAATTAAAATTATATATAGATAACACATGTTTAAAAATGTAATTAAATGGATAATAAAATATGTGCATTCAATGCACAAAATATACCAATTAATTAAGCAATTTAATTAAAAAATCCAATTTATTTCAAAAATTAAATTAGCAAAGTTAATTATTTAAGAAAATATGCTGAAATCCAGAAAATCCAATTTTTTTGAAAAAACAGTTAAAAAACGGCCCAGCCGTTCAGCTGCCCCGCCGCTATTGGCACAGATGGCTGTGCGCGCGCACTGTGCTTGCCTTGCGCAACCCTGCTCACGCACTGACAAGGCTACATAGGCTCTCACCTACCGTACACTGCCCTACAGCGCGTTGCGCTTGCCTCGCGTACGCCTGCTCATGCGCTGGCAAGGTTGCGCAGGCTCTCGCGTGTGTGCACACTGCCATGCAGCGCGCTGCTACAACAGTTTTTCAATTTTTTTTGTTTTTGCACATTAAACTGAAATATAATCCTATATTTACAGAAAATCCTTTTTCTTAAATACACTAAATGTCTAAAATAATTGCAAAATTAAACAAGTTAATTCTAACATAGAATCACCAAAATTTAAGCAATAGAATCAAGCTTTAAAAGCCGGTAAGCATGTTCTTCATGCTTATCAAATAAAGAATACAGAAAATCTATAGCCATACATTGAACCGGGCTCTGGTATCACTTGAAGAGAAGCGGATTGGCCCAGGAGTGCGCGAGTGGAATTGCCAGAAAAATGAAAGAAGTGATAATAATTAAAGCAAAATAAAAAACTAATTTCTACAACCAAGCAAGGGATGAACCCTTCGTGTTCTTCGGGGTTCAATGTAGTATGTGAATTAAAATAAAACAACAACATTCCAACATATAATGCTATAGATTAAAAACAAAAGAGATGCGGTATTTAAACGAAACCTTACCTCTTTCCTTTTTCGTTTGAACAGGCGATGCACGTTTGACCCCTTGTTCACCCTAGGTTCCAACATAGGAGCCCTCTAGAAAAGATCCACACCACACCATGGCAAGATGGTTTTGATCTCTTTGCTAGAAGAAATCAAAATTGGAAGAAATGATCAAAGAGAACTACACTATCAATTAGTGTATTCGCTTCATAAAAAATTCTCTACAGCTCTACACTTGATCCTAGATCAATTAGAGTTGGAGAATTAGAGGGATGCGAGGGAGATAAAGAGAGAGGGGCCGAGAGCTTCAAGCTTGGAGAGGAATGGAGTGTGTGTTCTCTACACTTTTTACTATATGTTGTCATCATGTGAATAATGAAGAACACACATATATATGCTTTGTATGGGAAGGTAGAAATGTGTCTACATACATGCCACCTACCTACAAGGCAACCTCCATCCTGTATGGTATGATCCAATCATGTTATATAAAGGAGGGCTCCAAATATGGTCAAGTTCGCAATTTTCAAAAGAGCAATTTGACTAACCCTCCTTTCAATAATAGAAGTAAACTCTATTGCTAGTGGGCCTTAGTTTAGTGGACTAGATTTTATTTTAATTAAATTAAAATAATTTCAAGGCATGTGAATTTAATTAAATCCAATTTCATAAATCCAAACTAAATTAAACTCAATGCCATTTAATCCGATTAAAGACATGTGTCCAATTCTCTCTAATTAGTAAATCTAATTTAATTAAGATAAATCTAATTAAATTAATTCAATTAATTTAATATTGGGGCATGCATCCAATGGATCATCCCGCGGGTAAATAATTCAATTCTTTATATTTTTTAATATTAATTTCAAATTAATTCCTTGTTCTTCCATGGTGATTTGTGTGTGACTCTTTAGGTTCATCTTTCAACTAGACTTGGGCTAGTATCCAACACTATCAATTAAGTAAATCAAATCAAATTAATAGTTCCTGATCTACCATTTATCAAGAGAGCCCGGTACATTGTTGGCCGTCTAGCAACGATTCATGGTACTAGAGATCAGGTGAATATCCGTGTGAACATTTAGGCTCCCAATTTCATACGGGTACGGTCTTTCCGTCTCTTATTCTAGAGGAATGGAATTTAGTGCCAGTTCTCATCCTGGACTAGGCATCTATTCTTTAATACTTGAGACCGCATTTCGCTTAATTGCTCGACATAGAAAATCATTTCCTATTCAATCAATCACTGTAGCTACAGATTTTATGAGACGTAAATGCATCTCTAAGTGCATAGGAGATACCCCTGTCACATACTGACAGGAAATGGATCCTCTTCTTGGAACCCACCGTCTTCACTATACATTCTAACTGCACTGGACAAGGTTTATAATGATCATAATTGTGACACAATCACCTCTCATGCAAATCCAAGATATAGCCCTCTTGTGTATGTGACTGCCATGGTTCCTCAATTCTGATGACTACTTCCATAATATCGGAGCTGGGGATTGAAGTCATACCGACCAAGCCTCCTAGGTTTCTATATGACGATCCCCGAGAGTTAGTTCAATCAGTGGTCCACCTTGTCAGCCAACCCACTAAAATTGCATAGTCATCCAACATCTGTAGTCGATGAAACACGATACTCATTCACTGAATGCAATACTCAGTGCAAGTCTCAATAGGATTCTTAATGCCTAATCTTAAGGTTCTTGACCTGGAACATTTCAAACCAACCCTCAGAATTTGGTTTCATAGTCACCACCCAACCCGCAGCCCAACCACATGGGTTATCAAAATGGTCTGTGGACATTTGTTGTGACATTAAAGGATTGCTTAACGCAATTGGTAAGCACAAAACACACATATACCAAAGATGAATACTTTCCATACTCGTCGGGGAAATATTAATTGAATAAAGATTGCTTAAATAGTTCCCAGAATTGTCAATCCCAGTTGATTATTTCGTCACCTCTTCCAACAAATATTAGATGAGCTACTCAAGAATCAGTCGAGGGACTCATTAGAAAACTCAAGCTGTTCAAGACTAAGTCATTGTTGATTCATGAGAAAACTTAAGTTGTTCAAGACTCAGTTGCGTCTAATTGATGAGAAAGCTTAGATGTATTTGACATTCCCTACATCTTTGCCATAAGCAACACAAAAATATTGGTTCGGTGTGCTGGACCTGATGTTGTGTATGCTATGGGCATGACACAACGTATATCACAAATACACTGATGATATAGTGGACAGTTGTCAAAAGAAATCTTTAATACTTGAATAAGGATTAAAGTGGTGTTCCTGACACACTAATTATGGAGAGTTTATTTTGAAAGGCTAAGTGATACTAGCTTCCAACTTCAAGTGAATAATGGATAAAAGTATATGCATGTTTGGAGTTGATGGTGAGCATGGTACCCTGAAAGGATTTCAAGCAGATGTCCCATCTTAAAGGCCGAATATGGCATGAGTTTAACAAGTAGATCTTGGAAAGTGGTTTAGATCGATAAAAAAACAGCATCCATTGGATGGATGTGGTGCCTAGCACGACCAAGCCGGTTGTAACCTTGAAGGAATGACAAGGCTAAGGAGAAAGCCTTTGGACCCGAGATCTTATTACAAGATCCACAAAAATTCTTAGATAACAATCATCTACAAGTAGCGATAGCGAAAAAAAATACACGATTGGACCATGTAGCTCCAGCAAAAAATAAAGTAGACTTATGAAACTGAGTCAGTATCGTAGATTATTCATATTCAGAAGGTTTTCAGTGACATGGGTAATTGGCGTAGTAATCAAATGGGAGATTGTTGAAAAGGTGACCAAATTAGATGTTTGTCATTCGTCAATCTTTGTCAAATAATATTGGATTGATGAATATAGTAAGAAGTCATCAAGTTGGCAGTATTTTCTTTGTGCTTACCGTTGATATTGAATGGAGTTTCAATGTCATAATGAAATGCCCCCAGAGCAAAAGGTTAAACCCGTGGAGTTGGGCTGCGCATAGGTTTGGCAGCTATAGAACCAACTCTTGAGGGTCGGTCTGGAATGTTCTAAGTTGAAGACTTCCAATACAGGACATCGAGGGACATATAGAGACTTGCACTAACTATAGTTGTCTATACAATTTTAGTGGGTTAGTTGGCAAGATAGTCGACTGACTGAACTGACTTACGGGAAACATCGTATGAAATCCTCTTAAGGCTTGGACGGTAAGACTGGAATTCACGATTTCAATAGTATGGGATTAGTACTCGGACTTGAGGAATCATAGCAGTCGCGTGCATATGAAGACTGTGTCTTGGAGATGGCGAGAGGTGATTGTGTCGTAAGGCGTGGTCATCATAAGCCTTATCCAGTGTAGTTGGGGTATGTGGCGAGGATGGTGGATTCCAAGAGAGGATACGTCCCCTGTCAGTATGTGACAGTGAGTTCTCCTATGCTCTTTGAGATGGTTTGAATTCTAAAAGTCTTTGGCCGAAGTGATTGGTCGATCAAAGATGGTTTCCTAGATCAGATCGGTAGAGTAAAGGCGTCTTGAGTTTCAAACAGAGTTGCCTAGTCAAGAAAGGAACCAACATCCAATTCCATGCCCAGGATTAAGGCCGGGAGATGGTTGACAGTAGGACTATACTCATATGAACTTGGAGCCTAAATGTTCACACCATTATTCACCTAGTCACCAGTGCCATGGACTGTTGCTAGACGGTCACTCATGGTAACAGATTATTTTCGATTATGAAATAATAAAAAATAACTAATTAAATTGGGTTTTATTAATTACCTTAGTCACATATGCCCAAGTCTAGCTAAAAGTGAATATAAAGATTCACACACCTATCACTAGAATGTGATGGAATTGATTTGGAATTAGTTTTGGAAGAAAGAGATAAAATTAATTTTTAGAGAATTTAAATGATTGAATAATTTGTATAAGAAAAATCTATGGTTGGATTTTTTCAAAGATTAATTAATTTTGAGATTGACCTTTTAAGTTAATTTGATTAACTTAATTGGGCTCGAGTTAATTTATAAATTAAGAGAGAGAGTAGGCTTGGGTCTTTTAATTGGATTAAAAGACATGAATTTATTAAGGGGAATTGGATTTAATTTAAGTGCGTTGGACCTTGGCTTGATTTATTTAATCAAGGCCTAGTCCATTTAAACTAAGGCTTGATTTATTTAATCAAGGCCTAGTCCATTTAAACTAAGTCCACGACCTAGTTTGACATAGTTTAGGTCAAAAGAGAAGATGACTTCTTTTAGGGGGGTTTTTGGACGACTGATGGCTTAAAATAAGTCCAAAAATTCAGCTGTAGGTTGAGGATAGGATGAGATCAAGTGTATACAAGAGACTAAGTCTTTATTATATAAATATAGGGAAAAAGAAACTTTAGTACATTAACTTTGTCCCAGTTCAAATTTGGTATACTAACTTTGGCAATATCAATTTTAGTACACTATCTTTCAAATTCGCGTAGATCTGGTCCATCAGCTTATTTTATGACCTTTTTACCCTTTCAAAGGAAATAGCTAGATAATTCATTTTCATGCTCTTAAAACGGCCCAACATGCTTCCGAAATATATTAAGACCCCATAAATTCATACCTTGCTTTGACTGCTCTGTTTTTTAGTATTCTAAGTTCTCGATTTTACGAACTTCTTCTAACCACACTACCGCAGTAGATGGTTTGCAGGAACTTGGCTCATTCAGTAACAAAACAGCACAACCCTATTTCATTTCCTACCTTAGGGCGTAAAAGGGACTCCAATACAGGGACTTAATAGAATTTTGGATAAACAGGTTGAACAGAAGCCTATCTTTTATTGAAAAAATATAGAGAATATTACATGGATATTATTCCTCCGTTGGAGGAGACAATTGTTTTGCAGAGGACTTGACTTGTTGGGGAAACCCCCATAAACTAAAAGATTAAAATGCTACAAAAGACTTAGCATTTCTAATGCTATGAAGAGTAGGAGAAGTTTCCTGAGGATCCCCCTCTGCTTCACTGCATTTTTATTTATAGGCATCCGCGGACTTCAAATTCGGAATCCAACTTGTTTTTTGATGACGTCATTGCTTCCTTCATCATCTTGTCTTTTTTTAATGACGTCACTGCTTTCGTGATTGCCTCTTCCTTTCCAGCTATTGGTCATAATGGCTTTTCGGCCATGTGACTTCCAGTTGTCTTTCCTGCTTTGCTGACTGTTGGCTTTTGTCGTTTTCTATGGACAATCTTATCCTCTCGATTTTTTACATCGTTTAATTTTTACTTCTTTTGGTAAAAATTTTTCTCTTTC
>NC_026154.1:9408199-9441616 GCF_000512975.1 Sesamum indicum
TTCTGTTTGATTTTATTTTACGTGACCTGAATCTTTGTCCCGAACAGGGGCTTTTCTTATTTTTCGTAGCAAGGGCACAAATGGTTATACCATTGCCCAACATGCAACATGTTGCACGTCTTCATCCTTGTGGCTTCGATCGTTGGTAGCTTATTTTCCCAAATTAACATCCTCTTTATCTCGAATAAGCTTTCTGCGAACTCAGTGCTTTTTCCTGTCATGGAATTTAACAAGAGCGATCTATTCACTTTAATAGAGAAGATTTTGAACGGATACTTGACTTTGTCCATCTCCGTGAGACAGACCCATAATCCCCAAGCTCTTTTGGTAGAGATATTGTCTTCAGTAATGGTCGATACCAGGGGAGCTTCGCCTGAGGTGGCTTTGATTTTGTCGAAAATCACCATGTCTGGCCTCTGTAATTTCATGAAATGAAATGCTGGATGAGACCTCTTTCCTGTCGTTTCTGAAGCAACTGATACGAACTTTATCTCCAGAACATCGCCTCTCTTTAGGTGGGGGTTATTTTGCCATGAATAAAGAACCGCCCCACTAATCCACTCTGGAAGTTTTTTTGAGATTTTTGGAAAACTTGGTGACATAGTATGAACTGAAGCAAGAGCTCCAAAATCATACCATTCTCGAATATATTCTAGTTTCGGCCATTCTAACATCCAGACCCTATTATATTTTTTGGATGTCTCGATAATGGTCTTGTCCGGATTCACTTCTTTGTGAAAAATTAATTTTTCCCACATATGCTGATAATCCTGCCAGGCAGAAGAAGATATTAACTCGTTAGTATTAACCTTAGAAGTGCTTGTCATTGATCTAAGGCTAATCTCTCCCTCTTTTACACTAGAGGTGCTGAGTTGACTTGAATTTACAGGAGTTTGCACTTCCTGTGACTCAATGGTTGTCATTTCACCAGAGTCTATTGATAGCCTTGTGCAATCGATACTTGAATCCGATGCTACAGGTCCAGAGTCCTATACTCTAAGGGCATATTTAGGGTCATGCTCCCTCAACTCATGAGTCATCCCTGAAGGCGATGCTTTCCGAATTGATTCTCGTAAGTCGTTCTATAGCGATGTAGATGCTAATAAGGAACTCCTTATTGCGACTTGGATTGTGTCTAGATCAGTTCTTTGAATCTGTCCGGCAACTTGGGCATTCACCGCTAGCTCTCCGAACATCTTGTCAAGCTTCTCGAGGTTTTCTTGGAGGTGCCTGAGTCTCAACATGATGGAGTTTGCTTCAAATGCCTCCATCTCTCGTCAGGAAATCTGCAAAAATATTTTAATGAGATTTTATAACGACAATATTATAACAATAATATTGGCATTAAGTTTGCCATATGATAATACAAGCTTTCTCTATTTTTAATTCTAATTTATTCTTTAAGAAAGCCTTGACATTAGTATTATCAACTTTTAAAGTAAATTCTTTAGCAAGCAAAAATAAAGGCAATTTTTTCAAAGCCTTCCAAACTACAAAGAATTCTTTCTCGTTGATGTGCCAAACTTTTGCTTGTTGTTCTGAGAACAACCCTCCTGTATATCTATAAGGTTTTTCCCTGTAGTTGTCTTCTTCATGAGCACTACTGCCCATCTATAATTATTGGCGTCTATATAGACTACCAATTCATCCCCGTGTTGTCGTATAGCAAGCTTTCGCAGGCTACTGCAAACCTGTTTCAGCTCACGAACCCTTTTTGTGTGGATTTCTTCCCATTTCCACTTTGCACTTTCTGTTTCTTTCAAAAGTGGTTGGAAATCCTTCCTGATACTTGCAAGATACTAGGAACGTAATAATCATCAAATCCTAATATTTTGTTTATACCTTGATTTTTAATTACCAACCTGAATTTACCTCTTTTAATCTTGCCCATGGTTTCTTACCAGAAATCCATGGCTGTTGTAGGTAGAGATTCCAAACTCGATGAGTCCAAGACTGATATGCTCTTTGATAATCATCTGCATATCTTTCTTGTCTTTTATGTTCATTTGGATAGGTTTGTATCGAACGTACTCGTATTTGCATTCTTCTTTGAGCTTTAGACTAGCTTCGATCTTGTTCTTATTCCACCATGCCAGAGGGTTTTTACTGAAATTCCTCTGGATGAGCCTCTTGACATTCTCAAGAGAAATCCTGCTTTCTTCGCTGATATCTAGCGATTTCATTTCCAGTAGTGCATTTTTAAGGTTCATAATCTCCTCCTCGGATTCCTTATAGAAGCTATCACTGTCTATGAATCCCTGTTACCTGAAAGACAAAAGGACCTTACCAAATTTCCTCTTATCCTGCATTTTTGGATGAGTTAATCTGGCATCAAAATCATCATGTTTGCTGCGAAAATTTATTGACATTATCCAATTAAATGCCTTTTCTCTTGGCAACACCTGTATTTCACTACCACAGTTAGTAGTAAAGATTAACAGATTCCTCTGGTTATCTTGCATATATCTTGCAAATATTTGAATGAAATTGTTACCTAGCAAGATATCGGCACCTGTATCATGAATGTAAATAGGTGGTGTTCTTACCCTAAACCAGGGTAATCCGAATGCTCCGCCGAACATGATATTGGCTTCTCGTATTCCCTTATTGAGTATTAGGATTTTTTCTAAAAAATCTCTTCCTACAATAACGGGTAAGGTTTTCCTTGCTTGCTTAGGGAAAATTCCAGGTTTTGCTGTGCAAATTCCTGATCTGAATCAATATAAGCTGCAAAATTCTCTGTCTTATATTGATTATACAACATACCAACAGATATATATATATATATAGTAAAGGGACTCGTCATTCAATCCTTATGGTAACACCATCAAGACTAAATTTCATTCTGTTACCTTTTCTTCCCCATGGTTTATGATCTTCGAGGAAACTTAACCCCAAAGTCATACTCCTGTTTCCTCGTCCTGCAACACCTGCGACTAAAATTTCATGGCCTGCTATTTCTAGCATGCCTTCATATTTCCTAACAAAAGGGTGCTGCAAATGAAATAAGTCATCATAAGAAAAAAAATTTATTTCTTAGGGATGTCAAATATAACTTGTATTTCTTTCCATCCTTCAGGGCATCTACGGTTTACGTTATCGACCCTAATCTCTTGAGGAGTTAAAGCTTTTAATAATTATTTCTCCTTTCCTTTATAGCTTGTAATCCTATCTTTCAAAAAAGGATGTTCCACTACTAAACTCAATTCTAGAGCTAAGTATTTTATCCAAAACTGGGTGATCTTTTATAATGATATCAACACCACCTATTCTAGGTATTCTAATAGGATCTGGTATCATTACCTTGGCAAATTCCTTGAAAATTCTAGGAATCTCAATATACTCTTTCCTAAAAAGCAAATCTCAATGATGTGTGCTGGAAAGGGCATAAGCTATTCTACAAGTTATAGAATATCGTCTGTTACCTTCTTTCATTAGATCTTTTATCTTAAAATCTTGATGAATAGTTAAGACTCTACTGAAATCTTGTTATGCTAGGTTGTATGCAATCCTAGGATGAATGTCAAACATCAATTTTCCTGCATGCAGATTACCTATCATTGTTCCAAGACAACTATCTCTTAAGTTATTGATTCTCCTATCCATTATCAATAAATGTATTTCTGAATCAATCGCTTCCTTAAAAGTTACTCTTATTACTACTTCAATAATTCCTATGTGGATCCATTTCCTAGTAACAACTACTTCTTCTCTAAGCTTACTTAATTCTTCAAGAGTTTCTTCTTTAGGAATTAATTGCATCTCCATCATATTACCAGTAAGCTCCATAGGTATAGCAAACTCACCTGGGCTTACTTTGTAGATTATATGATGCTCTCTTTGGTTTAGTCCTATCTGGTTTAGGACTTTCCCGATTCCTCCAATCCTAAATCCATCGTATGGGATAAGGTTGAAATCTTATCGCATGATTCCTTTCCATAATTTTGTTGGACACCGTCATTATGGAAAAGAATCCTAACAGGCTTCCGGAGGTTTGAAGCCTATCACCGTCGTTCTAGTTATTCTGACTCGATTGAAGATTCATCTGAATCTGTTTTTATTTCCTCCTCATAGACGCTTTCGTCTGACGGAAGGTCTTCGAATTGGTAAATGAGTACCAAATTGCCATAGTAGACTGCATCCAAGATGTCATTCGTGGCTTCAAATTTTTGTAATTCACCATGTTTTTGCGGGCAGTCGAGAGATATATGTCCTTTTGCTCCGCAACTCTAGCAATTGCAGTCTTTGAAACTTTCATTGGCTCAGGTATGGGCTCAGCTGAAAGTTTTTCTTGTTGGGGTTCTTCCGGTGGATCTTGCATCTGTTCGTCTAGATCCTTGGGATGAAACCCTTGTTGGTCCTATTTTCTATCCAGATTTATATGTTCTGGCTTTCGACTTGGACCACCATGATTTCCATCGGGAAAAGGTTTTCCTGGAACTCCTGGGGTAGGAGTCACTTTTGCTTCCTCCTTTTCCTTGGCTCGCTTGATTCTCCTATAATAGTTAGAAAATCATTATTATCACAACAAAGAGGGGCTCGTTTAATTTTACCTCTCAGTCTTTTCATATTCTTCTGGATGGATGCTTGATAATACCTATCCTTCAGTTTGTCTTAAAGGAAAGGCATTCTTCGCGCCACTGAATCTAGCTGTCCTTCAGGTACTTTGTATGACTGGATCAACATTTTCCTCCATGGACTTCATATCTTTGCAAAGAACATTGGAGCTACTACTTCCATTGCTACTCCACTCTGGAAGAAATACTTGCGAAATCAATAGATGTATTCATCTACTGCGCAAATACTCCTTAGTTCAAGGTTGAAGAGAGCCTATGCATATTCTCTAGCCTTTTCTGCTCTACTTCCTTCAAAGTATCCATCTCCGATGAAGTGTATCTTGATAAGCCGTCCTAGCCAGTCTGCAATCGCGCCTTTCAAGTCTCCGACAAGGATGCTGGCTTTGGTATCTTCTAGGGTATTATCCCATCCGATACTCACGGATCCCTCCAAGCTCAACTCAACAAGTTTTATGAAGTTTTCCTTGTCGAGCTCTAGGGTAGTTGCTGCTATTTTGATGGCTGCAACCCATTCTTCTATAAATTTCTCGGTATTTCAAAAATCGATAATATCCAGGTTAAGTATACAGCCGTATGGATGTAAGGGCTGGAGTATGGTCCTTGCCCAATGTGTATTTTCAAGCACTCTCTTTGGATTTCTTCCTGAATTTTTCTTTAGCCTAGTTCCCACAAACGTTAGAGTGGCATTAGTGTGGAAATCCACACTTTCTCTCATTGGTTGATTTAAAGCCTCCATAACCCTCATAACTGACCAGCAGCTGTTGCACACACTTCCACACGAAATTTCTCTCCTTTGTTCTCTCCAAAATCTTTCTCAAGATATTAGAGATCCAAAGAGAAACAAAGGATCAAACGTTAATCTATAATGTTGTTGAATCTTTGCACTTCTGTGAAGGTTTTGCTAGCACAAAATCTCCACATCCCCTTGTGGTGGTGTGTCATTCTTTGGAGGATCTCCAGATCGAGATCTCATCTTGAAAGGATCTGGAAAAGGAAAGGAATCAACGTTTGTAGCTGAGCAAGAAAGATGACGATGGTAATTCCATTTATTGTTTATACTTTCTATTTTTCTTATGTTTTCTATGGCCTTTATTTCATCTTTTGCACCAAACGCCAGGGAATAGATCAAGGGAACACCCTTTGATCGGGATTTATTGTTTGTTGAATTGTTATTTTTTTTTTATTTTTGGCGTTTCCATCGTCGCCTCTCGTGCCGATCCACTACCTTCAATTTTGCCGCATTTTTTCACATAATTCCAAGGACTCGAAGTGATTCACGCTATTTCATGTTAGGCCCAATCCATCAACCATGTCTTTTATTCCTACTATCACCCCTATGACTTGTGAGATAGAAAAATTAGAGAATAATTCTCTCGTTCATACCAATAGTGTAGCTTTCCTTCATTCCTAAACGTGCCACGACTCGTAAGACCAAGAAAGGGATAAAAGTAGCTTCCACACCATATTGTTATGGATGGAAGGCTTGGACTTATTAATGAAGTAAAGAACAAGCGGATCGAACCAGGAACGTGCGAGCGGAAGCGTGGGAAAAAAATGAAAAGAAAGCGGTAAAATACGCATAATTATAATAATTTCTACAACCAACCAAGGGTTGTACCCTTGGAGTTCCTGGGTGTTCGATGTAGTATGTGGATTAAAGAAAATAAACTGACACGTCCAACTTACAAGGCTATAGATAAAGAACAAACGAGATACAATATTTAAATGAAAGTTTACCTCGTTTATGTTTCAACCAGTAATGAGTGTTCGACCCTTTCATTCACCCTAGGCTCCAATGTAGGAGCCCTCTAGAGATGATCTCCACCACACCATGGCAAGAAAGTTTTGATCTCTTTACTAGTAGAAATCAAAATCGGTTGGAAGTTGACAAAAGATAACTACACTATCAATTAGTGTATTCTCTTCATAAAAAATTCTCTACAACTCTTCATTTGATCTTAGATAAAAGAGAGTTAGAGAATTAGAGAGATGAGAGGGAGAGAAAATGAGAGGGCCGAATTTCATGCTTGGAGAAGGGATCAAGTGTGTGTGTTCTCTACACTTTTCACTATGTGTTGCCATCTTGTGAATAATGATGATAACAAACATATATATGCTTTGAATGGGAAGGTGGGGCATTTTTGAGCCAACAACGTCCAACCTATCATACTGCTTATTGGTCATGGAACCAAGTATAACACTGCAGACCTTGCGATTGTCCTTATGCTTTTTCCCAAACGTTAAACCTTCTTTAGTCAAGGACCCCTTTCGCAAGTCCGATGGACGTGGCTTGTCCATGATACAAACCAGGTTCTCGAACTCAAATTTGGTAGCCAAGTAATTTTTTCCATCAAAGTAAGCCAATCTAAAAAAAAAAAAACAATGGTGAGTGGATCTTAGACATACATTCAAAATGTCAAGCAAAAAGACTAAGAAGATTATAGTAAATTTGTGTTCAAGTTAAAACTTGACTTTTTAGTCATTAACCCCTCCCACTATTTCTACAAAAACCCACCACTCTCAAGTTGGATTCGGGAAACCACTTTCTAATGGGCTTGGGGTTCACAAGCACAATCTACCATGCTTCGCCTTTATGATTCACATGGAAAAAGGCTCATGGGAGGTATCCAATACTATTCTCATCCGATGAGATTCCCAAGATGTTTTGTCTCACTTCTTCACATGATCCCGATGACTCTAAGAGAATCATGCTACTCAGTGTTAGGAACGACCCATTAACCAAATTACACCTCAACCATCGCCCCCAACAACTCGTGAGACAGAGAAATAATGTCCGTGTTCCTTTGTTCACAACAATAATGCAACTTTCCTCTATTCGAAATGTGCCATGACTCGTGAGACCACATTTGGGTAGTGGTAGCTTCCTCATCACATATTCATGGATGGAAGGCCTGGACAGATTAAAATTATTCTGATTCAAGTCCAATGTGGGCCTAACATTTTAACTTGGTCCAACCAAGTGAGAGTCCAATTGTGTATAGACCGAGACCTCATCACATTAGTGTTTTGCATGCATAAACATTTATTTAATGCTAGGCCCAACCCATCAACCAAATCAAACCTTAACTGTAGCCCCCACAACTCGTGAGATAGGAAACAATGAGCGTGTTTCTTTGTTTACAATAATGGTGCAACTTGCCTCTATTCCAAATATGCCATGACTCGTGAGACCACATTTGCGTAATGGCAGCTTCCTTACCATATTATTGTGGATGGAAGGCTTGGACAGATCAAAATCATTTTGATCCAAGTCCAATGTGGGCCTAACATTTTAACTTGGTCCAACCAAGTGAGAGTTCAATTGTGTATAGACCGAGACATCATCACATTAGCGTTTTGCGTGCATAAATATCAAATATTTAAAAGCATTAAAAATAAATATGTCACATGAAAATAAACATAGCATAGCCCTGTTGGATTATAACGAGCCCAACCTATATAATTCACTAAGCCTGCAGTGAATCTATGGTCTGCCTAGAGTGGCCCTGCACTATTACAAGTTCATTGCCCATTATCATGCTAATGGGCCTTGTAATCTCTCTTGAATCTCGTCATGTTTCTGCCTTGGGCCTTTGTCCACCATAGCCATCCTTCTCCATGGGCTTGCTTTAATAAAATAAAATCTCACAAAAATCCTATCTACTCTCACTATATTCGAAAAAGAAATCCCAATCAAAAGTTCAGGAGTACATTGATAGGAAGGAAGAGGAAGTCTTATTTCTTCAAAGCATAAAATGAGAAATGAGAAGGAAATAAATCAAGGAGGCGTAGGCCCCATCCAACAAAAAATAAAAATTCCATACATGCAGTCATGGGCTCGGAGATCATCCATTGTTAATCCAATTAACAACGAAGCTTAATAATTCCAAATAATCATGCTTAACACATACAATACATACCATGCATTATATAACCTACGATATCAAATATCATAAAATTAAAACTACATATAGAAAAATACAAGTTTAGAATTGCAATTAAATGGACAATAAAATATGTGCATCCATTGCACAAAATATACCAAATTAATTAAGCAATTTAATTTCAGAAAAAAATTCAATTTAATCCAAAAATCAAATTAGCTAAATTAATTATTTTACAACTGCGTACAGACAGCCGAGCGCGACCGTACAGGCTGCTTGTGTGAGCAGACGTAGCGTTGCATGAACATTGCCCAGGACCAGCCAGCAGCGTGCTGCTACAATAGTTTCCTTTTCTAATTTTTTTTTTTGTTTCTGCATATTAAACTGAAATAAAATCCATGTATTTACCGAAAATCCAATTTTTCTAAATACACCAAATGTCCAAATAATGGAAAAAATAAACAAGTTAATTCTAGCATATACTCATCAAAACAAAGCGATAAAGTCATGCTTTTAAAGCCGGTAAACATGGTCTTCCTGCTCATCAAATAAAGAACACATACAAATTCGATAGGTATACATCGAACTGAACTCCGATACCACTTGAAGGGAAGAACAAGCGGATTGGCCCAGGAACGCATGAGCGGAAGCATGGGAAAAATGAAAAGAAAGCGGTAAAATATGCATAAATATAATAATTTCTACGACCAACCAAGGGATGTACTCTTGGCGCTCCCGGGCATTCGGTGTAGTATGTGCATTAAAAAAAATAAAACAACACGTCCAACATTCAAGGCTACAGATAAAGAACGAATGAGATACGATATTTAAGTGAACGTTTACCTCGTTTATGTGTCAATTGCTAATGTGAAGGATCGTGTGGTACGGCTAGGGAACACACAAGCAGAAGCGGTAGCGTAAAACACATACAATAATTAAAATTAAAGCATAAAATAAATAAATCCAAGGGGTGTATCCTTGAGGTTTTCGGGTGTTCAATGTACAATTAACAATAAATAATAACATAAAAGGGGCTAAGGTAAAATTGCATAAAGAAACCAAAAGGAATCAAGGAACGAAATTTTAGCTTTGTCGGAATTCCCGTACTTTAAACATTCATGCAAGGCTCCAATGTGGGAATCTTCTAATCATCCAAACCACTCTGGTACTAGAATCCCAATGCTTCCTTTGCTAGAAGAAAGCAAGAGAAAAGAACTCCAAGAAGTTGGAGAGAGAGGGGCGGCTGAGAGAGAGAGACTAGGGATGAAAATTATTTTCTTTTCTGTTGTCGTTGTGTGATAATATTATTCCCAATAATATTATGTACAATAATATATATATATGCTTGTATGGATGTTCATAAATGTGTCTAGGTATATTTATTCATCTACAAGGTAAGTTTTCTTAATTCCAAATCATGAAGATGATTAAAATTGCACTTTTCAAAATTGCTATTTGCTAGCCAGTAATTTCCTTCACATAGAATTTTCCAATGTGCTCAACTGGGTTGTGTTGGCCGATTTTTATGAATAAAAATACAAGACCCAATGAATTTGTATGTAAATCAATTTTAGTGAAAATCCACCCAATTGATCCCAATATGCATTTATCTAATTAAATACATAAGCCCACATTGCCTTCATTAATTATTAAGGTCCAACTTATTAAATAATAAGGATAAGCTCAACATAAATTAATCCCGTTAATTTATTTTTGGGGCTTCCATCTAATAGATCTTTCATTTGCAAGCAATCCAATTACTTATGGATTTAATTCTAAATTAGTTCCTTGTTTCTTTTCGGTGATTTGTGTGTGACTCTTTAGGTTCACCATTCAGCTAGGCTTGGGCTAGTGTCTAACACTATTATTAATCAAATCTTATTTAATTAATAATTCTTTATTAACTCATCATCATGGGTGGCCGTCTAGCAACGATCCATGGCACTAGAGATTAGGCGAATGTCTGTGTGAACATTTAGGCACTCGAATCCATGCGGGTACGTCCTTCCATCTACCATCTCCCGGCCTTAGTCTAGGACATGAAATTTGATGTCGGTTCCCATCCTAGACTAGGCATCTATTCGTTAATACTTGAGATCGCACTACACTTAATTGATCGACATAGGAACCTCCTTTCCTACTTGATCAACCACTATGACCACAAGTTCATAAGGTGTGAGCGTGTCTCCAAGTGTATAGGAGATACCTTTATCAAATACTGATAGGGGATTGATCCTCTTCTTGAAACTGACCGTCTTTGCTGCATACTCCAACTACACTTGACGAGGCTTATGATGATCATATCTACAACACAATCACCTCTCGCACACATCCAAGATACAGTCATCATATGCACGTGACTGTCATGATTCCTCAAGTTTGAGGACTACTACCATACTATTGGAGTTGGGGACTGAAGTCATATCGACCAAGCCCCTAAGGCTTCCATATAACGATCCCCGCGAGTCAGTTCAGTTGATTCAACACCTAGTCAATCAACCCACCATCTGTCGCCGATGAAATACGATACTCACTAATTGAATGCAACTCTTAGTGCAAGTCTACATGCAACTCTCAATGTCCAATCTCTAGGTCCTCGACTTGGAACATCTCAGACCGAACCTTTTAGCAGTTAATTTTATGACCGCCATCCAATGTGCGGCCCAACTGCACGGTTGCCAATTGGTCTGTGGGTCTTGTTGTAATGTTCAAGCAGATGCAAACATACAAATGAGCACAAAAGTAAATACCAAATAAGCGAATACTCATTTCATTCACTTAAAATAATATTACATAATTATAAGTTATTTGTTAGAATAAAATACATTCAGGCAATCTAATTGGCTTTTTGGTCATCTATCCTAACATAATGCACATTCGACCCTTTCATTCACCCTAGGCTCCAATATAGGATCCCTCTACAGATGATCCACACCAGACCATGGCAAAAAAATTTTGATCTCTTTGCTAGAAGAAATCAAAATTGGCTGGAAGTTGACGAAGCAGAACTACACTATCAATTAGTGTATTCTCTTCATCAAAATTCTCTACAATTCTTCATTTGATCCTAGATCAAAGAGAATTAAAGGGATGAGACAGAGAGAGAGAGAGAGAGAGAGAGAGAGAGAGAGAGAGAGAGAGAAAAGGAGAGGGTGAATTTCATGCTTGGATAAGGGATAGAGAGTGTGTGTTCTCTAAACTTTTTACTATGTGTTGTCTCTTGTGAATAATGATGCTAACACACATACATGTGCTTTGTATGGGAAGGTGGAAATCCTACGTACAGGGTAACCCCTTCCTATATGGTATGATCTAATTATGCCATATAAGAAGGGCTCCAAATATGATCAAGTCTACACTTTTCAAAAATGCAGTTTGACCAACTCTCTTTCCAATAATAGAAGTCATTGCTTAGTGGGTCTTAATTTAGTGGATTGAATTTTATTTTATTCAAATTAGAATAAATCCAAGATCCAATGAATTTAATTAAATCCAAATTAATAAATCCAAACTAAATTAAGCCCAATGTCATTTAATCCAATTAAAGACATAAGACCAATTCTCTTTAATTAATAAATTCAATTTATTAATTAAGACAAGTCCAATTAAATTAATCCAATTAATTTAATCTTGGGCGTTCCATCCAATGGATCACCCACATGTCCAATTATTTACATCTTCTGAATTTAATTCCAAATTAATTCCTAGTCCTTCCATGGTGATTTGTGTAACTCTTTAGGTTCACCTTTTAGCTAGATTTGGGCTAGTGCCCAACACTATTGATTAATTAAATTGAAACTAGTTAATCATTCTTGATCAACCAGTGATCAAGAAAGCCCGCTACCATGGGTGGTCATCTAGCAACGATACATATCCTAGAAACTAGGTGAATATTCGTGTGAAGATTTAGGCTCTCGATTTCATACAGGTATGGTCCTTTCATCTATCGTCTCTCAGCCTTAGTTTAGGGCATGAAATTTGATTCCCATTCCCATCCTAGACTAGACATCTATGCTTTAATACTTGAGACCACTTTTCACTTAATTGCTCGATATAGAAAATCGTTCCCTATTCGATCAACCACTGTAGCTACATATTTTGTGAGGCATAAATGCATCTCCAAATGCATTACAGATACCGCTGTCACATACTGACAAAGGACGGATTCTCTTCTTGGAACCCAACCGTCCTTACTTCACATTCGGAGTACACTAGATAATGATTATAATGATCATGTCTGTGACATAATCACCTCTTGCGCAGATCCAAGATACATCTATCATGTGTATGTAAATGACATGGTTCCTCAAGTCTGAGGACGACTCCTGTATTATCGGAGTCGGGGACTCAAGTCATATCAACCAAGTCTCCAAGGCTTCCATATGACGATCCCCGCGAGTCAATTCAATTAGTTGACCATTTTGTCAACTAACCCACAGAAATTGCATAAATGTCCAACGTTTGTCACCGATGAAACACGAAATTCATCCAATGAATGCAATACTCAGTGCATGTCTCAATAGGACTCTCTATGCCCAACTTTCAGGTCCTTGACTTGAAACATTTCAAATCAATCCTCAGAAGTTGGTTGCATAGCTGTCATTCAATGCACAGTCCAACTACATGAATTATTTAAATGGTTTGTGGGTATCTGTTGTGACGTTAAAGATATGTTTAATGTAATTGGTAAGCACAATACACACATATACCAAAGATGAGTGCTTACCATATTCATTGGGTAATATCACTTGAATAAAGATCGTTTGAATAGTTCCCAAAATCGCCAATCCAATTGGCTTTCTTGTACCTATTCCAACAAGTAAACCTTTTAATATGTCAATTATGTGCCTAATGTTATACTTGCACAATCCAAGTGAGAGTTTAATTATCCTTAGACCAAGACCTCCTCACATGAGTATTTTGCATGTTTGTTTCAAAAACAATAAATTATGCATAGGGTCACATGCAATAAACCTAACACGCTCCTACTACGAAGTTCGCAAGCCCGTTCCTATATGACCCACTGAGCCCCCAGTGGATCAATGGTCTTTCTAAGAGTAGTCCTATGCTATTATAAATTATTATAACCCATTAAATTTAATGGCCTTTTTGTTATCGTTCTTTTTTTCATGATCCTCTCCAAGTGTCTTTTTGGACTCCATCTCCATGGTCGGACTTATTAAAAGTCATTTTATAATAAGATAAATATCTCACTTTCTAAGATATTCTCATTACAATTGAAATTATAGAAACTCCAATCGTAAGTCGGGGGGGTACCTGAGAGGAAGAAAGAATGCCTTATAATTTCCAATGCTACAAAACGAGAAACAGGAGAACAATAAGAGGCACATAATCTCCAACTCAAATAAAAATTAATACAATCACATGGGTTCAGTGGGCTTTGTGATCATCCTTTGATTAATTTATCACATAAACAAATAAAAAATATTTCATAATATAATCTATTATAAAAAAATTTCATGTATCAAGCGATATCTAATATAATATATGCTATAATTATGCAATAAAAACACATGTTGCTCCTTCACAAAGAATTGTATTTAACAATGGATATCAACCCTTTTTGTTTTCAATAAATACATTAATCCAGTTAAAGTTTGTCTAAAATAACCTTGACTAAACAATTATCCAATCAAAACGGTGGAAACATTTTCCACAAAATTAATAAATGTCATTTTACAAGAAAAAGTCATATTTAACCCAAAATTGCAAAATAAACAAAAAATAATTTCAATGATTCAAAAAATTGAAAAATTGTAAAAATCACATTGTGATACCTGAATGATTATGGATGACCGGCAGTGCGCCCACATGGTCAGGTCGCACACATCACATGTCGATTGCCATAACCAGCGCGCGAGAATGTGCACCGCCTGGTTGTGGACAGCGTCTACACGGGCCGGCTGTGAAAGACTCGGTATGGCTCGGGAACGCGACGGAAACATGAAATAAAAAAATTCAAAATGGTTCAAAGGAGTGTCGGGAACGCGACAGAAGCGTGAAATAAAAAAATTCAAAATGGTTCAAAGGAGTGTTTCCTTTTAAATTTCCAGGTGTTTGGTGTTTTTCAAAAGCATAATAACAAATATGTATAAGCATGCTAGACATATAACTAAAGGATGAAAAAAAAAGGATAGTACTATAACTGGAACATGCGTTGTTTCCCTTTTCGTTCCTCTTCTGTTCACTTTAGGATCCAAATTAGAACCCCTCTAATTTTTCTACACCACACTATGGAATAGATATACTTCTTATCTATTTCTAGATAGAACAAAAAACAAGAAGGAAAAACAACAACAAACACTATCGTTTAGTTGTAGCACCCCCTACTCGCTACATCTAATTATTACTATTTCATCCTTTCTTTAATTAGAACTTATTCTATAAGTAATTCTCTTTCAACCCGTAAAATAAATTCTAATTTATTAATGTAATATATAGCACAAAAAATACTGGATACCACCAAAAGTTTATATTTACCCTCACTAGATGTCCTCATGTACATAACCTTAAGATAAGTAGAATACAATTTTAAACACAAACTCAATAAAAGACAGAATATTAACACCCAAATAGTAAAAAACTCCGCCTTCAGATGTCACAGCTAATCCACCTAATAAAGACGATGGCACTGCTCAAAGTCCAATGTGGCTAGTCAGTTTGACCTATTCCCTGAAAAGTACGTGACAAGGAATGAGCTTCCTACTCAATAAGTATAGCTAACCAGTCTATATATATACTCAGGCAGCAATTCACGTACATGCAGTCACATCAACTTACAGTCATTCATCATATACCAACATCAGATATAAGTAGTAATACATACCACAACTGTAAATCAACCCACGACATAATATTTGACGTTATCGTTTATTAACTAAGGGTCCCACTTACTCTAGTTGGAGTGCATCAGTCAATGGTTTCAACGGCCATCATCATCTCATCGTCATATCATATACAGCACAGGATAACCGTTGTATGTGATATCCCCACACTCTTTTACTCTAGTTGTGTAGCAATATCAGCACAGGACATCACAAGAAACATGGTATCCCCACACTACTCCAGTGTGTAGCTAATAGCACAGGATATTCCCCGCTACCCGTAATACCCCGGTACCCTATGCACCATGGTACCTAGCTTAATTCATTTATTTTTCGTATCACATTATCATAAACCATTGACTATGTTCCCAACTAGGTAAGCATCATCTTTTATTTCAATTCACGATCATCATTATGTTCTTTATAATAATTACTTCCTCAATAATAACTCCCAATTTGATTTCGTACAACAATTAATTGTACGATCATCAAATAATCATATCCCGCATGTCTCTACATTACAATCACATAACACATAGTAACAATTTTATCGATATTATGGTAATCTAACAATTAATCTACAACTAATTATATAAACAATTAATATACGAAATCCACGTACATAAATATAAAGCCAAGTTCACGATCACATACAAGAAATCAATATATATAATATATATACAATACTACACATATAGCTATATATATAAATCCAATTAGCTATACTTACCTTAAATCCCAAAATGCTTCGATTTCACGAGGGACTGCTCGACCCTCTACTTTGTCGTCACGTCCTATAATAGAATATTATACGTATGATCAATATACTTATAATATCATAAACTCTAAATAAAATCATAAACTCTAAATAAAATATTATATAATATTTGTGCATTTTCTACCAATCTTTTAATATTCTATTTATATTAAAGTACAAACCCCTATTCCATTTTATTTTAGATAACTACACTTTCTAGGCTTCTCAAACATATATTTAATTTATCAACTAATTCATAAGAATTCATTTAATCAAACCCCTTATATATTTATAACTATCATTTTTAATAACATCCGTAAATGAGATTATCATTAAAACCTCATCTTCCCTTTTTAATAACATAATATTCCTTAAACATAATTTCCGAAACATAGTGGTTCGGTCGAAATCAATTCCTGTCACAAGTTCGCCATCTATTGGGAGTGTCCAGATTATTTGAACATCTTGTAAGATAACTGTGGCTTCCCATACATAAAAATATAAAGTGTGTATTTCAGATCGCCAGCTCTCCACCAATGCAGTAATAAGAGGGCAATCATATACAAGCCGTCCGTACTTGTATACGCCATAAAATCCTATTTGGTGTAGAATTTGTTGTACACAAACGTGAAGATTATGTTGTTGAAAATGGTTACAAAAAGTACCATCCGCACGTCTTGCTCTCAGTACGGCATCAAGGTCACCTTTGGGAATATCATCATACCTGAGTTGTGCTTGTTGGGACAACATAGTTCGATCACGAGGACTGTAGACTGCTCGTCTATCCATTCGTACGAAAATTTAATTTTTCTAACACAACAAAAAATACTTTTAAAAATATAATTACCTAAAAACTCTTAATTTATCATTGAAATTTTGAAAGTGAAATGACGCCTATTTTATAAACGGCCCTCGACTTTACATTGCACATTTTAAACTGATGGGTCATGTCAATGCAAAGCTGAAGTGGTCAGCCTATGAACGCTGACACGTGCGTCAGCCTGGTATTTAAGCCTCAATTACAAAGTTGACCGTGCGTCAGCCTCAAACACAAGGCTGATGCGCCCAGCCTTGCAGCGGGAATCCGGCTACAGGTATTATTAAGGCCGGTAGGTTTGAATTTGAATGTTCATATTCTTTTTCGTGTATAAATGCATCAATATGTGTTTTAAAACAGCTTCAACTCGTTCAATTTGAAACATCTCAAATACTTGTGAGAATTATATCTTTGTTTTCTTCTAAATATGCCGATTTCATCTTCTTGCATAGAAATTTTTGTGTATTTTGATGGTGAATTATCTAGCGATGGTTGGTCTTTTACATATGATCAGATGCCCATTGCAGCGATGAGGATACCTTGTTCATCAACTTACGCTTAGTTTCTATCAAAGATTTATCAGAAGGGGTATTGATAGTAAAGAATACTCCTTGAAAGTATCTGCAAAACATTCGTGCCAATATCTCAGTCGTATTAAAGAAACTCTCATACAAATCAAAGATGATGACACTTTGTCATTTTTCTTGGACCCTGCTGGTAGATTCCCACTTATTGAAGTTTACGTTGAATCACAACAAATCCAACCCGAGGATACTCCAGATATGAGCAGACAGTGGAGAAATGCTAACAAAGATATGAGTCAACAGTGGGGAGAAGCTAACCCATAAATGACTCAACAATGGGGGGGAATACATGTCGTTTTTTGCCACCCAAGGATTTTATAATCCTAATTTTTGAACAGGTACTTCTAATCTCGATTTTTACACAAACACTTCTAATTATGACGCGAAATATTATGCTCCCAATACGGTCACTATTACGCAAGGACTTGATAATATTGAAATCAATTACACAGAACCTACCCATTCACATACTCACGTATCCAAAAATTTTATACCCATGAGGCTGAGGTTGAGGCAGAAGACCCTGTCGCAAATTTTATACACCATGAGGCTGAGGCAGAAGACCCTTTTCGGATACTTTTGCCTATAATTCAGATGGTACTTCTGAACCACATGAAGTGGAATATCCAATTCCACCCGAGTATGGACCAAACGATGTTGACATAAATGTTGTGACTGAAATATTTGCACAAGGTACGTCATCATCTTCTGAACCAGCTATGCCAAACAGAACTACTCAGCAAATATTTTACTGCTCTATACCATTTTTTGAACAAACATTTCTGGAGGTACCTGTAGATTCCATTGATGTACCGACCATGAGGTATGCAAAATTTTATGATAAGAATGAAGGCAGACTTATTGCGGAAATATCGTTAAAATATAAAGAAAAAGGGCGGTGAAAGATCACTCGATACGACATGCACTTCGCGAGTATTTTGTAACTGAGAGTTCAAAGGTCAAACAGAAAGTGGTCTGTAAGCAGCGCAACCTAGGTATATACATATATATTTATATATATGTTAAGACATAAGCATACATCATTAGTCGATTGATTGATATTTATTTTTTCAAATATGTGGTGTAGATGGGAGCTGTGAGGGATTTTAAAACAAAAGATTGGACGGTAGATAATAACCAAATATGGGGGGACCATACATGTATATTGAATGATATGTCCCTTTAATATGGTAATCTAGATAGGGTTTATGTTGCTTTTTTGCTTTTAGGACAGGTGAAATGCAACTCAGCATCCGGAATAAAGTATGTCATTCAAACTGTGAAAGACCATACAGGTTACAATATACCATACCAAAAGGCATGGTACAGTTTGAAGATGACATGTGAAATTATTTACGGCACATGGGAGAGATCAATTTGAAAGCTACCCAAATACATGGGAGCTCTCCAAAAATTTAATCCAAGAATTATTGTTAAATGGGAACACAAAGCCTTCCAACCATCAACTGGTGTATATATACTAGGATACGTCTTTTGGGCGTTCAAACCATGTGTCGTAGGGTTTCAATATGTCGCAAACTTATCAGTGTAAACGGGACCCATTTATACACAAAGTACAAAGACAAAATGTTAATTGTTGCTGTCATGGATGAAAATTAACAGGTACACCCTCTTGCTTTAGCAATTGCCAATGAAGAATCATATTCATCTTAGAAGTGATTTATTAGACAATTGAGCAGACATGTTATACGGGAGTGACATGGAATGTGCCTTATTTCTGACCGTCACCCGGTATCATTGAAGCAGTAGGTGAAAGTTCAGATTTTGTGCCACCTCACAGTGTGCGCCGGTATTGCCTGAGGCATGTGTGTTCTAATTTCAATAGTCGTTTCAAAAATTTCATGTAAAAGGATCTTTGTTGGAGAGTTGACTCTGAATATCAAATCAGAAAATTCAATCGAATTATGGAAGAGATAAAAAGCCAAAAACTAGGTGGGTTTGAATTCTTAGACCAAATTAACAAGGAAAAATGGACAGCTTCTCATGATGGTGGATGGCGATGCGGTATTTAATGACCAACATGTCAGAATGTATCAATGGAATATTAAAAGGGGCTCGTCTCTTACCGTTGACAACAATAGTTGTGATGACGCTTCAACGTACTGTCCATTATTTTCGTGAGAGGTTTGCGAAGAGTAGTGTAATGTTGACCAACAACCAACTGTGGACGGATTTTTACATACAAGATGTTCACACATTGGCAACAAAATTCTGTTGAGCATACTGTCACCAAATACCATCAATTTCAACAATCCGCCTCGGTTGTTACAAGACGATAGAATGGGCATGGACTCAATACCCATATTGTCAAAATTGCGAACCGATAATGTTTATGCGGCAAGTGGACTCAATTTGGTATCCTTGCAGTCATTGTAAAAAATAATGTGCAGCATACATGATTAATACTGCATCAATGGTGAAGGATTATTATGATTTAATGGCTTACAGAAATACATATTCTAAGTCATTTCAACCTGTGCATTCCAAAGATTATTAGGATGTTTCGAAATTTGAGTTGGTCCACCACACTACTATTTGCATCTCTACACACCCTAATCAAAACCAAACATCACATATTCACAACGAGATGGATTTGCTACAAACGCATGAAAGACAACAAACCCAATAAAGAGATTTTTCTACATAAT
The DNA here is from genome assembly GCF_000512975.1 of Sesamum indicum. Lineage (NCBI taxonomy): Eukaryota > Viridiplantae > Streptophyta > Magnoliopsida > Lamiales > Pedaliaceae > Sesamum > Sesamum indicum. Next base: position 9,428,333 of record NC_026154.1, read on the forward strand.
CAAATGTGCCGATGAGGGGTTCTCAGTAATAATTGTATAGTTCTTTGTATTTCTTTAGAATCGTATAAAAAAAATATACCCTATTCATTTATATAGTGCACTGTATTTTTTAAATTAATACAATATTAACATTATGATTTTTTGAATTTTAACATGTTAAAAATTAATTGAATATAATTAATTTATAAAAAATAAAATTAAACAAAAAATTTAAAAAAATAAATTTATTTTCATGTCGTGGATCGAATCCACGGACACCAAGTCACAGATCCGATCCATGATATGAGCAATTTTTTTTTAAAAAAAAAGCCTTTTTTTAAGTCACTCACGACTCAGCATATTTTTATTATAGAATTTATATAAATTATATTTATATAAATTTTTTTGATAATTTTTAAATAATTAACCCTAGGTCAACTCCTAGTATATGGAATGACTAAGTCATTTCCATAATTTCACAACACACGCCTAGCCATCCGTCTAACTCTCACTCGCGGTTTCTCTCTCTTTTCTTTATTATTTTTTTCTGTTTGTGACGTTCATAAGATTTTATACATAATTAAGACACTAACTGATAATTATTAAAAAAAATTAAATTTATATTATAAACAAATCATTTGTTGAAATTTAAATATATGAAAATTTCAGTAGTGTAAATTGATGTTTATTATAATAGAAGCAAATAATATTAATTAAGAAATTAGGTAGGATGTAATAATAATTTTAAAAATATTAAATAAACTAAAGAAAATTAATAAAATAAGAAAAGGCTGGGTAGCATCACCTCCATCCTTACTATATATTTATATATATATCACATATTTATCAAACGCACACACAACGGATATTTCACACATTATCATGCACATTCTCACAAGGAAAACAAAGATAAGAAGAATTTGATTTTTAATCTATATAATTATATTATTTAATAAGTTTATTTATTAAATATAATTTATATTAATTGATGTACTGTTTAATCGAAATAATTTATGAGTTTGACTATTTAAATTAGTGTCAAATTAAATATCACATTTGATATAAAAATGTTACACTGGTTAATTACATTATTAGATTGTTAGATTTAATCATTATTGTATTTACTATACTCAATTCCATCGGACCTATTAATCAATTAAATTATAATGAGAAATTGATAAAAATCCACAGGAATATTCGAAAATTATATTTAAGAATGATTAAAAATTATATTTGAGAAATATTATTATTATTAAAAAGAAAATGAGATTTTCGCGATAATTTAATTTACAAATATTATTAAGAGCGGTAGTTATAAAGATATAAGAGGTTTGATTAAATAAATTCTTATGAGTTAGTTGATAAATTAAATATATACCTTGAAAGTTTAGAAAGTGTAGTTATTTAGAAGAAAACGAAATGGAGGTTTGAACTTCGATATAAATGAAATATTAAAATGTTGGTGGAAATATACAAATATTATATAATATTCTATTTAGAATTTACAATATTTACAATATATTGATTATATATATATATATATATTATAAATTACTATAGGATAATTTACAATATTTACAATATATTGATTATATATATATATATATATTATAATTTATTATAGGATGTGACGATAAAGTAGAGAGTTGAGCAGCTCTTTGTGTTAATTGAATCACTTTGTGAATTTAGGTAAGTATAGCTAATTGAATTCATATATATATATATATATATTATATATATTGGTTGCCTATATATTTGGTCGTAAAGTTGAATTTATATATATATGTGACGTTATATATTGGTTGTTTATATATTTTTAATCGTGAACTATTTGTTGGGTTATGTTGATATCTGTAAAATTGTTATTATATTGATGTATGTGGTTGTATTGTACGGATGTAAGATCAATGATTATGTGATCCCATAACTGATTGGTGAATAAAATCAAATGGAAAAGTTTTTGATGAAAAAATAATTATGACATAGAATTAAATGACGAAATTAATGATATTGTTGTTGTGAACTGGAATAAAAAATGGCTTTCCTAACTGGGAGGGGGTATGCTGCAATAGCTTATGATAATATGGTTAATGACGAGATGTGTGTTGTCATTGATCAAATAGAGATGATGTGGCATTCATATGAGTTGTGTGATGTGTGATATGATTGGTGAGGGGACATCATACGAGTTGTGTTGTGTGGTATCAGTGATGATGGGGTATCATACGAGTTGTGTGTTGTGTGATATTGAGGAAAAAAAAAAGGAATATTGTGATTGAGATGCTGATGATAGCCGGCAAAGCCAGTGAGTGATATACTCCAATTTGGTTAAGTAGGGCCCCAAAAAAATAAATTAAAATTTCACTATTATGTCGTAGGCTGATCTATGATTATATGCATATGTTGTTGTGTTTTTCTATATTTGCTAATATTATTTGACGAATATTGGTTGGTTGATATGATTTTATTATATTTGACCTAGGACGTATGTATATATATAGATTGATTGGTTGTACTTACTGAGTTGGCAACTCATTCTTTGCAACGTATTTTTCGGGAGATAACTCGCGGTGACTCATCTAGTTAGTGCGTAAGCCAGTTGTCAGACTTGTAGGTGGGTCACCAACGGTGTTTTTGAGTCAGGAATTCTCGCTACATGCTTACAAGAATATTAAATTATGATTGAATTGATATCCCAAGTATTGGAATAGCTAGAAACACCACTTTTGTTCTTTTTCATATGTTATAGTTAAGAATATTATACCAAGTCTTTCATGAAGTATTTAATTGCTTGAGGTATTTATAAAATATTGATTAAATCAGATGTCTTACCGGGAATGTGAGTTTATTACAGAATTGAATGTAATTTCGGAGAGGGTGTCACACTCTTGATCATTGTATTGAAAGGAAAATTTTGAAGATCACAGTATTAGAACTGGTGACCAGAAAGCCAATTAGATTGGCAATTTTGGGAACCATTAAACAATCTTTATGAATGTGATATTATCTTGATGAATGTAGTAAGCATTCATCTATGCCACCATGTGTTTGTTGTGCTTACTATTTACGTTGAACGGTATTTTAATGTCACAACAAATGCCCACAGACCAATTGAATAACCCATGTAGTTGGACTGCGCATTGGATGGTAGCTATGAAACCAACTTTTGAGGGTTGGTCTGAAACGTTCCAAGTCGAAGACCTGGAGATTGGGCATTGAGAGTCCAACAGATACTTGCACTAAGTATTGCATTCATTGGATGAGTGTCGTGTTTCATCGGTTACAATGGGAGGTAACCTATACCATTCTCATCCAATGTGATCCTCAAGTTATTTTGCCTCACCTCTTCACGTGATCCCAATGACTCCAAGCGAATCACGCTACTCAGCGTTACGCCCGACCCATCAACCAAATGAATATCTCAACTACCGCCCACTACGACTTATGAGACAGGGAAATAGGACTATATTCCATTCGTTCACAACAATAATGTAGCTTTCTTCCATTCCAGACGTGCCACGACTCGTGAGACCACGAATGGGTGAAAGTAACATCCGCACCACATTGTTGTGGATGGAAGGCTTGGATTTAATCAAACCATTTGAATTTTAAGCCATTATGGGCCTAATATTTAATTTGGACCATCCAAGTGAGTTAAGTTTGTTGTAACCGAGACCCCATCATTACAAGATTTTGCATACATCAGTTTAATCATTGAGTATAAATAGATGGATTTCAAATACATCATACTCCAAATATTAAAACATACACTACATGCAAAAACAAGGCAAGCATGCCCCTGTTGGATGATCACAAGCCCAATCCTAAGCGACCCACTTAGCCCGCAGTGAGTCTATGGTCAATCTAGGGTGTGGCCTAACTATTACAAAATAGTAAGCCATTATCATTCTAATGGGTCTTCCTCTTTGTTCTTCTTTTGTCATGAGCTCCGTCCAACAGGTCTAGGTCTTCATCTCCATGGAAGCTTACATTTATTCAAAATAAATGAAACCTCACAATCCTAATTACACTTATTACAACTGAAATTGGAAACCCCAATTAAAAGTTCTCATAAATATTCGCCTAGTCTCCAGTGCTATGGACCGTTGCTAGACGGCCACCCATGGTGACGGGCTTTCTTGATCAAGGGTTGATCGAGAATTATTAATTAAACTAAATTTAATTAATGATAGTGTTTGACACTAGCCCAAGTCTAGTTGAAAGGTGAACCTAAAGAGTCACACATAAATTACCGAGAAGGGACGAGGAATTAATTGGGAACTAATTCCGTAAGTATTTTGATTACTTATATATAATAGGGATCCATTGGATAGACGAATCCAAGAATAAATTAATAGAATTAATTTATATTGAATTTGCCCTTATTGTTTAATAAATTAGACTTATTAATTAATAAAGGCTTATTGGGCTCATATATTTAATTGGATTAAATATATGATGGGCTTAATTAGGTGGATTTTAATTAAATTAGATTTAATTAAAATTATTTGGCCTTGTATTTTATTTAATAAAATCAACCAAATCACTCCCTAAATTAAGTTGTTGGAAAATTCTAGGAAAGCAAATTATTGACTAACAAATTCACTTTTGGAAAGTGTCATGTTAGTCATCCTTTATTTGGAATAAAGGATTTATTATCTTATGGATTATAGAATGAACCAAGGCACATTCTAATACATCGGTACAAGGTATATATTTGTATATTAGTTATTTGGAATGATTAATGAATACATAACAAAACAACACAAAATAATTTCCTCACCTAATTCTCCAATTCGGCCGCCCCTCTCCAATACACACTTGGTGTGATTTTCTCCCCAATTCTTTTCTAGCGAAGGGATCCCAAATTTCTGTGTGCTATGGACGCAACTTTAGAGGGTTTCTACGTTGAAGTCTTGCGTGAACGGGTCAGACGAATGAGGTTTGAAGTAAATCAAGAAAAGAGGTAATTCTAGATTTACAATTTATGTACCTCTCATTTTCATTCAACCATTAGCCCCATTTATTTTATTGTTGTTTATTATTAACTACATCGAACGTCCGGAAACTCTAAAGGTACTCCCTATGGAATTATGATTTTATTACATTTTATTTTAATTTATGTATTTTATTACCGCTTTCGCTTCCGCGTTTGTCGGGCCGATCCACTCAATCTTTTTTGTGCGTTCAACCATGGCAGTTGCATCATATGATGGTTGTATCTTGGATTGACGAAAAATGACTGTATCTTGGATGTGGTCATTAAAAGTCTTGCTCAGTGCAAACAGAATATGTAGTGAGGACGGTGAGTTCCAAAATAGAATTCGTCACCTATCAGTATATGACAGTCAAGTCTCCTATGCGCTCTAAGATGGTTCGAGCACTTAAAGTATATGGCCACAGCAATTGGTTGAGTAGAGAATGGTTTCCTACATCAACCAATAAAGCAAACGCATCTCGTGTTATCGAGCATAGTGTCTAGTGCAGAATGGGAACCGACGCCCAATTTCATGCCCTATACTTAGATCGAGAGACGGATGATGGAAGGATCGTATCCATATGGTACTCGGGAGCCTAAATGTTCATGCCAACATTCACCTAGTCTCTAGTGTCATGGACCGTTGCTAGACGGACACCCATGGTGACGAAAATTTCTGATTAATGGTTAATTAAAAATAAATTAATTAAATTTAGTTTAACTAATCATTGTGTTGGACAAAAGCCTAAGTCTAGCTGAGGATAAATCTAAAGGGTCACACACAAATCACTATGGAATTGGTGGAATTAATTCGAAAAGAAATGAATTAATTTAATTGTATTAAATTAATTCAACGAGAATATAGAAATGATTGGATCATTTATTTAATAATTCATTTGATGGACGACTAAAAAATTAATTAATTAGATTAATTAATTTTTGAGTTTAACATCTTTAAATTAATTGGATTAATTTATTAGGTTTGATTTAATTAATTGATTGGATCAATTAATTAGTATTTGGGCTAAATTTATTTAATTGAATTAAATAAATCTTTGGACTTAATTGGGTTAAAATTAATTTAATTAATTATTATCCAATAGACTTTAGTTGGGCTTGATTTAATTTGAATAAATCAAGTCCGGTGCATATTTGAAATCCAAGCCCATTTGAGGGAAGTTGGAGCAAGTTAAGGAGTTGAAACTCCTCACCATGATGAATATGATGGAGTGGTAATTTCATCATGATTGGAGGTTGTATGCATGTTGTTGTATACATTGCATTGAAGGCAAACTTGTTAGTTATTGAATTTTGAACTCAATTGTATGTGATATATAAAACTATACACATATCCAACATAACCTACCTTCTAAGCCATGAATTTTACTCTCTTTTTCTCTCAAAAATATTTTCCTTTTGTTCTATATTGAATTAGATTCAAATTAGAATATAAAACAATCCAAAAATACTAAACAATTGTGTTTGTTTGGAGTTATTTTTTTTTTTTTGTTTTTTATTCTATCTAGCAATAGAAAAAGAGTTATATCTATTCTATTTTGTGGTGTGGACAACTTAGAGGAATTCTAGTTTAAAATCTCAAGTGAACGGAACAGGTAAACGTAAAGGGAACAACTCACATTGCTGCTCACTATAGAAACAAAAAGGTAAAGTTTCATATTTTGTTTCCATGCTTTTTATTTCATCCTGTAGCCACTTGTCTAACATGTTTATATGTTTGTTATTATGCTTTCGACAAACACGCGCGCCCGAAAATTTCAAAGCAAATACCCTTTGAACCGATTTTAATATTTTATTACTCCCATTGCATTTCGGGTCATACCGATTTTTTCAAATGTCTCATGGACTTTAATTAAATTTAATTTAATCATAAGCCAACATTAAACCCCATATGTTTTAATCTAATTAAAAGATCCAAGCCGTCTCTCTCTTTCAATTTATAGATCCAATTTATAAATTGGACCAAGTCCAACTAAATTAATCTAATAATTTAAAAAGACCTCACCTAAAATTCAGTTTAATCCAGTTAATTATATTTTAAGTCATCCATATGATGGATTTGTCTACATATATTAATCTATCATTTATGCTCTCCAAGAATTGATACGAGTATGGTCCTTCCATCAACTGTCTATCAATCTTAGTCTAGAATATGAAATTGGGTGTTAGTTCTCATCCTGGACTAGGCATCTCTACTTAATCACTCGAGACCTTTCATTTACCTCAAGTGATTAAGTAGAGAAAAGTTGTCAAATAAATTACAGAAAAATTCAATTTAATTGGCTTTCGATTACCTATTCTAACACCCTTCCCCCTACACAAAAAAAAAAAAAAGAAAAGAAAATCCAGGGGTTTGTCCTCCTCATCCTAACTGCTAGAGGAGGATCGTCTATAATAACGGAGACCCTCTCGGTGTAAAGGGATAACAATCAATTACATTCGCACACGTGAAATTCGAAATTTTTATTTTTTATTTGTCTACTTGCTCATTATTGTTTCTCTTTTATTAATTTCATTATATTTTTTTAATCACGTACTAATTTAAATATTGAAGTGTTAACTATTCTCTTTTGTAAATTTTAAAATTCAAAAAAATTCAATATAGAACCTTGTGATATTATAAATGTGAAAATTCCCCCTCTTATGAAAAAAAAAGTTAACAATTTGCTCCCTGTACTTTTTAAAATGCAGCAATTTGCTCCCTATACTTTTTAAAATGCAGCAATTTACACCCCCTGTGCTTTTTAAAATTGCTTCACTTTAAAAAATATAAAGAGTAAATTACTATTTTTTTTATAATAAAGTAATTTGCTCATTTACAATATCAAATGGGATAAATTGCATTTCACCCTTTTAAAATTTGCAAAATCAAAACCCAATGATCTCAAATTGAACCTACGAACTGTTTTTGCCTGTATCATCATGTAGATATACGAACCATAAAACCTCCAATCTATTACCCTAAAATATTTTTACTTGTGCGGAATTACAAGTTGGATTAGTCATAAACGTGAGCCATTTATTCCCATTCAAAATTGGAGACTGCGTGATTGCGTGAATTTGCACCAAAGTGTCGAGAAAATATTTTCCAGTTCATCTTATGATATAAATTAGGAAAAAATATTATTTTAGTCCGCTAAGTATGTCTAATTTTAATTTTAGTCCAATAACTATGTCCATCTTTGTTTAGGTCCAATAACTTACGAAATTGCTTACTTTTAGTCTTCTGACAGATTTTCGGATAATTTTACCCCTATGAGTGCATATGAACTAAAACTGCCTTTCAAAAGTTGCATAGGGGTAAAATTGTCCGAAAATCTGCCAAAAGACTAAAAGTAAGCAATTTCGTAAGTTACTGGATCTAAACAAAAATAAACATAGTTATTGAATTAAAATTAAAATTAAACATATTTAACGGACTAAAATAATACTTTTCCCCGTAAATTTATCTTCCCTTCCACCATCTAAGATGACCTTCTGGAAGTGTTTCCATTCTCCGGCAGCACATGCAAAATTCACTCACGTTATATTTCCGTATCTTTTACTACAAGAAGCTTCCACGTATTAAAGGGCAGCTTTCCATCTCTGACTTTTTCGACCATCTATATATGAAAAGTCAACTAAAAGTTAAAACTTTTAAACCATAATGAACAAATTGAAAGACAGCATAGAAAATGGATTAAATGCAATTTTTCTATTGTATCTGTTGTATATTAATGTTTTAATCTTTTATTTTTTTTATGGTAGTAAATAGATCTTATAATATTTTAATTTTTTATGAATTTAATTGTTCAACGGCTGAAATTTGTAAATATTGTTGGAAAAAAGCATGTGTCTGCATGTGCTTATTTTAATTTGATTTTTTTTATTGATTAATTTAATACCAAAATCACAAAAAATTAAAATTTACAGGACCTTTTTGGTACCCTAAAGAGATAGAGGCCTAAAACAGCAAAATATAAAAAATATAGGATCAAGAATTTGCTTTCATGCTGACAAAAAGATTGACCAATGCGAATAAAAGCCCCCAATTAGAAAAACACTTGGGGGCACATGATTTTTCCCCCAATAGTTGCATACTCCGACTATTGCAAACCCAAAATCACAAAAATTATAAAAGTTATAAGATCTGTTTGCCACCCTAGAAAGATGAAGGACTAAAATGTCAAAATACAAAAAGTACAGGACACAAATTGTATTTAAGCCTAACAAATAGTACTATCCAAATCTTCTATCTCACTTTCATGTCATATATCAATAGCTTATTAACATACAGTAAAACCTCTATAAATTAATACTCTATAAATTAATAAACTCTCTAAAATAATAAAATCCTCCGGTCCCGACTTGGGCCTTTGTAAAAAATCATCAAATTCGATAAGATAATAAAATAATAATTTTTCAGAAAATTTCTTTATAAATATTAGGTCCCATTAAAACTCTAAATTAATAATTCATAAATATTACAATTATAAATATTATGATAATTTACTAAAATATGAAATCTGTAATGCTTTACGCATTTGATCATTCATGGATGATTTTGCGATGCCTTTTAGATGAGAAGACATGGTTGGGTGTTATGAACTATTTTATTATCATATTGAGATTTATGTAGTATATGTTTCATTCATCATGCATGAATATATTTAATTGGTTATAATAGTTATTTAAGTGCAATGAATTAATATAAACATGTATATTTAAGTAATTCCAATGAATTGATACATGTGTCTATGAATATAATAGTTCATTGTTGCATGAATATAATCAATGAAACATATATGAATTTATTTATTTTCAATACATATGTACTAAATTTGCTGAATTTAAAAAGTCTCTCTTTTAATTAATAAAATATTAATTTATCGATAATTTAATATCTCTCTAAATTAATAAAATTTCATGGTCCCAAGGTTATTAATTTATAGAGGTTTTACTGTATGTGTTTTTCTATATTAAAAAATATGATTAAATTATTTTTATAAATAAAAATAGGGCTACATACAATACACATGTAAATGTAATATAAATATATGACACAAAAAAATAGAAAAAAATACAACCAACCCCCTTGTGATATCACAAATGAGCAAATTACCCTCTTATGAAAAGATAAATAATTTACCTTCCTGTATTTTTTAAAATATAATAATTTACCTCTTTGTATGTTTAAAATGAAACAGTTTACCTCCCTGTATAAGGAGGTAAATTGCTTCATTTTAAAAAGTATAAGAGGATAAATTGCTATATTTTTTTCATAAAGGGATGATGTGCTCATTTTCAATATCAAATGGGGGTAAATTGCTATTTACCCCAAAAAAATATAATGAAAGATCCTTCATCATCAACTTAAGTTTTGATGGATGGTCAAGATTCATGGAATAAATTATAAGAGGCACCAATAAGTCTTCCACAAAATCTTTTCATCATGTAGAGAGAAAGAGAAGAAGAATTCAAAGTGAAGACGCAAACACCATTTAAATGCTCTAAAAAATACATAAACCCCTTCAAAGGGCAGTTTTTGGTTGATAAGAGAAAGAGAACTCATTTGTGGTGTTTAGGTCTGAGACAAACTTCAACTCATCCACCCTATTGGATTACAATATTATACATATATATCAACTTGATGATATTTTCCTTTGAGGTAATTGGTCAGCTGACAACGACATCAACTATCAATAAATTACCCTAAAAAAGCTGCAGAGATTGAATGTTTCATACAGATAGATTAGAGTAAGTCTATGTTTTTTTCTTATCGGCTTCTGGAATTTGTGGACTTTTAGGACATCAAAGTCTGCAAGTTTGGAGTCCACATAACCTACGGGGTTCGGATGTTGAAAATGAATCCCTGCACCTGCAAAGCGTGTGATTCATCCCCTGCGTGTAAACAAAAACATAGGACTAGAAGACTTAATTATGCGGATATAATGCAATTTATCCGCAGTGATAAAATCTTCTTCGTTTTTTAAAATGAAGCAATTTGATCCCTATTTAAGGAGGTAAATTGCTTTATTTTAAAAAATGCAAGAGGGTAAAGTGCTGCATTTTAGAAAAGGAAAAAATGCAATTTACCCCCTCTAAAAGATAAAATAGCAAATTACCCCCTATATTTTAGAAAAAGAAGCAAATTACCCTTTATCTAAACAATTGATACGGGATAATTTGCTTCCGTTTTTTAAACACATAAGATAATTTGCAAATACCTTTTTAAAAGGGATATTCGCTCATTTCACGTAACACATTGAGGTAAATTGCATTTAACTCTTTTTAAAATATATAAAAAGACAAATTTTCACACTATTATAATATTACATGGGGTTGCTTGTATTTTTTTCTCTTAATTAAGGTTGTAATATTTGGACTTTAGGTGATATATAATAAATATAGAAGAAGGAAGTAGCAGAAGCTTCTATAGAGAAAGAGTCAACCCATGAATACCCCTCTTCTCTTACATATATAATTATTACTTGCCTCCACTCTTCTTCAGGCATCCCACCAAATGGCTTTCTCTCACTTACGACTTCTCGTGGCGATTTCGCTGCTTTTGGCACCAATAGCAGCTAACGGAAACGATGTTCCTCCATCTCTCTCTCCCTTTTTCGGTACAGGACAAGTCTTCTCTCTCCTCTTTGCTTTCTGTATCTATATATGTATTAATACATATTTTTGACGGCATGGAGAGAGACACGGAATTAAAGCCTGCGCGGGTTGTTGTTTCAGAGAGCCTATGTGATGAGGTGGAATGTGGAAAGGGAAGCTGTGAGGCAGCTCCAGGCTATCCTTTCAACTTCAGATGCATCTGCCAGGATGGGTGGAAGCGTACGCGTCTAGATGATGAGCAAAACTTGGAGTTTCTCCCATGCATCATTCCCAACTGTTAGTCATCTCTATCTACTATTTTCTTAGCGGAAAAAAAAGATAATTTAATTTTGTGTTATGATATCGCAAATGAGCAAATTACCTAATTATAAAAAAATAAATAGTGATTTACCTTCATATATTTTTTAAAATACAACAATTTACCCCCTTATGATTATTTAAAATGAAGCAATTGCTTCATTTTAAAAAGTATAAAAGGATAAATTGCTATAATTTTTTCATAGGGGATAATATGCTCATTTTCAATAGCAAAGAGGGATAAATTGCTATTCACTCATTTAATTTTTGTGATATGAACAATGAGCCAAAAAATGTTTTATGAAAAAAATAACAAATTATTTCCTATATTTTGGAAAACGGAACAAATTACCCGTATCAGGGGGTAAATTGTTAATTTTATTTTAACATGGAGTTTTTTATTCATTTCACATATTATGAGAAGGGAAATTGCATTTAACCCATTTTCTTTCCACTAAATACCTTCTAATTATTCGGGTTGCATTATTTTATTTCAAATTTTACTGTATCTTCCATTTTATTTAATATATAAACGCACATAAATAACCCAATGTTTGTACACGTGATTGTATATTTAAATAAAATACAAAATACAATAGGAGTTATTTAAAAAAAAATCCAATCCTCTAATTATTGTAATCATAAAGTAAGTTTTTGGAGTGTGTAGGTTCACATCTGTGTGATATCCTAAATATAATTAGAATGTGTGAAATCTTGATATGTTCGGATGTATGTATTTATGTATCTATATATGTAGTTGAAGATTAGAATAAATTTGTATTTTTAGATATATAGCATTCTTAGAATTTTTGTTTTTTTGGAAAATTATAACGATATTCCTAAATTTGCTGGCATAATTACGAATATTCTTTCATTATTTAAAAAATTACAAATAATCCCTTAATTGTAACAATCGTCTAACAATTAGCCAATTTTGTTAGTCTTTGTTAGTTTTTTATCCATTTTTTATGGTGAACTGACCAAAATGCCCTTATGGACTATGAATTAATTTTATTTATTTTTTAAATTTTTTAATTTTTCATTGATTAAGTGGATAAATTTTTTAAATTCAACCCACTTTGTTCAATTTTTTTATATTTTTTTATTTTTTTTAAAAAAATACAGTAAAGTGCATAATTGACAATTTCATACCTCTATCCAAAAATTACATAATTTCATCAAATATCAGAAAAATATTTATAATTTTTCAAATAACAAGGTTATGCCAAACTCTAGGGAAGGTTGGTCTAATTGTTTTTTTAATTTTCAATGAATGATATAATAAAACCAAAACAAGAAAGGAAATATATTATATATAAATATTTATTAAATAGAAAATATTATTTTATATAAAATATATAATAGTTTAATAATATATACTATTTTTATTTAAAAATAAAAATAAAAAC
>NC_026154.1:9441633-9466610 GCF_000512975.1 Sesamum indicum
CCCCATCAATTCCCCCCCTCACCCGTTGCCTGGCCCCCTTCCCCATCACTGGCGTCCCCCACCTTCCCCCTTCTTCCCCTCTCCTGCTCCCCGCTCCCCGCTCCCCCCTGCCCCACCCATCGCCGCCCCAGGCGTACCCCTTCCCTATCGCCTGCTCCCCATCCCCAACCCTCGTCGCCCCAGGCCTCCCCCTTTCTCGTCGCCTGCCCCCACCCTTCCCCGATCGCTCGCCCATCCTTGTCGCAGTGGCCGTCGCCCCTTCCTCCTCCTCCTCCTCCCACCCCCTCTCCTGCCGTTGTTTCTCTCTCTCTCTATATATATAACTATTAATTATATATAATATAAATTTTTATATATTGTTTAAGTGTATATATTTATTTAAATTTAACGGTGGATTAAAATAAATCAAAATTTAGACCGTAGATTTATTAGTTTAATTTGAACCTTAAATTCAAATTAGATCCAACGGTTATTAAATAATATTAAAAATTTAATTTCATAAGGAGGTGTAATTTATTATTTTTTTAAAAAAAATAAGTTATTCATTTCGTATAACACATGTGGTAATTTGCATTTAACTCATTTTTTAAGGTTTTGAGTAAAATTGTGGTTGTTTAGCATCTTACATCTATATAAATTTACGTCATGTAGAATATTTAAGGCATTATTTATGTCGTGGTGCAGGTTCGCTTGATTACTCGTGTATGCCAGCTGCTCCTCCAGTTCCACCTACTCCCTACAACTTATCATTCTTTGACCGTAAGTTTCTTATGCCTTTCAACTTTGTTTTGTTGCTTTAAGAAGACAGTTATAATTATAGGGATAATGCATGCCTGTGATATATTTTCATTGTTATAAGGATAATTTAATAAAAAAAATTATTTAACCTGCAATAAGTTTGTAATAAGTCAATCGAGGATAAAATATCAAGTTTCATTCAATTCTTTTATTAATACCAGCAAATTAAGTGGAATTTTACTGACGGAGAAACTTATTTATTGGACAGAAGCATATCTCAGGAATACTAGATACAATTTTCAAACTACAGGGGATCTATGTGTAATTAAACTAAACTTCAGAAGAGGAAAATGTAATTGTCCTATAATTATATCATAAATTTCAATTATTAATAATTAGTATATAATAATTCAATAACTATTATTATTACAGTAAATCAATAATTATTATTAAAATAAACTAGCGCCCACGTATAAATAATAGTCCGACCTATAATTTTCTAATAATTAAACCTCAATTTTTTCAATTAAATTAGACTTGATTGACGGTTTTAACCTTATTAATTACTCTTCTTTGATTACGTAGAGTGTAGATTTCTTCAATAATATAGGTCTGTTTTATTAGTTTAAATTAAATAAATAAAGAGAAAAATATTATTTTAATTCGCTAAGTATGTCTAATTTTAATTTTAGTCCGATAACTATGTTTATTTTTGTCTTGTTTAGTAACTTACGAAATTGCTTACTTTTAGTCATCTGGTAGATTTTCAGACAATTTTACCCCTATGAATGCATATGGACTAAAACTGTCTTTTAAAAGTTGTATAGGGGTAAAATTGTTCGAAAATCTACCAGAAAACTAAAAGTAAGCAATTTCGTAAGTTACTGGATCTAAACAAAAATGGGCATAGTTATCGGACTAAAATAATACTTTTTTCATAAATAAATGATGTATATTTAAAAACTTTTATATATATATATAAATATATTGTATATTTGAATTGTTTGTCAGCTTGCTATTGGATCTATTGCGGAGAAGGCACATGCACCAAAAATAAAACACATACACACACATGCCAGTGCAATGCAGGCTACTCTAATCTCCTCAATATCTCCGCTTTCCCCTGTTACAGTGATTGTAAGATTTCTTTTCACTTTTCATCAATAATTAATAAGGGAAAAATATTATTTTAGTTCTCTAAATATGTCTAATTTTAATTTTAGTCCGATAATTATGTCCATTTTTATTTAGATCCGGTAACTTACAAAATTGCTTACTTTTAGTCCTCTGGCTGATTTTCAGATAATTTTACCCCTATGCAACTTTTGAAAGGCGTTTTAATCCATATGCACTATAGGGGTAAAATTGTTCGAAAATCTGTCAGAGGACTAAAAGTAAGCAATTTCGTAAGTTACTGGACCTAAACAAAAATGAACATAGTTATCGGACTAAAATTAAAATTAGACATACTTAGCGAACTAAAATAATATTTTTTTAAATTAATAATAATATTTTTGTTCTTATTAATTCATTGCATTAATCAAAATTAATAATATATATATATATATACTTAATGTTATTAGGTGCTATCGGGTCGGATTCGTGTCAAAAGCTTGGAATAAGAGTCTCCAAATCTACTTCGGACACCTCTCCTGCCGATGACACTAATCAAGGTAAGTGTTTAAACTAATGAATATTTTGATAATGGCCAATGAATATTTGATATAATTTTAACTAATTAAAATATTGAGTTTAATATAATTTACTCCGTGTGATATTATAAATGAGCTCTTTATAAAAAAAAAAAAAGAAGAGAAAATTGCAAGCAATCCCTTTGTAATATCACAAATGAGCAAATTACCCCCTTAAAAAAATAAATAGCGATTTACCTCTCTGTATTTTTTAAAATACAACAATTTATCTCCCTACATTTTTTGAAATGAAGCAGTTTACCTCCCTGTATAAGGAGGTAATTGTTTCATTTTTAAAAAGTATAGGAGGGTAAATTGCTATATTTTATTCATAGGGAGATAATGTGCTCATTTTCAATATCACAGGGGGATAAATTGCTATTCACCCTAAAAAAATAGTAGTTTATCCTATGTGTTGATTAAAATGAAGCAATTTAGCCCC
Organism: Sesamum indicum; assembly: GCF_000512975.1. Taxonomy (NCBI): domain Eukaryota; kingdom Viridiplantae; phylum Streptophyta; class Magnoliopsida; order Lamiales; family Pedaliaceae; genus Sesamum; species Sesamum indicum. The sequence continues at coordinate 9,444,505 of NC_026154.1, forward strand.
CTATGTAAGGAGATGAATTGCTTCATTTATAAAAACACAGGGGAGTGAATTACTATATTTTTTTCAAAGGGAGTAATTTGATCATGTGCAATATCACATGGGGTTGTTTGCATTTTTTTTTCCTTAAAATATCTTTTGTAATTTTAACTGTATCCAATATTTTAGTCTCACTTGCACAAATAATGATTAATAACTGTTGCACATCGCAGTTAATTAGTCTTTACGACACTTTTTTATATTTAATCTAGTAATTAGTCATCACTAAAATTAAATAATATTTCTTCTAGCGTGTAAAAGTTTAAATTAATAAACATGAAAATTATTTTATATTTAACGTTTAATATTTTAAAAGGAAGATCTTTCATGAAACTTCAATTACAGATAAAAACATTTATACACGATTCACTTGAAGAAAATAACGCTAAATTAAGAAAAGTTACATAATGAATAAGGATTAATAATTTAAAATTTTGGGTTTAATGTAATTTATCCATGTGATATTATAAATGAATAAATAATTATTCTATAATTAAAAAATAGCAATTTACCTTCTTATACTTTTTATATGAAGCAATTTACTTTCCTGTCTGAAAAGGTAAATTATTTTATTTTAAAAAACACAGGGGGGTGAATTATTATATTTTAAAAAATACAGAAAAATAAGTTACTATATTTTTTTAATAAAAAAATAATTTGCTCATTTATAATATCATAGGGGATTGCTTGCATTTTCCGTTCAAATTTATGCTTGCAAATGTTCTCAATTTGTGAAAAGTAAAAAGTTACTGGACTATATTATCATTTGTACTTTTAACTAAAAATTAAAATGCCAAACACGTAATATTTAAGGATCAAAATTACAATTAAGCCTAATGAACAAATTGAACTATTCCTAGAAAATAAAGATAAAATTGAAGCACCAAATTATTTAATAATAAATCTTATTTATTGGCTAAAAGATTGTTGCCAATTTAATCAACGAGATAAAATACGATAGAACCAACACACTGATTATGAGGTGCCCATGTAAACTATCATATTATTCCTATTAATCATAATTAAATATTTACTGTAAATAAAAAAAATAAATATTCAACTCGAATTTTAACCCTCAACTCTTCATATATGCAGCTCCAACGATATTCTCTCTGGGGAAGTTCCATTGGATGACAATCTTGCTTGCATCTATTGGAATGATTTTCTTGAAATGAGGGTTTTTATTGATTGTTTGCCTGTATGTATCATTGGCCTTGTGCACTTTTCATACGCATACCATGACTTGTATTTTCGTAAATTGATTGAGAGGAGTATTTGGATTGCATATGTAGTACTATTGTATAGTTAGACATGTGGATGTATATAATAAATCTTAAAATAGAAAAAAACATTATATATATGTGCTATTTTTTTCACGTTTTATGTGTATTAATTTCTTTTTTTCGGGTAAATGTAAATTTCAATGAGTAAAGGGTACGATCGTATAATACAATAATGTTCAAAGTGTGGTTTCTCCCTCGACAGAGCAAAGGATACGCTATAATCTATAAAGTGCACAAGAACTAACAGAGGGAGGTAGTGTGACACTAAGTATTCTCTGCCGAATATCCTCTAAGATAAGGAAAGCTAGCGAGTTAGTCGTTCGATCCGTTTGCTCAAATCACCGTAGATTGCGTTCCCGCCATATATGATAAAAAGAAGAAGCCAACAATGTCCGATATGCTATGTTTATGATGTGTTTCCCTCTCCATTTTGCTGTTGGCCAAGTAATATCCCGTAGCCAGTTACAGTTAGGCCAACAAAAATGTACAGACCATCTAAGGACTTGTAAGCATGGTCGAGAATACTAACACCTGAAGAACAAATGATTATGTGATTCGGACACTTCTTCATCAGACAATATACAGGGGCCTACGTAGGAGAGCCATGGTTTATCGGCAGTGGAAAATTTCTCCTAGATTGCGATCCATAGGATGAAGGTATGTCGCAAAATCTTCAAGGAACCCGAAAGTAGTGAGGACCAGCCTACCTTGGGTCCTGGTGGATTTAGGTATCGAAAAAGAGATGCTATAGTAGGTAGCCCATCCTTATACTGCCATATAATGAAATCATTCCCTCATGAATCGTAGGTAGCGTCTATAGGATTTCCATATACTCAAGGCGATGTGGATTGATGGGCCAATGCTATTGTCCATCCAAAATAACACAACTGAGTTTTTCCTAAACGCCTAGAACTAGGTACCGCGGTCCTTGCCGAATATCTGTGAATTAAAGAGCCAAGAGCATGCCACGGATCCTACTAAAGTTAGACTGAAGACCCATCTCCAATGTGAAACTCCACCATCGGCCTCAATAAGGTACGCAAGCAAAGGAGCTTTCTCCATCTCCACGAACCTCTGCGTTCTGGAGTTGTCTAAATAGACGCTTCTCGTAGACGCCCATTATGCAACCACTCTACCCAAATGGATGTCCTATCACAGCGTATCAGATCACATAGCTTTTTGCAAATGAGTGCATGGTTTAGGGTTGCAATATCACGCAATCCTTGACCACCTTCCTCAATTAGTTTACAAACATCCCTCCAAGCGACTTTTGCATATCCCTGATTTATCGTTCCTTTCCATAGGAATGTACGCAGTCGTTTCTCAATCTCTCGAATAACCCCTTTATGAAGGATAAAAGTGGAAGCCCAATAGATGCTTAATGCCATGAGAACGGATTTAATGATTTGAATACGGCCTGCATAAGATAAGGCTAGACCTTCCCATCACTAAGTATTGCAACCATGTTTCGTCGACAGGAGACGTAGGTCATCTATGCAATTTGGGTGGGTTAGTTGCCAAGGTAATCGACTGACTGGACTGACGAACATGAATCATCATATGAAATCCTTGAGGGCTTGATCGGTATGACTGAGATTGCTAGTTTCAATAGTACAAGATTAGTCCTTGAATTTTAGGAATCATGGCAATCACGTGCATAGGAAGACTGTATCTTGGATATGACGATCGATGGTTGTGTCGTTGTTAGGATAGATGACCAGAAAGCCAATTAAATTAGCCTGAATGTAATCTATTTTTACAGTTTCTCGATATCATATAATATTATTTAGTGAATAAAATGAGTGTTCGCTTTTGGCTTTTCTCTTTGTTCTTCTCATTCCGTATGTTTATAATTACTTAAACATCACAACAAAACCTACATACCATTTCGACAACCATGAAGTTGGACTGCACATTGGATGACGATCATGAAATCAACTTTCAAAAGGTTAGGTCTAAAACACTCCAAGTCGAGGACCTTGAGATTAGGCATCGATTGTCCTATGAAAACTTGCACTAAGAGTTGCATTCATTTGATGAGTGCCGCATTTCACGGAGACAAACGTAGGACGTCTATGTGATCTTAGTGGGTTGATCAGCTAGGTGTCGAATCAACTGGACTGACTCGTAGGGATAATCATATGGAAGCCTTGGTGCCATGGTAGGTATGATTTGAATCTCCGACTCTGATAGTATGGGAGTAGTCCTCCGACTTGAGGAATCATGGCAATCATGTGCACACGATAACTGTATCTTGGATCTAACGAGAGGTGATTGTGTCACAAACATGGTCATTATAAGTCTTGTCTAGTGCAGTCGGAATATGTAGCAAAGACGGTGACTTTCAAGAGGAGGATCCGTCCCCTTTCAATATATGATGGAGGTATCTCCTATGCACCTGGAGACTCGTTCACGCCTTATAAACCTCTGGCCACAATGATTGGTCGAATGGGAAAAGGAGGTTCTTGTATCGAGCAATTAAGCGTAACACGGTTCTCAAGTAACTGAAGCATAGATAGCTTATCCCGAATGGGAAGCGACACCAAATTCCATACTCTAGACTAAGGTCGAGAGACGGTGGACGGAAAGACTGTACCCATATGGACTCAGGAACCTAAATATTACAATGGATATTCTCTTAGTCTCTAGTGCCATAGACCGTTGCTAGATGGTATCCATGATAGCGGGCTTTCTTGATCAAGGGTTGATCAAGAACGACTAATTAAATTAGATTTAGTTAATCGGTAGTGTTGGACATTATCCAAGTTTAGTTAAAAGGTGAACCTAAAGAATCATATACAAATCACCGAGAAAGAACAAGGAATTAATCTAGAATTAATTCCACAAGGTGTAAGTAATTGGATTACTCACACATGGATATCCATTGGATGGATACCCCAATTTAAATTAATTTAAAATTAAATTAATTGGATTAATTTAAATTGAACTTGTCTTTATTAATTAATGAATTGGATTATTAATTAATAAGAGACATTTTCAATTAAAATTCGTTGGGCCTTTAATTTATTCTATAAATTCGAGCCATTTATTAAGGCCCACTAGCAAATTGGTGGAAGGAGAGTTGACTAAGAAGATTATATTTTTGGTAAGTAAAAACTTGGTCAAAATTAGAATTCTCTCTATCTAGACGAGATGGAAGGGTTACCAAATAGATAAAAGAATGTATCTAGAAACATTTCTATTTATCTGTACAAGGTATATATGTATGCATTGTACGTAATTATTTAGAAAATAATTTACATAATACACAACACAAAATCTCTCCCTCTCCTCTTCACATTCGGCCGCCCCTCCCCTTTCTCAGTAAGGTGAGATTTTTGTCTTGATCTCTTCTAGTAAAGAGATCAAGGCCTCGTTCACTTCGGTGTAGTGTGGACTGTGGACCTTGTTTAGACAATTGTTGTTTGGAACCTCGAGTGAACAAATTCAATGCGAGTAGCCATTTGGAAGCTTGAAATTACAAGAGGTAATTTTGGCTTTTTTATATTCATGATTCTTTTTTATTTTCTCAACCATAGCTCTTATGAATTATTTTGTCATTTTTTATTTTATACTACATTGAGTGCCCGGGAACACAAGGGTACACCCATTTGTACGACCGTTTAAGTTTGATATTGCTATTTCTCGCCTATCACTTTTGCTGGCGCGTTCCCGGGCCGATCCGCTTGCATCTTTTAAATGGTATCAGAGTCCGATTCGATCTAGAAGCTATTGGTTTTGTGTGATGAGCATGTAAATGTATTTTATGGTTCTTTGAAGCAAGGTTTTATTGCTTATGTTATTGATAATCATATGCAGAATTTAATTTATTTAATTTTGTGATTATTTAGATGATTTAAGTGTTTAAGAAAAATTAATTTTTTTCTGTAAATACTTGATTTTTATTTTCAATTTATTGTGTAGAATAAAAAAATTGTTAAAAGGCACTGTAGCAATGCACTGGCGGCCGACACTGTGGATGCTCGCACGGCCGTCTGGGCACGACTGCAGGCCGACGTGAATGGCAGGGCCATTTTTTCGCCGTTTCTCCAAAATATTGAATTTTTTTATTTATGCATAATTATGATTAATTATTAATTTTGTTGATTTAATTTTTGATTAAATTGGATTTTTTCTAAAATTATCTTGCTTGATTAATTTAGTTTATTTTGTGCATTTGATGCACATATTTTTTTTATCCTTTTAATTGTAATTTTAAACTTGTCTTTTCTGCATATAATTATTTTTGTGATATTAGATATCATGTCCTTTTTATTATATATGGTATGCATGATATATGTCTAGCATGTTTAATTGGATTGTTATGCTAATTGGATGACAACGGATGATCACGATGCACTTGACCATTTGTATGTATTATTATTTATCTTGGGTGGTCCCATGTGCCCTTTGTATTTTATCTCTTCTTCTCTCATTTTTTGTCTTGGAATAATAAGGCTTATTTTTCTTCTCAATTATGTACTCTCCCCGACTTTTGATCCGGCTTCTTTCCATTGTAATGCACTCCGGCAGTTGTAGAGTTCCCCATGAAAACACACTCGCCGTCTGTTGTGTCACTAAGTTCATGAAATAGTGTTTTGTTGGAGAAGAAATGCCTGGATGCGTTAGTGTCTAGTATCCAGTCTTCTTTGTTCTCTACTAAGTTGGCTTCTACAACTACCGCAACGATGATCTCATCATTTTCAGCTAGATTGACTTATGGAGTAGATTTAGTGGTTGGTTTTTGGTTTGTCTTTTATTGATCCTTTCTTTGGTAGCACTGGTACGCTTTGTGTCCTAATTTCCCACAGTAGTAGCACGATATTTTGTTCTTTTGGATCTTGCCGTCAGGTCCTTTGAACATCTTGTGTTGATTGTTCTTTTGAAAGACTTTTTCTTTATTCTGGTGAAACCTGTTTTTAGATCCAGCAGACTCAACAAGGTTAGCTTTAACTAAAAGAGAAGAGAGGGAAGTTTCCTTATCTTTTAGGCGATTTGCTTCTTCCATTCTCATATGGCTGATTAATTCTTGAAGTGTTAGATCCGTTTTCTTGTGCTTCAAGTGGTTGCGATATTCACTCCAAGTAGGAGGGAATTTTTTCAGTAGTACGTTGGCTTGTAAATTTTCACACATTTTCATATCCTCGCTCAGCACTTCAATTACTAGGTTCTCGTACTCATGGATTTTGTCCATTATAGGCTTCTTATCGATCATTTGAAATTGAAGCCATTTACCGACGACGTATGTTTTCCTTCCAGTGTCATCACCTCTGTATCTTGCCTGCATTGTAGTCTAGATTTTTTTGGCACTCTTACAGTTGACAAATAAATCGAACAGAGAATTATTCATATGATTAAATAGGTGACCTCTCACCGTTTTATTGTCTCTGTCGTATTTCAGTTTTGCCTCAGCCTCAGATTTTGTGGTCGTCCCTTCTGTGGAGATCGTCGCTGCAGTAATGGCAAGAGTGGAGATTTCTGCTGGAGTTTCCAGTGGATTCTGGAACAGCACATAGTCCACGTCCAATTGTTCAAAAAATATGAGCAACTTTTGTGACCATCGTTTATAGTTGGTCCCGTCAAGTGGCTCTAGTTTGGAGAGGTCAGGCAGTGTTTTAGTAATTGGAACAACCATTATAACAATAATTTTGCGTTCAACTACTGGAAAAATTAAAGACTGTGCCATGGAGAACCATTGTCTTGAAAGCGAAATTTCGGTACTACAGTGGTGTAGAAGTATAAACCGATCGCTCTGTTAACACAGTTATAACTCTCTTACACGCGCACTCGTGGAAGAGAGCTTGGAACAACGAACAAAAACACTCAGAAGGGAAGAAGAGAAAGCAGTGAAAGAAAGCAAATGGAATTGTTCTCGAAATGTTGGTGTGTAAAATAAAATGAACTTAAGCTCTATTTATAGGACCATACATTAGTTGTTGGAAAAATTGGGACTCTATCCCATCCACAAATAATCCAACGGATTTATTAATATTTAGGAGCAAAATTGGATTTTAGAAGTCTTTGATGATTAGGAGTCCGAAAAGATTAGTCATTTCCAACAATTGTTAGTCATCAATCGCCTAATATAAATGCAGATGGTTTTGAGAGAAGGAGTGGGTTTTGTCTATTTGCAATTTTTTTACGCAATCTTATATATTACATTTCAAAGAGTAATCAGGTGAAATTGGCTAATGGACTGTGAAAGAAGCCAGTGTTTTGATCTCGCTATTGGAGTCGGTGAGTCTTAGCTCATCATTCCATGTATCTCTTCTATGTTAATGACCTCATTGAGTTTTTGTTAAAACCTCAGATTGGTTACTTTATTTTCAGAGTTAACATAACCCTTTCTAAGTTTGATTAATTTATTTTCAGTAGAATAGGATTTTTTCTGAGGTCTTAAATTTCGTTATAAAGGAAGACAAAGGAGGAGTTACAAGGCCCATTAGTGTATTAATGGGTAATCACCTTTGTAATGGCATAAGGCCACCTTAGATAAACCTAAAATTTACTACGGGCTTAGTGAGTTGCATAGGTTGGGCTCATGATCATCCAATAGGGGTGTGCTAGGTTACATTACATGCGATGTATTTATTTAAATGCTATAAATATTTGATACTTATGTATGCAATATGTTTATGTGAGGAGGTCTCGGTCAATACTGAAACTTAACTCTCATTTGGTTGGACCAAGTTAAATATTAGGCCCATAAAGAACTTGAATGAAAATTGTTTTGACCTATCCAAACTTTCTATCCACAACAATGTAGTAAGGAAGCTACCACTACCCAAATGTGGTCTCACGCGTCATGGCACATTTGGAATAAAGAAAATTTGAACCATTGTTGTGAACAAAGGAACATATTCATCGTTTTCCTGTCTCACGAGTAACATGATTCGCTTGGAGTTCTCAGGATCAAAAGAAGAGGCGGGGGAAAACATCTTTGGAATCTCATGGGATGAGAATGGTATTAAATACCTCCCACAAGGCTCTTTCCATGTGAATCGTAAAAGCAGGACATGGTAAATTGTGCTTGTGGATCCCAAGCTCACTAGGAAACGGTTTCTCAAAACCCCACTTGAGAGTTATGGGCTTCCGTATAAATAGTGGGAGAGTTAAAAACTAAAAGACATATCTTAAACTTGCTTATAATATTTTGATCATTTGCTGATTCTGTTTTATCATTTTTTACATTATATAGAAAATGTCTAAAAACCCTTTAACTATGATTATGGAGACTAACAAATTCAATGGCGCGAACTATAACAACTAGCTGCAAAATCTAAAGGTTGTCCTAGATTTAGAAAACCAACGCTATGTCTTGGACAAGCCGCTCCAGACGGCCTTGCTGGAAGGATCCTCGCCTGAAGATCGTGTTACGTTCGAAAAGTGGCTTGAGGACAACGGTAAGGTCTTCAGTATCATATTGGCTTCAATGACTATACATTCAGAGGCGGTATGATCGATTGGAAGATGTTCCCTCGATAATGCTCCGAATGAAAGAGGTTTATGCGGTTCCTCACAGGCATATTAGATATGTTGCCATAAAAGCATTTGTGGGGACGAAGATGGCTGAGGGGTCTTCTGTACAAAGTCATGGAGTCAAGATGCTATCCTTAGTGGAGAAGCTGAAAGACCCCAAAGTTGAGATTGATAATGACACGTACATTGACGTGATCCTCCTCCCTCTTCCTCCGTCCTATGATCCATTTATTATTAACTACAACATGAACAGACTTGAGAAGTCTATTCATAAGTTAATTAATATGCTGGTTCAATATGAGGCAACAACCCACAAGTCTGTGCCGGCAGTATTGGTAGGAGAGGATTCAACCTCCAAGGCTTAAGGCAAGAAGGTTGGACGTTGGAAGAGGAACAAAGGAAATGGAAAACCTATCACAGCCACTCTAGCACTCCAAGCACCCTTACTGCCCCGATGGGAATGGGCAAAGGAAAGAGAAAGTTGGCGGTTCACAATAGTCGAGGACAAATGATATCTGCATGCATTGCCAAGGAAATGGGCATTGGAAGAAAGAGTGCTCCCAACTCCTCTCCAATCCAGGTATGTTTGTGATTGAAATGAATATGATAGCTAATTCTGCTACTTGGGCATTGGATACTGGCTATCGAGCTCACATTTGCAATAACTTGCAGGTACTGGAAAGAAGCGGAAAGCTAAGTAAGGATGAGATGACCTTGAGACTAGGTGATGGCAAGGCCGTTTCTACGGAAGCCGTGGGATCTCTCAACTTAGTTATTAGCAATCATATTCAGATAGAATTAAAGAAATATTACTATGTACCGAGCATGATCAAGAATATTATTACTATTTCTATTTTAGACAGTGATGGTTATGCATTTACGATCAATAAAGATGGTTTTTATTTGATGAAAGATAACGTCTTTCATCTGCTTGGTATATAGACAAATGGTCTTTTATATTCTCCAACAGTCTAATTGAATTATGACTGTCCAACATAAATGAAAATTGGATAATCATAACAACGCATAGATTTGGCACGGGGGCTAGGCCATATCTCTAAGGATAGGATGAGAAGGTTGGTGGACTTAAAAAGTCTAAACGTAGACGATTTGGATAATCTACCAACTTGCGAATCCTATCTAAAAGGAAAAATAACCAAGGAACCTTTTTTTGGTCAAAGTATGCTTGCCAGCAGTCTATTGGATTTAATCCATATGGATGTGTGTGGACCATTAAATACTCCATCTAGAGGATGATACTCATACTTCATAACCTTTTTCGATGATCACTCACGGTATGGTTATGTTTATCTTATGAGGTACAAGTCTGAGGTCTTTGGAAGGTTCAAAAAATTCAAACTTCAAGTAGAGAATCAAACTGACCGTAAAATCAAAATCCTTCCATCGGACCCAGGTGGAGAGTATTTGAGTGTTGAGTTCATGAATACTTAAAAGACAATGGAATTCTCTCTCATTGGACTTCTCCTACAATGCCACAACTTAAGGCTCTTGAGACGATGGCCAAGTTGCTCAACATGGCGCTATCCAAGATAGTACCCTAGACGCCATACGAGATATGGGATGACAAACCTACATCCTACAAGTACTTGAGAGTTTGGGGTAGCCCCGCATACGTCGAGAGGCTAGTGGGAGACAAACTAGAATCGAGGTCTAGTTTGTGTAGGTTTTTCAGATACTCGAAAGAAATTGTGGGGTACTATTTTTATGATCCATCTGAACAAAAGATTTCTATCTCAAGAAACACAGTGTTCTTGAAAAATGATTTTTTTTGGGTAAATGTAATTTGCATTAACAAAAAATAGTAGTACAACAAGTTGGTCTTCAGTAGGTTTTTCCCCAACAGGCCAAGGGATATACCATAATCTATAAAGAGCACTTGTACTAACAGAATCGGACAAATTAATACTCAGAATCCTCTGTCTAACATCATCAACAATCAATCTAGCCAACGTTGTCGGCGTCCTCTCGACTTGTTCAAACCGCCTGATACTCCTCTCCTTCCATATGTGGTAAACGCATGAAGCGAGTAAAGCTCGAAAGGCTATGTTGACAATATGTTTGCCCCTCTATTTCCGTGCGGCCCACTCAATGTCTATTGTCCAATCCCGATTAGGCCATGCGAACCAAACCAACCTTCGAACCTCCGTAAGACATCTCTTGCTAAACTGAAAATGAAAGAATAGGTGATCATGTGTCTCTGTTGCCCTCGCATCACATAAAACAAAACCACCAAGATGGGAAAGCCATGGTTTGTCCATCATGGGTAGCTTGCTGAGTAAAGCCATCCACAAAATGAACAAATGGCGCAGGATTTTCAAGGACCCCGAAAGTAGTAAAGTCGAAGCAACTTTCGTCCCCAGTGGATCAAAGAGCTAGTAAAGTGTCTGGGATGTGGGTTGGCCTTTTGCAAATCTCCATAAAATACGATTTTTCCTCTGTGGATGTGAGGAAGGGAGTGAGTGATCTCCAAGCATTCGAAGTCCGTGATAAGCAGCCATCGCCAATCTCCTCCATCAATGACTATGCTCAATTTGGCGGCCTCATAAATTCCTAGCAAATTCGGCGCCCGTGGGAATTTGTCGATAAGCGGCCCTAACTAATGCCATGGGTCCTGCTAAATAAAAAAATCCCTTCCGTCCCCAATCTGATAATCAACCATCGGTCGAAGGAAAGGGCGAAGGCGTAGCATCTTCCTCCAACCTCATGATCCCCGATCCTCACACACCGTCCAGATAGAAGTGTCGTGTAACCAACCATGATAGAGCCACTCCACCCAAACCGATGTCCGATCACATCTTATCACCTCATAGAGTTTCTTACTCATCAAGGCACGATTTAAATGAGCAATATCTTTAATACCTTGACCCCCTTCCTCCACGGGTTGACACACCTCCTTCCATGCAACCTTAGCATAACCACTGTTTCCCGTTCCTTTCCATAAGAAGGTTCTCAATTTTTTTCTCGATTTCTTTGATAGATACTGCTTGAAGAGTGAAGTGAGATACCTCAGCAAAATGATGTACGTCATTTGTACCTATGGTTTCCACTAATAGTGATCCAGTCCTCCATAGGTCGACTAGAGTATCCCAACCACCTGATAGGTATAGGTTCTTGGGCCTGACTAGTCAATTAGATAATGATCCAAGGATATACGGAGAAGCGATATCAAACATTAACTCAGATAAGTGGCTTGAAACCTTGAGATCCGAAATGGACTGGTTGGGTTGAAATCAGGTCTAGACCCTCGTAGACCCACCTAAGCCGTTAAACTTGTTAGGTGCAAATGGATCTACAAACTTAAGCTTGGAGCTAATGGAGAGGTTACTGCCTTTAAGGCCAGACTCGTGGCAAAATGATATATTTAACGGCTTGGGGTCGACTTTGAGGAAACCTACTCGTCTGTAGCTATGGCCAAGTCCATTTGTATACTGCTTGTCATATCACCATGGTATGACTATGAAATATGACAGATAATTCGAAAATTGCTTGCCATAGCAGTATGTTATGACTATGAAATATGGCAGATGGACGTGAAAACAACATTCCTTAATGGCTTCATTAAGGAAGAGATCTACATGGATCATCTAGAGGGTTTCACTTCTATTGAAGAAGACCAAAAGGCATAGGTCCATCTACGTCCTCAAACAAGCTTCCCAAAGCTGGAGTACGGGTTTTAATGAAGTTATACAGGGTTATGATTTCATAAAAAATGAGTTTAATCCTTGTATATATAACAAGATCAGTGGGAGCTCAGTTGCGTATCTTGTACTTTATGTGGACGACATCCTGCTCATTGGGAATAATGTTAAGATGTTGGGAGATATTAAAACTTGGTTGTCCACTCAATTCTTCATGAAGATTATGGGTGAGGCTTCCTACATCCTTGGCATTAAGATCTACAGGGATAGATCTAAAAGGATGTTAGGATTAACCCAATCTTCGTACATTGAGAATATGTTGAAGAGATTCAAAATGAAAAACTCAAAATGAGGATTCCTTCCGTTGAGGCACGAAATTAAGCAGTCTAAGAAACAGTCTCCCAAGACTGATGAGGAACTTAAGCAGATGTCAGATATCCCCTATGCTTCAACCGTAGGCATCATTCAATATGTTGTCTAGTGTACTACACTTGATGTTGCGTACACTTTAAGCGTAACAAGCAGATGTTAGGCGTATACCAGAGAGACATACTAAGTGCAGTCAAGACCATAATCAAGTACCTGAAAAGGACTAAGGATATGTTCTTGATATATGATGGCGGAGAATTGATACTGGAACGCTACAGCGATGCTAGATTCCACTCGAACGATGATGATGCCAAGTCTCAATCGAATTTTGTATTCAAGCTGAATGATGATGTAAATGCTTGGAAAAGTTCCAAGAAGGCTATCAGAACGGATTCCACCATGAAAGTTGAATATATAGCAACTTTAGAAGTAGCTAAGGAAGCGGTTTAGACGAAAAACTACATCCAAAAGTTGGGTGTAGTACCTAGCATTGCTGAGCCGATAGTTATCTTCTGTGATAACAATAAAGAGATAGCACAAGCAAAGGAACGGAGATCTCATCACTGTCCTAAACTCAATCTTAGACGCTACCATCTACATAGAGATGGTGAGCAGAGGTGATATTCAAATGGATCGAGTCAGCTTAACAGAAAACACAACAGATCCACTTACTAAACCAGTGTCGCAAATTGGTCATGCTCAGCATCTTGATAAGATGGGTTTGAGATTGATTGGTGATTGGCTTTAGATCAAGTGGGAGATTGTTAGAATAGATGACTAAAAAGCCAATTATATTGGCCTGGATGTAATCTGTTTTGAGAATTGCTCGATATTATGTAATATTATTTAGTGAATAAAATGAGTGTTCACTATTGTCCTTTTACTTTGTTGTGCTCATCCCGTATGTTTATATTTACTTAAACATCACAACAAAGCCCACTGACCATTTGGTCAACCATGCAGTTGGACTGTGCATTAGATGACAGTCATGAAATCAACTGCCAAAAAGGCTAGGTCTGAAACGTTCCAAGTTGAGAACCTCGAGTGTCCTATGGAGACTTGCACTAAGATTCACGTTCATTTGATGAGTGCCACATTTCAGGACATCTATGCGATCTTAGTGGGTTGATTGGCTAGGTGTCGAATTGACTAAACTGACTCATGGGGATCATCATATAGAAGCCTTGGAGGCTTGGTCAGACTTGAGGAACCACAGCATTCACGTGCATAAGATGATTGTATTTTAGATCTAGCGAGAGGTGATTGCGTCACAGACATGATCATTATAAGTCTTATCCAGTGTGATCGGAATATGTAGCAAGGGTGGTGAGTTTTAAGAAGAGAATTCATGCCCTATCAATATATGACGGAGGTATCTCCTATGCACTTGGAGACACGTTCACACCTTATGAACCTGTGGCTATAGTGATTGGTCGAATAGGAACAGGAGGTTCCTATTTGAAGAATTAAGCGTCATATGAACCTGTGGCTACAGTGATTGGTCGAATAGGAACAAGAGGTTCCTATGTCGAACAATTAAGCATAAACGTGGTCTCAAGTAATTAAAGGATAGATACCTAGTATAGGATGAGAACCGATACCAAATTCCATGCCCTAAACTAAGGTTAGAAAGTGGTAGATGGAAGGACCATACTCGTATGGACTCAGGAGCCTAAATATTTACACGGACATTTACCTAGTCTCTAATTCCATGGATCGTTGCTAGAGGGGACCCGTGGTAGCATGATCAAGGGTTGATCAAGAACGACTAATTAAATTAAATTTAATTAATCGATAGTGTTGGACACTAGCCCAAGTCTAGTTGAAAATTGAACCTAAAAAATCACACACAAATCACCAAGGAAGAACAAGAAATTAATTACACAATATATAAGTAATTGGATTACTCACACATGGGGATCCATTGGATGGATTATCCAAATTAAATTAATTGAATTAATTTAAATTGAGTTTGTCTTTATTAATTAATGAATTGGATTTATTAATTAATGAGAGACATTTTGGGCTTGATTATTTAATTAGATTAAATACCTATTGGGCTTAATTAATTGGATTTAATTAAAATTCATTGGGTTTTGAATTTATTTTATAAATATGACCCATTTATTAAGACACACTAGCAAATTGGTGGAAGGAGAGTTGTCCAAGACAATTATATTTTTGGTAAGTGCAAACTTGGTCAAAATTAGAATCCACTTTATTTGGAATAGATGGAATGGTTACCTTATAGATAAGAAAATGTATCTAAAAACATTCCGTTTATACAAGGTATATCCATCCTAAATAATTTACACAATACACAACACAAATCTCTCCCACTCCTCTACACATTCGGTCGCCCCTTTCTTAGTAAGGTGAGATTTTTGTCATGAGCTCTTCTAGCAAAGAGATCAAGGCCTTATTTATTCCTACTTGGTGTGGACCTTGTTCAGAGAGTTGCTGCTTTGGAACCTTGAGTGAACAAATTCAACGCGAGTAGCCGTTTGGAATCTTGAAATTACAAGAGGTAATTTCGGTTTTTTATATTCATGCTTCTTCTGTATTTTCTCAACCATAGCCTCGTATGAATTATTTTATCATTGTTTATTTTCATACTACATCAATCGCCCGGGAACACCAAGGGTATATCCCTTGGTATGACCATTTAAATTTTATGTTGCTATTTCTCGCCTATCGCTTCCGCTAGAGCATTCCCGGGCCGATCCGCTTGTGCCTTCAATCATGAGGCATGGTCATCATAAATCTTATCAAGTGTAGTCGGAGTATGTTGTAAGGATGGTGGAAACCAAGATAGAATCTGTCCTCCGTCAATAATGTGATAGTCGTGTTTCCTGTAAGCTCTGGGACCTAGTTATGCCCTCAAAATTTGTGGCCACAGTGACTGACTGAATGGGATAGGTTGCTGGTTGCATTAGTAGGATAAACGAGGACTCGAGTTATAAGTATATATGTCTAGTCTAGGATGAGAACTGACTTCCAATTCCATGCTCTAGACTAATGTCGGCAGACGATAGATGGAGGGATTGTACTCATATGAGACTCAAAGCTAAATATTCATGTCACTATTTATCTAGTCTCTAGTGTCATGGATTATTGCTAGAAGGCCACCCATGATAACGGGCTATTTTTGATTATTAGTTAATAAAAATAATTAATTAAATTAGATTTAATTAATTGTGTTGGTCACATATGCCCAAATCTAGTTGAAGGTCAACCTAAAGAGTTACACAGTTTCCACTTGAATAGGATGAGATTAATTTGGAATTAATTCCAAAAAAATTGAATTAATTTAATTGGATTAAATTAATTTTTGGAGGGAATAAATAATTTGACCATTTATTTACATCAATTCAATGGATGAATTAGTTGAGATTTAATTAATTGGATTAATTAAAATTTAAGTTAATTCTTAAATTAATTGGATTAATTTATTTGGACTTGGTCCAATTCATAAATTGAATTTATAAATTGAAAATGAGATAAAGGCTTTAGATTTTAATTGGATTAAAAGATATGGAGTTTAATGTTGGGCTTGTAAATGAATTTGATTTAATTTAAGTCCATTAGCCGTAGGTTTGATTTAATTTTAATTAAATTAATCCCTATCCATTAAACACAAGCCTAAAGCCTTAGAGGGCCTTGACTAGATCATATATATCCTTAAATCTGAAGGAGCCATATACAACTCTCCTCCTCAGTTTCAGTCTCTCTCTCTATCTCTCTTTTCTCTTCAAATTTTTCTTGGTCTTTGAGATGAAAGAAAATAAAAAATGTTAATTAAAGTAACTCATTTGATTCTTAGTCTTTTGTGTTCTTGCCAGTACAAGAAGATCACATCCTCCTAGTGCAAGCGTAGACACATTTGGAAGATCTCTACATAGACATCTCGATCCATTGAAGGGAGGAATCAACGTTAGTAGCCGGTTCAAGAAATCAATGAGGGTATGGTTCTTTTATGATTTTGTTGCTTTCTTGCTTTATTCTTGGTCTATGGTTATTTTGTACACTAAATGCTTGGGAAAGATCAAAGGTGCATCCCTAGGGTAATTTACATACTTTGTTTCGATTTATTTTGATTTTTCGCACTTCCCGGGCCGATCCACTTCCTTCAACCTGAGGTTCATAGAACTATTTCCATATCCCCTTGTTATGTTTCGCATGGAAATAATTTTATATGATGTCACTTTCACCATTCTCATCTCCATGAGATCCCCTACATGTTTTGTCTCATTTTTCACATAATTTGAAGAACTCCAAGTGAGTTATGCTACTCTATGTTAAGTCCAACCAATTGACCAAAACGGATTATCGCCCTCACAACTAAGTGAAATAGAAAAATAACATGTATCTACAACTTTTCAGTACTTTGAAATCATTTCACAACTGGTGATACAATAAAGTGAAAAATGATAGCATCTCATACATTGTGATTATGAATGGAAGGCCTGGATCATCAAATCCAGTTTAATTTAATATTTTAACTTGTGAGGACTCAAACTATTTGTTTATGCAAGACCTCATCACATCATTTACTTTACATATATTTACAAGTCAAGAAAAGACAATTAACATGCATACAAAAGATTAAAACCCAGCATACTTCTGATGGATGATCGTGAACTGATTCCTATGCAACTTCATAGTGAATCAATGATCAAATAAATGAGATATAATGGCTGTCAATTATGTTTTTAGTTATTTGATATATTAAAAATGCAGAAAATAAATAGCAAGTAAAAACATAATGGACATATTCACCCGAAAATTTGACTTTGTTATGATTTACTCAAATGCACAAATGTGGGATATCTGTTTAGGCAGTTTTCTACCTACGGTCTTACAACATTGCAAAAAACAGAGGTTCCATGAATTTTAACAATGATTTTAATCGCAGTAACACTCCAAGTTTTGGCTTCCTTTGTGATTGAATTTGACCTTAAGACACTTTGATTCGACCAAGTTTCAACTCTCAATCGGAAATCCCACTTTCAGAGAAGTAGAACATTAATTCTGGAAAGGAGAGTATTACCATTTCTCCTTTGAGTTATAATTGTTCTCATCTTTCCTGTGAATATATAACATGTGTTATGGACAACAGAGACCAGTTGCATCATAGCAACTCTTTATTCATCAGTAGAAATAAAGAGTGCAGGTCAGAGGCTACTGCACAACAATATAGTGGAAATTAATTGATATTACATCGAGATAACAGACAGGGCAGAACTAGACGCCATCCACGCTATAACTATATACGGAAAACGAGCTCAAATATGATATCCCTCCAACCAACACCACTACCATCACCTCCTCAGCCACAACAAACCAAGGGGAAAACTATCTCAAACTGGGCTTAAACGGAAGTAATAACGGAATTTGGGAGTCTGTATTGTTTTTTGTGTTCATGTACCATATGGAAGTCGTTGCCTTCTGCACACATGAAGTAAATTGCTCCGATAAGACGAGCAGAGGTAGCCCTGCAGTTTACACTTAAACATTAATTTGTTATTATATACACGCCACTTCTTTCAGAATAGGCTGTCTAACCACTGGGGTTAATGTATAATCTTTAAGAAGAGAAAATCCAGAGAATAGCACAAAGCCTATGGGAAATGATCATACCTCTAGAATAGTTCCATTGGATGTACAAGAACTCCATCATCTGTCCAGTTTATGTCCTTTGCATCTGGTTCTTTTCCAATTAACTCAAGAGGTACATCTAGTGGTGGTGGGCTCTGCATACAGTTGGTCAGGACAGATTAATTCTTCTTCCAGTTGTAACTATTTTACAATTAAGCTTAGATAAAACTAATAGAGGATGATTACCATGCAACGAATGAGAGGCCATTGTATTCCACGAAAAAAAGGATGCTGCTTGATCTCATTTGCGCCACCATTTGACCCCAAACGGCTGGCAGGATCTCGATTTAACAATGCATGAATCAATTGCCTTGCTGGGAGTGTTACCTGCAAAGTTACCATATCAAGACTTCTGCCTGACTTCAAAAGAATCTCAGTTACTGTCTCTACAATACCCAAACTTAAAATGTATAACCTGCATAAATATCCCCAAATATTCATTAATCTTTGCTTGGTTCTTGTATACTTATAAAATTCAACACTTTCTAGAAAGTGGTTAAAATCAGATAACAACTTCCCTGAAATTGGATTCTTTCTAGAAAGTATTAATTTATAATTCTTTTTTACAATAATCATAAATTGGATATACTAGATGGTCAAATACAGCTACCAGAGTATCTCATGTATGCAGTTAGTTGATGGGAGTTTATATATGGTAAAAATACGTTATCACGTATATCTTGTTTAAAAACTATCTTTTGCCAATTCCTTTTCCCCCTTGAGGTAGTTTTTCTACATAACATTCACTGAGAAGAGCAGAACAAGTTCAATATGTGGGAAAACAGAAAAGAAATGAAGTCGGAGATCATTAAATTGATTTTTGTATGATAACTATGTTCGGTTGTGTCTTTGTAGAATTCAAATCAACGTTGGAGGATTTTTAGGGATTGTAAACATCTCTAGTTTATCTCTTTTCTTTTCTCCTTGAGGAAGGAATTAATTTGATCACAGCAGATTTTTTGGAAAAAGATCACGAGTGTTGTATCAATATTTTCGTTTGTACTCTTGCTATATAAAATATTCACACCTCTAAATCTTCAGTCTTGTATCCAGTATCATTCTGAGAGAAATATTTAAAGGAAAAGTTCATCTCCGACACCACCTCTACCCCCAATCCACTCAGTAGCTTAGGGAGTGTTCTTGAAGATTCACCTAAAACACACAACAAGCTGGGTAGCGGAGGAACTAAACTTCGGAAGTACAGCAATATCAGCCGCTACCGTTAACCAACAGTTTCCCTAGTAAAAATGTGGTAAATTTAAATGGCATGTCCGGAAATCACAGAGGTAATGTTTTGTTCCCAATGTACGTTAAGATACCGAGGAAGTGTCAGAAACCATGGAAGAAAACATTATAAGTGTAATGCTCAATAAAATACATTATTTTACCGGAATGCTACTTGGGAAGGTGAGATCTTTGTGCAAGATATTGGCAAAGGTTTTCTGCCTATTCTTTCCCCTGAATGGTGTACGCCCATAAAGCATTTCATAGAGCAGTATACCTGAATTTAAAAATTAAATGATT
The DNA here is from genome assembly GCF_000512975.1 of Sesamum indicum. Lineage (NCBI taxonomy): Eukaryota > Viridiplantae > Streptophyta > Magnoliopsida > Lamiales > Pedaliaceae > Sesamum > Sesamum indicum. The sequence goes on from NC_026154.1 coordinate 9,464,513, forward strand.
ATGGAATCAGAAGTATGGCCATTTTGAAGCTAAATCCTGTGCCATTCATTAAGACAGAATGTCTTGGAAGACAAGAAACCATGCAATGCAAATAAGATAATTCATCGAATGCAGAGCTTCTATTTCTGGGAATGAGATATCTAAGTTAAGTGTATAGGTTTCTGCCTACCTATGCAAATGAAAGATATACATAGGAAATTCTGGTCTGCATTAGCAGGATGGAGGGACAAGAAATCCACTTCTTATGAAATCTTCAGTCGATTACTAATATCCAAGGTGATCTTTTAATCCTTATGACTTCTTTCAGGTCCGCAATATACTGAATCTAAATTTATAAGTCTCATCACATGCAGTTATGTCGAAACCAACTACATCTAATTTTTGTCACTCCGGAGAATGATCATCATAACCATATCAGCATTTTTTATACAACATTAGAAAATTATAGAAATATGAATACAAATTTGGAAAATGTACTTGGTGAAGAGGGAAATATAGATGGAAAAGTTATCAGAATGATCATCATAACCATATCAGCATTTTATACAACAAAAGCAATTTGTAGAAATATGAAAACAGATTTGGGCGAAGAGGGAAATAGAGATGGAAAGGTTTTCATGTATTTTCTTCACTAAATTATAGAACATATAGTATATAAATGAGAAGAGAGCAATCACTCTAAAGCATGAATAGCTTACTTCTTCTTCCCATTATTTTAAGGACTATTATATATCTAGAAGATTGACCTAAATGCATACATAGAGACTTGTTAAGGAAAAGTAAAAAGGATCAGGAAAGAAGAGAAGATTCCTGCCTCTCCTAAAAGGAGATCCTACCAAAAGACTGGATATAATCAAGACTTGTACCTGGGTACCAACACATAGATTAAGTGATCCTATTGTATCCAATAAAGGACAGTCTAAACACAGATAATGCTCACACGATGAGTTGTCAATTTTTCTTTTTTGTGTGTGAATTAATTAATTGAAACAGGATACTGGATCAACTTTCATGGAGGATTAATTATGAAGAAAGAAAAGAACTGATACTCACAAGTGAAAGTAAAGAACTGCACATAATATGATGTGGCACTTCAAGGTGTTTTATGGATGTGGAGTCCAAGAATATGAATACTAGGTGAGCTTGCATTTTAGGAAATTTCATCACTAGTGCAAATTACAGCAAAATGGAAATCCATTATCTGGTGAATTATACAAAATATGATATATCAAAACACGTATTGACGCATATAATGTTGATGTGTATTGTTTTAGTAGCATACATAATTGATATCTATATCAGTAAGTCATTTGGCTGATTAAATATGAATGAAGTTCAGTTTACCTATATAATTGGAAGTTTGAGGAAAACAGAACAGATAAAAGGCCATTCTCGTTTTTATGAATTTGTAAATTTTTTGGTGGTAGTATCTAAATAAATGGATGATTTAGTATGTTTACCAGTTATCCTTATTTCGAATGGAAGGACTGTTTCTAAGTGAATATCAGCCTTTATTATATCTAAACATCTACAGAAGAAGTTGTTGAAAAGCACTATCTCCTATATGAATGACCAAGACATACAAAATAAGTTCCATACCACAGCTTCACAGCAGCAAGTTGAACCAGAGTCATTACCACAAAGTCAAAATTGGTGGCCGTTTTACCTTGAGTAAAGATCCATGTTCTACTTTCAAATTTTATTATATGCTGGAAAATTGCTGTTGCAGTATTATTGATCTTTTATCTTGACATATAGGCAAAAGGGAGGGCCTTCAAAATAAGCTCCTCACCTATTGATGGCTCTAATTCACAGAATAATGTAACTCAGGAGTCTTTCACTTTCATAAACTTACCAAGAGCCCACCAGTCTATAGCACTACTATGACCTTCACCAGTAATGATTTCCTGCATTTAAGTCACCAGCAGAACTGAGTATCCACAATAACTTTATATGCTCACACCAGAATTTGCATCAGATATAATTCATTCTTTTGAGTAAAAATACAAAATAAAAGCTGAGAAAATTCAAATCTGAGCCTAAACTCAAGAAAGTAACATATGAAACATAGTAAATGATAGTTGATGCCGTTTTAAGA
>NC_026154.1:9466778-9497060 GCF_000512975.1 Sesamum indicum
TTTACCAATGTGTTGTAGTTAGATGCCTGTTCAGAAGATGGCCTCCCACGTAAGAATATGTCGATGCATCTTTGTGCGTTAACATTAAGAGGCTCAGTCACTCTGATCCATGCTCAACCATGTCAAAAGGAAAAGAGAACAGATGATTAAATTCTATGAACTTTCTACATTCATGCATTTGCTGACCCATATTAAGTTTGCTTCTTCTATTCCCTGATATAGAAAATAGGCTCTTAATACATTGAAGTCATGCCATGAGAGTCGTTTTCTAGGTGACGATATCAACCCGTTTGGCATCCTTACAAGAGAAACTCACAACTTAAAGTTATGAAAGTTTACTAATTTAGTAATGGCAACCCTGCAACACTAGAAAGTATACATCATTGGTTAATATCTACTTGCCTCAAATCAAAGACTTCGATTTAATTGAAAGTCATGGTTTTTGGCAGGCTAGACCTACTATTCAAAATATACTTGGAGAAGCAGTAAAATAGCGAGAAATGCCTTAGCCTGCTAACTAAGAAAATGGAACATTGAGTATTACAGAAGACGAAAAATCACCATACTGGTGCAATGTATTCTTCAGTTCCAACAAAGGAATTTGATTGAGTATTTGGTTCTGCAAAAAAACTTGGAGGTGGTTGACTCCTAGATCTTCTGTTCTTTGGTGGAGGATGCTTTATAACCTGCAAGATATTGTCTCCTTTAGTGAAGTATCAAAATTGAACTTTCTCCATTTTGAACCTAAAGAGCATTAATAGTACCAGAACCCCAGTATTTCATGATTGCTTATTATGGGAGAGGCTGGTTACATGTATATGCTGAATAATAATGGTTTTCTGAAGATAAAAGATGATAGATAGAACTAGAAAGAACCAACAAACCACTCCTGTACGGGGAAATCCTAGCCGCAAATTTTTCATTTAAATTGGGCTTCGAATATGTTGCAAGGGAAACAATATATTTTGAGTTTCAGCCATCTATTTATTGTTGTAAGTTGTAACCCAGTTTGATCAATGATAACAATTAAACTTCTCATGAAATCCGTAACAGAAGGAAATAAACCTTAGCCTAACCCTTTCCGGATATTAAACATAGCTATAGCTTTAAAAATGCTTTTGATTTATCAAATTCCAGAAAGGTTATTTAAGAAGAGTGATCATGAATAAAAAAATGATCCTAAAGTTTTGGTAAACATGGATTAATGCCAGGTCTTCAGGTAAAAAGATGGAAACTATTTGTCAAGAATCAGTTTTAAGACATGAGTCTAATAGAATAAATAATATGCAAGTGGATAGATCTTACGTACTTGGGGTTTACAAGCTGTCTTAAATGATAGATCAAAGTCTGTTAACACAACATGCCCATCTTTCTGAAGAAGAATATTTTCTGGTTTCAAATCCCGGTAAATAATTCCTGTAAGGAGAGAACAGGAGATGAAATCTGAAACCACTGATCATATATTAAAGCGAATAACCCATGCAGATAAACAAACATGTCTAGTGTTAGTCACTTAGAGTAACGAACCTCCTCAATGTCTTAGTCCTTGTAAAACAAGGTATCACAAAAGCTTCTTGAGAATAATGTTGATATACATACTGGAAAAATAGCACGAAAATCTGATGGCATACCTTATATTTATGAATGCCAACAGGAATCAATTAGGAATATAGGACTTGGACTCAACTCTGACTTAGGAAGGTAAACATGCTAAAGGTGCATGCCACCTAATATGCATCAAGAAAAATAGATATTTGTAGCAAACATGTGGAATACCTAAACAGTGAAGATATTCCAAGCCAATGACGACCTCTGCTGCATAAAACCTGGAAATTAATGACATTAAGTGTTCATAGTAAAACTCATGAATATCTGAAGAGCAGCTTGCTCAATAAAAATACGACACAAAAACCAAAAACCAAAATACAAAGTGGCTTGTTTTCTTCATAAAGAATGTCAAAAATATTATCATGAGTTCATATAAATTGAACATTCAAAAGCTTCGGAAAAGGTAGCTTGGAGGCAAACATATTCTTCATATTTTAAGATGAAAAGATCAGTATCTTGAACTAGATTAGCTAAAAGAACTGCTGAAATTGACTTTGTCTAATAGTTGAGCCTACAATAACATCAAATTTGGAGTATCCTCCAATGCCCTGCAATTCACTTTATTTTTAGTATATCTTCTCAATTAAGGAAAATGGTGGGGAAACTATATGCAAAATATGGTGTTGTTTGGGTGTCATACAAATTCCTTATATGGGAATACAGAAGTTAAGGGTTCATTTCCATTTCGCCAGTGCAGTCATATTCATCCTTTTGTCCACTTTTAACTGACTCTGGTGGCCGTGGTAAGAACCCATTAGGGTACCAGAAGTTATATGAAACTGGAAGGAACCACCTCAGTTTCTTCCACCACCTCCAAACCCCACCATGGCACCATCTATTGCCTGCCCCTTGCCTCTTGGTACTAAACCCCACAACTATCTTCCATTCCCTCAAACCTCCAAAAAAGTACTTGTTAGAAGATTTGATTAGGATTTTGTGTATATCTACCTTGTTTATAGTTGCTATTCTTGGTAGGTAGATCAATCATATCCTTACCTTATTCTCTCTAGTCCTAACACTATATAATTGGGACTAGCTCGTCAATGTAAATCAATCCTTTCCTTATTACTATTCAACATGGTATCGAGCAGGTTTTGCGAAACAAAACCTGTAAAACCCTAGCTCACCCGCTTCACCAACCCACCACCACATCTGCGCCGCCTATCTTCGTCGTCAACCTCGGTTTTCTGTCAACTTTTCCTTCTAACGGCACTCTTTTTTTTTTCCACTTTACTGTAGATATGATCCCTTAAAAAAAAAAAGAAGAAGAAGAAACAGAATGTTTACAGCCTTGTGATATGTTTTTAATCTTTGTCCTATACCTTTGTGTGCTTAAACTGTCAATCTATGGTGTCCTCCTCTGATGTACTTGATACGACCGTTGCCGTAATTATGTTCTTTGGTCTCGAGCCTTTAATTTTTTCTTGGTTCTCAAAATAAAATTATCTCATATTCTTTCCTCTCCTCCAACAACTAATGATGAAAAATTTGCTGCATAGCAACAATCTGAATATTCTGTTATGACTTGGTTGCTCAATAGTATGGAGGAGAATGTTAGTGCCAATGTAATGTTTCTGAGTTCCACCAAAGGAAATATGGGATACTCTATGCAATATGTATTCCCATGAGAAACTTTTTATTTTAAAACGGGATGGACGCACTGTCACAGGTTTTTTGCTTCATTGAAAGGTGCCGCTGGAGCCACCACTCACATCACTGGTAACAAATCTTGTTTGACCTCTTTATCTATGTCCACCTTATCCCCTGTACGCTTGGCTGATGGCACTCATTCTCCTGTTTCTAGCTCCGGTATCATTCATTGCTCTAAAGATCTTACCCTTGATAATGTTCTCTTTGCTCATTGTTTTCCCATCAGCGGACATTTCCTTTGTTGTGGGCATAGTGAGTCAATATATGGATAGACCCCTGACTATCCATAGGCAAGCTGCACAACTCAGGATACTCAAGTATGTTAAAGTTGCTCCGGGTAAAGGTTTGTTGTTCAAGAAACATGGTCATCTAAAGATAGAAGCTTATTCAGATGTTGATGCTGGCTCTAGAAATGATAGAAGATCTACTTTTGGATATTGCACCTATCTTGGGGGAAATTTGGCTACTTGGCGAAGTAAACTGTTGCTCGGTCTAGTGCAGAGGCTGAATCCAGGGCTATGGTTCTTACTGCTAATGACATGATGTGGCCAAAAACTTTGTTGGGAGAATTGGGGTTCTTGTACGATAAGCTACTACCTATTTACTGTGATAATCAGGCAGCCATTCATATTGCAAGCAATCCAGTATTTCATGAAAGGACAAAACATATTGAAATTGATTGTCAATTCATCCGTGAAGCAGTGATGAGTAGAAAAAATTTGTACTCCATTTACTCCTCATCAAAACAAATAGCACATGTGTTCACCAAGGCTTTAGGGTGCAAGCAGTTTCAGTTCTTATATAGCAAGCTGAGCATGGTTGATATATATGCTCCGGCTTGAGGGTGAGTGTTAGAAGATTTGATTAAGATTTTGTGTATGTTTGCCTTATTTATAGTTGCTATTCTTGGTAGGTAGATCAATCATATCTAGTCCTAACACTATATAATTGGGACTAGCTCGTCAATGTAAATCAATCCTTTCTCTTATTACTATTCAATAATACTCTTTCAAACCAGAATCACTACTGGATGCTGTACACTTCGGGCAACACTGGGGACCAGACAAGACAACAGGCCTTTGCACCGCCACATTTTCTTTTTCTTCCCACCTCATTCTCATGCAGTCAATTTGTGGGAATGAAAAGAAGAAACAGGGGAATAAAATCATAACTTAGTCTGAACTTTTCTTCAATAGGTAAATCGGCATTCATAATAATCTACTTCAGGACAAAGTATATGTGTATGTCTGAATTTATTTTTCTCAAAATGTTTCCTCGTTTCTAGTCTGGAAACATATTTGTTTGGTTCATTGTCTAAAGCAATTTTACGAAAGTACGTTCCACGAGCATTTCATGTCTTTCTCAAGGCCTAGTCCATAGTTTGGGAAACAAGGGTTTCGACATAGAATACTCCCAATTACATATTCGAAGAAAGGATCACACAATTTTCTCAGAATAAAATATCATATTGACCTGAAAAATAAACTGGTCAGTTCAAGTGACCAATTCAAAAACATTTTCACTTAAGAAAAATCAAGGGAAATTCAGAAAGATTTTTAGATTATGTACTGTAAAGTGAATGCAAACTTCATCTTTTCATCCAAAAATGCCCTATCAAGCTACGACATTATCCCCAATTTAAGTGCCTATACTAGTTTGCCACTTTTCAAAAGATAGCAAAAAAGTTACATATTTTCAGAAAAGAGCAAATACAGCCCCTTGCTTTTGGAGTATGCAATGAAACATAAATGATATACAACTTTGTTAATGTCTACCTCCCTACTTTATATCAAAGTAATTTTCAACTTCATGCCAGACAATACACCTACAAGCTTCAAGCTTTCTAGACCTAGTAAAATTGATCAATTCTGAAGCAAAATGCAAAGTATCTTCGAAAAATATTTAGTATATAGAATGACAATTATCATCTATATATGTTTTTGTCCATTCTAAAATTGTTAGGAACTCTCATACTATTGCATGTGTTGCAGCTGCAAAATAAATGCATTGATACCACCATGATAATCTAATTCATAAAAGATAGGAAAACTGCAAGTTCTTGGATATATTTGAATGAAGATGCACTTTGTTTATGTTTGTGTACGTCAATATCAACATCAATATCAAAGATATGGTGAGAAATATTTTTATTTTCTCTAAAATTCAATAAAGAAGTTAACCACCAATTACCTGGCTGAGTCCTCTTTAAACATTTTCAACGGCTGTTTGTCAAGCAATGCAAATAACTCTCCTCCAGGACAAAAATCTGTTATCAAGCAAACATGTGTAGGTGTCTGGACTTGGAAACAAATGGGTATCATGTCAGAAGATGGAGGATATCAGGAAAAACTACAAGAAATCAAAATAAGGGAGCTAGTAATGCTCAAAGCCCTGCCAATATCAGATACTGTATCCTAGGCAAGCCCTTGTAAACTTGAATGGAAGAATGAAAAAATCTTTATCACATTCTTAATCCCAGAAATGATGAAAAGGTGGATCAATTCCATGTTGTTTTTTATTATTCATCTATGTTCATTATTTGTTGTTTACTTTTTTCTCAAACAAAAAGCTATGTCCATCCCTCACAAACTTTTGTATTTCACAATGATGAATCTGGGGGCAGAAGGCACTTCTTACCAAGAATGGAAATATGCATCATGTTGGGAGATACAGACAATATACCAAAGATCACTTGGGACAGTAATGTAACATATTGCATTTTGGATGTTTGTCACTTTCCCTCATTGTGAATTAACATATGAGTAGATTGAGTTTCAAAAGATGATAACCTGAAAAGAGGTGTATAGTGTAGGAAGAAATGGATGATCCAAGAGCGAGATAATTTCTCTTTCAATGCATGCTCGATGAACCTGCACAGTTCTTTAGATCCTCAACCCAATCTTTAAGCAAATCAAGATGAAAGAATACTCTGTATCTGAGGGGAAAGCTATGTAATTGGAACATGGAATTCACATAATGCATCTCTATAACTTTATCAGGAAAAACTTAGGTTTCAAACAAAATTCTGGCTGATTGCCCCTAAAAGTCAATCTAACAGAGTTGAACACATGGCTCAGGTAGGAGTAAGTGAGCTGTCTAGATTAACCAATAACGAAACATATCATTGACAGCTATACCTTGTTACGATTCAGCATCATGGATTTATCCATTGCCTTCATGGCAAACAGTTGACCGCTACCTATCAGTTCCACCAAATGAACACTGCAGAAAACATTTATGTTTGCACAGGTGAAATAATTTTCAAAGTAGACTTAATGCTGAGATAATAAACCTTATCTAAAGGTGGACAGAAACAGGCAAGGAAGATTGTGTTGTAGTTATCATGAAACCCACTACTTATGTTGAAAGAAAATTCTATTAAACAAAAGAACACGCCAGATGAACAGAATGGAATAATAGAACCAGTATCTTTCTCCAAAATATGGATCATACTAGAGATCCTTCCCTGTTTTTAATTCATTTATTCTTTCAAAGAAATACTGTTATTCGAATTCTCAGATCTGTTTGAACAACAAATTGTTTTACATCTACTATCTTCCCCTTCAATAAACTTGCAGTTAGTTTTCATAAGGATAGGTTAGCCTGAATTCTGGAAAATTGCAGGGACGAATAGAAGCTCCAAGAACCCCTCTGGGCTCCTGATACCAGATTTTACCCCCAATTCACTCTGCTTTGAATTGATTTTATCCTTTTAGACTTTTGTAAAGCAATAGCCGCCGTCTCGTAGCCTTATTCATTTGAGTATTTACTTTGTCTCATTCATAAGTACATGATAGTCAAAAGCACTTGTGAGATCTATAATAGGTTAGTCAGTTGGTAGGACTAAAGAAGAGCTAATCCAGCCCGCTCCTTTCTATCAATATCAATCAAACAATAACAACAATCTAAGATTTCTTGCAGGATGTTTTGCAAAGACTAGGGCCTTCGATTACTTTTACTATTACATACAAACACAAGAAACTCCCATATAATGAGCCTCTGTATGAAGTTTCTATTTTGCACCATTAGATCCTTCACGGATTTTCATATAAGCATATAGATCTCCTGTAAGCGTAGAACAAGTAAATTAGTTGCTGACAATTTAATGTTTCAATTATTGAAACCAACATATGGGTTGAGTTGGCCTTCTGGCAAGTAGATTTTTGGGAATCCAAAAGCATACTGTTCTTAGGCGACTAAAATACTATCTTAACTTGTCCAAGAACATTAAATTTCCATTGAGTGCATTAACCCTATGCACTTCAGTAGTTCCTTCTCGGACTATGCATCTAGAGTTTCAAACAAGCACTAGAAACATGTAATCTCAACCTTTCAAGTTCACTGGTGGAGTCATCCCCAAAGTAGCAGGTCTATTACCTGTAATACTCACTCCATCCCAAAAATTATGGGTCTACGTGAGCTAGCATCAATGAGCTAGCACGAAGTTCTAAATGAGGATGGAAATTGTGTAGGCTTTGTATCTTAAAAATATGTGTACATTAAAAATGGTGCGAGTTGGTTTCATATTACTGCGTTAATCATGGAGATAGGTTTAGAAAAACAGTTTCCCTTCCAGGAAAATGGAGTTTCATTGTGGATATCCAGAAAAGGGAAACGAGAGCGATGAAATTGGGACAGAAAGTATACAAAATGAAATTATCAGTAAAATTAGAACCTCGATCAAAGAGATATATCATATATATGGAGTTTCCTCAAAACATGCGCGTTGCGCATATCCAACAGGTTCTTTGATCATTCACATTTTTAATTTCACTCCAAAAAAATAAAAAGCTCAAGAAATATTTAACATCTTGTATCAAAAAGTAAATAACCAGAACAGTTATTAGTATCATATGCAAATCCTTTAGTTCTTGAGATAAATAAATTTTTTTATAAATATTCTTTAAGAATATTTCATTCTTTTGATACGTAGGTAAATTACATAACTAATTGAAAATTCATTTTTTACTTATATACACGTAATACTTTTTTTATTTCTTAAATGTTAGTGAATGTACTTTCTTAGCACATATACTTATGCACACAAATATACTAGACGTGTAAACATAAGTTTGTTTAAAATTTTTATTCTACTTGACTATCTTTGCTAAAATTGTCAATTCTATTTGTCAAATTTTTAATTAGTATTTCTTATATTTTCTAGACATGTTCATCATAGTTTTTGGATTGCTTACTAGAACAAAAATGTTGAGAAGTTTGAATTTTTCATTAATAGTTTGAAACAGAACATATACTCTAATATGTATGTAAACATGTTATTGAGCTCTTGTATTTTTTTAAAAATAATACTTAGTTATTAAGATCGTCTACTCAACTAAGAAAATGCTCATTATTATATTTTTAAGAATTAATCTAAAGTTCAAGAGTAATTATATTTTATCTATTAATGCTTAAGTGGACTTGATATATACTGATGAAAAAAATCAGATTATTCGAATAAAAATGTAAATATATTAAAAATGTGTATTGTTATATCATACTTTGCAAATATTTAAGCTTTTTCAATAAAATTAATGCAATACAGTTGCATTTAATTACATCATCAATCGATCTGAGAAAATTAACATATAATATAATTTAATTTAAATGATGAACTAGAATGGTTCTTGAAAAGAATTAAACTATTCTTTAATTGATTGTGAATGTATATACCATAGGTTGTCACTTTCTCTGCAATCTTATATTTATTTATTGAAGTAGCACTCTAAATAAGTTGTCAACATAAGGAATGCACCCAATAGTGCTGCGACCATAAATGAGAGAATTTATGGCGGAATGCACATACAAACGCAAACAAAAATGATGAGTTAACTTGCTATGACACCAATTACTGTAAATTACGGAGTACGAATACTAATCAACAGACATGATAACATACATGAGCTCATAACAATGATGAACCTCATATAACAATGACGCATGTTTAAGCAGCTTGTGCATGTAATGAATTAATGATGACCAGGAGGATCACTTTTTTTATAAATCAAACAGTTTAGTGATTTTTTACCTGCCAGTATCTCCACAGCCCAAAGGACGTATGGGTTTGAAGTGGTTCAATCCAATCCTTTCACCAGTTTCAGTGATCTACGAGAGATGGAAAGAAGCAACATAAGCTATTTAAGATAAGAGTGAGTCAATCCAATCCTTTGACAAGGTAACATCATGTGAGCCCTTTAAGCTATCTAAGATAAGAGTGGCCATAGCTCATAGACTTTAAGCAAATGAGACATAACAGAAACTAGTTCGATCTTGTTAGTCAAAAGAAGTCTATGGAGCATCCCCTTATTGCATTGGTTTTCCATGCAAACAAAATTGCACATGATACATATCAACTAGACTGCTCTGGGATATATAACAATATGTCAACAATGAATGATGTAGCACAAAATTTTCAGTTCCCCTTACTTTAAAAGAATGGTGCCCAATAATGATTGTCATGACAATCACAAGACACATCATTCAAATAAAATTATTTTAGAATTTGCAATCACAAACTAGAAAATATATATACACACACACACACACAGAGAGATTTTGAAATGATAATAATAGGAAAAAATTGTGAATTTAGATTTATTTGTATCTCTATCTAAAACTAGAAACTTTCAGTCTGCTTGCTATAAATTCAAACAAACAATAGATTACCACCAGTATATACTTTCTTTTAGATTGTCATAGGAATTTTCAACATATGACAGGAATCACATAAAATTAGTAAGATATCTGCAACAAAAAAATTGAGAACTTAGATTCTCTGCTATTATATGCTGACTTTATAAGATATTCAGCATGTTCCAATGCTTTTGCAGTTATATGAAGACGATACAAGAAATCAACAGCAGAAACAATGGAAATGAATCCTGGAAGCTTGATCAAATACAGGCGCTTCACATTGTCAGTGATCAAGGAAATGAACTCCAGAGATAATTTGCTTCGATATGCTAGGTCTGCTATGATTACATCATTAAACAGATGAAAACAAATGTTAAAAAGAAATTCCAACCCTGCAAAGTGATACCTTTCTTATTGCCGCCCATGCAGTGCTATCCCTTTTGTGGGGCTTGGGGAATACAGGTTGGGAATGTATAGCCCACAGGTCTTCCGGTCTCTGAAAGTGACATAACATATCATGCATCAGAAAAATAACATTAAGACTCATGCTTTGGAAGTAATTCCAACAACAGTCTCAGAAGATCATAGCATGAAAAACAATTCAACCTGTATTTTAAACCGTCTCTCTATATTCAGGCCAAAAGTTATTGCACAAGTTCACCATTCTGAAAAACTAATTTGTATAAGGGTTTTAAGAATTGAGAGAAAGAATACCTTACCAAGTTGGCATCAGGAAGTTCCCGAACAGCTTCATCAACATTTTCTGCAGTAGCTTTGACCTGGTGGAGAAATATGTAGCTGATGACGATCTAACTTGAACTTGAGTGGTATGGAAACATGATGAGAAAACACATGAAGGAATAGTGAATCCTAACGCCCTAATTCTAATATAAGGACTTCATTCGCTGGCTGGATGATGTTGCATATATTTGGTCCCAGCAACTTACCTCAATAAAGAGAGAGAACATATTTCTGCAATGACAATATATTGAAAGAAAAAATTTATGGATGAAACAGATCAGAGCTCAATTCCTCCTGAAAACACTTTATCACTTCAAATTCTTTGTTATCAGGAAACCCTTTAGCAGCCAAAGTACTCTATACAACTAAGACCATTCATAATTCTCAATGTAAAAACTTTATTGTAATATTACTAACAATGAGCATAAACTGCAAGGTTAGCCAACCAGTTGAAAAATATCTTGGCAAATTGGTGATGCAATCTAATAGGCGAGACATGATCCTAACCACCACATTCACTACTATGATGAGATTTATTTCTATTTTAGACTTTACTTTCGTTATTTTTGAATTATTTTCTTTTAAAAGGTTTGTCTAATTAACCATCTAGGTCAAACTTCTATGCATAATCTGTTTTCAGGATACTGTCCCCAATTGATTAATTTTGCATACCATGTCACTCAGTTAGCAGATATTTACTTCATCATATCAATTGGTTAGTGCTCAATTTCTAAATTTATTTAGATTCGAAATTTGGCCAAGTGTATGTTAGGTTGTGTAATCAAATAGCGGGAGGCCTAGTTTCAAACTGTTTCTGAAGTCCTAACAAGTTCTGCAATGAAATGTGCAATCTTTAAACATTAGGACCTACTGAATGTTAATTAGAAGCACTAACTTCCTGTTGCTTTTTTAAATGTGCAACAGGTGAAGCTCCCTCTTCCCTTGGATTTGGAAAGATTAATAATCAAGTAGATTAGTCCTAACACACTACCTACTGACTTTAAACCAAAACGAAGAAGACAACAACAAAAGTTATACCAATTTAGCACTCTGTTGCTCAGTTCTCTCCGAGAGGCGGTTCTTCAGCGGTTCAACATGATCACTTCCATCCAGTTGTACACCAATGAAATATTGGAGCTCACCCTGAAATGTCAATAATGATCGGACGGTCAAATTGCATCATCAATAAATCAAAATTGCTCAAGCATAAATCACAAGAAGATTTCACATTTGCAATACTACCTTCTGGTCACGCATAGGTTGCAAGTGAAATAAATTCCAGAATTTCTTCCCTGATAATTCCAAGAGAATTGATAAGTCCAGGTTAAGATTTTTAACAAGTAATTGATGTCCTCTTAACTTGTACTTTGAGGATATCAAAAGTCGCAACTTACCACTCTTAGTATAATTAATCAACTGAACAGTAATTTCCCTTTGTTCCCTGATGGCGTCCCGCACCTTTGAAACAGTAGCTTGATCAGTTTCTGGTCCTTGGAGAAACCTGGGCATGTTCAACCACATTAGGTAACATCAGATTCATTCATACACATTGAAACCAGGATAACATAATCTTACCAAAGGAAAAAGAAAATAGCAAGGAATGGGGTGGAACACCTCTATTTCAAAGAGTTTCATAAACAAGGAAAACCAAGCCAATTATATAAATCTAGATTACAATTGAAGCATGGAAGGAGTGAGATAATTTTATGAGCAATCCTGTCAGAAGATCTATATAAGTTTTTCCATTGAGTGATTGGGAGTATCTCCTCTTGTTCGAAAGAAATACATCAGAACACGAAAACTGAGATACATAAGTACACCATTAAGTTTGTTTTGGAGAAAGATAATAAAAGGAGGGCACTTAGGAGAAATACATAAAAATAACTATATACTGCAGTCTATTGCTCTGTCTCATCGCTAAAAGTTAGATCAATTACACCCATTACTTGAAGATAACGAAGCTATCACAAACTGAGTTTAAAAAAACGGTAACACGTAAATAAATTCGGACCTGCAATTCCTTCCCAAAATTTCTTCGCGTGTATACTCCGTCAATTCAAGAAAGCTATCTGATGCAAATATCTGCAAGTTAAGAGTTGCATTCTTATAGTCCAATGCAAGACCTCACCAGAAAAGTAATACACTAACAGAATAGAAAAAGATTGGTATCTGAAGGATAATGATTAATACAATGAACAGAAAACTGAAATTGGAAGCAGTTCATATGATTTTTACGTGGGAGACATTCTCCAATTTTTTTAAAACAAGGTGAATCTAATAAATAAAATGTATAGAATCAGTAATATATGATTCATCTTACAATTGGATTATCAGGAAGTCTAGGATCCGTTATGACAAAATTCTTTTCAATCCGTTCTAATGTTGTTGCCAAGTCAAAGCCTTGACGTATATCCCTTTCTCTTTCAGCTTGTTCCCAACTGTTTGTCCGTTGAATTTCTTTTGTCATTAAAATCTCTGGCTCCATAACTTGTTGATTTTCAATAATACCTGCATTGCTTGAAGACCTCCTTTTGGGCCTACAGAAACACAAAAAAGTTCAATGCAGTTGAATGTTTGTCTGATCTGTCAAAAGGGAACATTGAATTTCACCATACTACAGACAGCATGGGGTGACCCAAATTCCTCATAAGGAAAATTGGATAAGCATATCAAAGTATTGAATTTGGATGGAGATTCTATAAAGTGGCAAGTTCAGCTTTGTCAATCCCAGAACTTGCCCCAATACGAAATATTCCCCCTCTACAAAATGAAAATCATCAAACATTGTGCAGATACCATGTTTCTTAGATGGAAAAACTTGATAGTCAAGGACACTCTAGTAAAAATTAAGGGCACAGATTTTCTAGTATTTCAACCAGATTGATATATCATATCAGTTATTCCATAACAAAGTTTCATATAACCATGCAACCTCGCCTGACTAAAAATTTTGAATTATGAAGTTTGAATTTTCTAAGATGGATTACCTCAAGACCCCCACCGGCCCCAGCAAACTACAGTTGTACAATTTCTTTACTCCTTTTACCTTATCATTAAAATTGGCTGCAGTATATGTAATACATATTGTGGACATATAAACTTGCACAATTGAAAGAAAAAACAACTGGAAACAGGGAAATACAGGGCTCACCCCCCTAATGAAATGCGCGCCGACTTACTGGACTTGTTCCTTGTGTCTTGCTGAGAACCTGAATGAGATAAGTTAATTTTTGAACCCAGCTCAGTACTTTGTCGCCTAGGGGTACCTTTATTATCCATTACAGCTGGTCCAGGGAGCATGTAATCTAACTTCTCATATTCAGTCATGGCAACAGTGTCATGACTCTGGGACCTTTTGTGGGGCCGTGGATCCTTCAGGGTTTGTACAACCTCTGTGATGGAATCTAAAGCAACTTCCTTTTGACGAGCTGAAGCAAATCAATCAAGTCATATTCCAAATTGAAGTTGGTTATTTGCATTTACAAGCTGTGCAGGGCTACTTACCATCATAACGAATTAATGACTTTGGTAATCCATTAGGCCGTAGAGCTTTATCGTTCACCCCTTCAGTGTATTTGCTGACCTCAACCTGCATTCTGTCAAGGAACATGGCATGTATCAGACTAAGGGAAATTCTTGGTAATGTTAGCAGAAAACAACCAATCAACAAAATGATGCATCCGGGATCCAAGATGAATAGCTTCAGAGTATGGCATCATAGCCATACACATAAACTAAGGAGGGGAATGAGAACGCAATCATGGATTTAAACTTCGTTATTAGCTCAGCCATTCATGTAAGAGAATATAAATTTGGAGCAGAACTTCAAGAAAAGTAGCTACAGCAGGAGTAAAATAAAAAGATAAACATCCACTATGAACACAAGTTCTGAATATCAAAAAATGTTATCAGCCTCAAACTTATGCCTGGAATCTTGCCAAGGAATATTTGGAATCAGATAACTCAGTGTAATATATGTGCATTCATTTAGGCCATGGGCATTGGTCGTGGCCAAAGGATTACTCTCCTCAACCTACTATAGCCCCACGACCTGGATATAAAAGTACCTTATTGGTCCTACATCTCCAGTATGTAGGAATAATTTGGAAAGAAAAATTATAAACCCTTGAACTTCCAAAAGCTTTTCTATTGATAAGAGAAGCAACGACACCTAAAAATATATATATGCTTTTTACTTACAAACATAATATGATACACAACATAATATCGTTCAAAACACCAATATTTGTCAATTTTTTAAACCCCATATACATTGGGCGATTGCTAAAGTAACGCTTTCCTGTTCCAACTGTTGGTTAATAGTTGCCCAGCACATAATTTAATGAAATGTGATCCATTATTGTCTGAAATGTTCCAAAACAGGATAGAAAAAAAAAAAAAGGAAATGTACAAAGCAAGGACCTGCAAACTCAGTTGTTATGCAAGCATACACATATTTCTATACTTTCTGTATCTATCTTTTATTTTAGATGCACCTGATAAATGCAGAAAGAAATTACTTTGACTTCAATTATCGCAATAGTTGGATTTCTTTATGTTTGGAGGAAAACGATCAAGGAAGTAAATGTTTTTCAGAAGCTATGCAAACAATTTTGTCATAGTAAGGAGGTAAAATTAATAACGAAGGTAAAATAGCACCATTCTGATCTCGTCAACTGAAAGAAACATCATCACAATGATTTTGCAATAGATCTGACAGGTATACCGAAGAGTTTACTTTAAAAAGCTATTATCATGTATTTTGGAGCAAGTTATAATGACTTCACATTTATTTTAAAACTAAATTTCTGATTACTTCTGCAGTGACTGAAGTATTCATCTAATCCTATCACCTCTACACAATATAAGGAATTACAGAGGGTTGGTGAAAATAAAGATTGGTTAGTGCAAGTGAAAAGAAGGAACTTTACCCAATAAATTTTATGGTTCTTCCTTTATCATCTTTGATTGGAGTGATTGTCAGCAGATTCCAAAATGGGGTGCCATCCTTCTTGTAGTTTAGAAGCCTCCCACAATAGCTTGTTCCTGTTCTTGCTGCATTCCTTATTTTCGCTACCTCATCCTGGTCTGTATCAGGGCCCTGTAGGAAACGGCTGAACCAAAGAACACACAACCCTCTTCAGCCTCTTACCGAATTCCATAACAATAAACAAATCCAAAATAGTTTAAGCAGCTCTAATATCGTGAAAACGGGACACCCTGTTGACCTCAGTGTCAAGAGAAAAAGAAAAGTTTTGACCCATTCATTTGATGTAAAGTACCACAATTGAAGTTGAAGGGCTTGAACTATTATAGCTTCTAGTGTACATAACTAATGCATCTATGCACAAAATGATAAGGTTAGCTAAAGCAGTTAATTCTCACCAATTCTTCCCAATAACCTCTTTTGAAGTATAGCCAGTCATTGTGAAAAAGCCACTGCTCGCGTACACAATAGGGATATCTGGCTTTGTCGCATCAGAAACAACAAATGTCTGTTGCAGTGTTGCCAAAGCATCCTTTATGTCCTGGGACACCCTTGGAAATTCAGATCCAACACTAGACTCCTCCGATATTCTTGCTGATCCAACAGAAGATCTTTCTAGCGAATTCTTACTTCTTTCTCCTTCTCCAGATAGATCCCTTGCCCCCATACCTATGGCATGAAAGCTACCTTCACCAACATCTGTCCTAACCATAAGTCCCCATTCTGCAGTTCTTTCAGCAATACTAGCCTCCATCTCAATCCTTTTCTTCATGTTGTCACCATCTTCTGTTCCCTTGGAATTTCCCGCCAAGCCTGTACTACCATGGTCAGCAGAAGTGATGTGAGATTTGTCTGGCTCAAGCTCAAATGCCATCCATTTACTGCCAGTCTGATTCCCACCTGGTTCTCCTTGCACTGAAAGTACTTGCACATCATTCCCATCATCCCTCCTAGTACCAGCAGGCCATCCATCATTACGAGTCACAGATGGTTCAAACACATCAATTGATCGCTTCTGCTCTTTACTACTTGACTCCATTTCCAAATTCCCTTTATCACAATGAAAGGATCACTAAAATATACCACCAACCATCACCAAAACAGCAACCCTCTTCTTTCCCTGTTCCATACAAAAAACATTAAGGCCTCAACTCTCAGAACTTTCCTTGCATTTTGATAAAAACTCCCAAGACAGCATGGTTTCTGATATCAATTTAACTGGATTGAGACAAAGTAGTTTTGCATATCACAATTACAAGAAAAACCAACATAACACAGCAGCAGTAAAAAAACTCGTGCTGATCACAAATGATTAACACACGAAATAGCCAAATTTATCTCTCTCGCATAAATATATTCATACTTCAAAGATTACAACTACGAAATGAAGCAGAAATTAGCATAAACTGACAACGGTTGAAGAATTAAGAGCAGAAAAACAACCTGGAAATGAGAAAGCAGTGGAGACTGCATGTGTGTTCAGTTGGACACAGGAAAAAAAGATAAGTGGAAGAATAGTGTTCACAGAATAAATGGGATTGCCAGCAGATAGTCCAAATATATGTGGCCACAATTTGCAACACCTGTGTGTGTTGGTACCGTAGTCGTTCATAATTTCCCCATTCCAGGAGACTGGAACTGGCGGTCCATCGCTTGGTTAAAAACATGCAAAAGACGAAACTATCCTCCAGCTCGTACTTACAATATTTTTAGGCAAAATGCAATTTTGATCCAACTTAATCAATCGCATATTAAATGTAAGATACTTATTGCTAACTTTTTTTAAATTATAAATCAATTACATTATAAATAAATAACAGTTGTTTTGTAATTGATTCAGGTCCGCGCAAATTTGATTTGGATTAAAAAATTTTGATTTTTTTTTAAAAAAGAACCACCTGAGGAGAGCTTTTCGGAGTCCCCATCCCTTTTACATTAATTCAAGTGGAGAAAATAGGTTAACGGGAGTACTGACTCACTAAAATCACCTAAAAAGTCATAAATAACGAGTATTATTCCCTTACATAATACATCAATAAAAGCATAAATTATGAGTACTATTCCCTTATAGGAATATATAGTTAAACCATAAATAAGGAGTACTATTCCCTTACAAAAAGCTTCGATCAACAAAAAGGTACTAATTTGTGTAAAAATTATAGCATGTCAAAAATTTCTGCCCACCACCTCTTGATCAATTTTGTTCCTGAAAAGAATGCAAAACTCAAATCTCCAAGGAAGCATATGAGTGAGAGCAACTCCTTGATGCAATAACACCACAAGACAGAACATGCAAGCATGGGTGAGGAGTACAACTCCGCAACAACATCAAGGCAATCGACATGAGTGTATATATACTATAATGCAAGTCTAGAGCGATCAACTCCCTAACCCATATGCACAAAAGAATGGGGAGGCCACCTTACAAAAATGGTCAAATGTGAGAAGGTATTAATGTTTTCTTTGCTAGAACAGAATAAGAGAAAAAATCACACCAAGTGCAAGAGAAGGGGCAACCGAATTGGCTAGGGAAGGAGGGGACTTTTTGTGTTGTGTAATAATGTGATAATTATTTCCCAAATAATTATGTAACATATATATACATATCTTGTATTGATAATTAAAATTTTATCTAGATACATTCTTTTATCTATAAGGTACATTTCTCTTTATTCCAAGAGATGCCCAACAATGATTAAAATTTGCATTTTCTAAAATTGTAATTTGCTAGTCATTTATTTCCTTCCATAGAATTTTCCATGGGCTCAAAATTAGGGGGCTTGGCTGACTTTTACTAAATAAAGATTCAAGCCCAATGAATTTTTATTTAAATCTAATTTTGATAAAAATTCATTTAATTGAGCCCAACTTGTATTTAATCTAATTAAATACATAAGCCTAAATTATCTTTATTAATTAATAAGATCCAACTTATTAAATAATAAGGACAAACCCAATATAAATTAATGCCATTAATTTATTTTTGGGTTTTTTTCCATCTAATGGATCTCTTTTTTGTAAGTAATCTAATTACTTGTGGAATTAATTCCTTGTTCATTTCTGGTGATTTGTGTGTGACACTTTAGGTTCACCTTTCAGCTAGACTTGGACTAGTGTGTAACACTATTATTAATTACATCTAATTTAATTAAAAATTCTTGATTAACCGTTAATTAAGAAATCAAGAAAGCTCGTCACTATGGATGGCCGTCTAGCAACGGTCCATGGAATTAGAGACTAGGTGAATTTTGTGTGAATATTTAGGCTCTCGAGTCCATACGGGTACGGTCCTTCCATCTACTGTCTCCCGACCTTAGTCTAGGGCATGGAATTAGGTGTTGTTCCCATTCTAGACTAGGCATCTATGCTTAATACTTGAAATCTTTTCATGCCAAGTTTCTTGACGTAGGAATCTCCTTTTCCTATTCGATCAACGATTATGGCCACAGGTTCATAGAGCGTGAACGCATCTCCAAGTGCATAGGAGATACCTCTGTCACATATTGACAGGGGACGAATCCTCTTTTTGGAACTCATCGTCCTCGCTATATACTCCGACTATACTGGATAAGGCTTATGATTATCATGTCTGTGACACAATCACCTCTCGCGCAGATCCAAGATACAGTCATCATAAGCACGTGATTGCCATGATCCCTCAAGTTTGAGGACTACTCCCGTACTACCGAAGCTGGGCATTCGAGTCATACCAACCAAGCCTACAAGGTTTCCATATGGCAATCCCCGCAAGTCAATCAGTTGATTCGACACCCAGTAAATCAACCCACTAAGATCGCATAGACGCCCCGCGTCTGTCACCTATGAAACACGATACTCACTAATTGAATGCGACTCTTAACATAAGTCTCCACAGGACTCTCGATGACCATTTTCGAGGTTCTCAACTTGGAATCGTTTCAGAACCAACCTTTTGGCATTTGGTTTCATGACCGCCATCCAATGTGCGACCCAACTGCACGTTGCCATTTGGTCTATAGATTTTGTTGTGATGTTTAAGTAAATGCATACATACAGAATGAGACAACAAAGTAGATGCCAAAATAAGTGAATTCTCATTTTATTCTCTTGAAATGGTATCGATTAATTGTTAGAATAGAATACACCTAGGCTTATCTAATTGGCTTTTTGATCATCTCTCCTAACAATCTCCCACTTGACCTAAAGCCAATCACCCATCAACCTCAAGCCTATCTTATCAAGATGTTGTGTATGAGCAATTTGCGACACCGGTTTAGTCAGTGGATCCGCCTGTGTTTTCTGCTGAGTTGACTGAAGGATCGCGTGGTACGGCCTTGGAATGCGCTAGTGAAAGCGATAAATAAAAACGCATAACAATAAAATTGAAGCGTAGAAACAAATGAATCTAAGGGGTGTACCCTTGGAGCTCCCGGGCATTCAAATTAGTATGAATTATATACGCAACAATAAAATATAATCATACAAGGCTATAGTTGGGAAAATAAAAGTAGAAATGAAAATTAAAATCGAAATTTACCTCTTAAATTTCAAACTTCCAACCGATTAGTTTCATTGAATGTTCACCCGAGATTCCCACATAGGAATCCTCCAAAGATGATCCACACCACACCGAAAGATGATCCACACCACACCAAAAAATGAGACCTTGATCCCTTTGCTAGAAGGAATCAAGATCAAACAAAAAACTCATCCTTTGAGAATAATGGAGGGGCAGCTGGATTAGGTGATGGAGGACAAAGGTTTTTTATATTGTATTGTGTAATGAAATATTACCCTAATAATCATACACAAAATATATTTATATACCTTGAATAGATAAACAAGAATGTGTCTAGATACATTCTATTATCTATAATAACTCTTCAATCCATTCCAAATAGAGAAGAGTCTAATTACGAACAAGTTAGCACTTTTCAAAAATACAATTCTTTGATAAACTTTTCTTTAGTCAAATCAATTTTGCTAGTGGGCCTTAATTATTAGGCTGATTTTATGAAAAATAAATTCAAGGTCCAATAAATTTTAATTAAATGCAATTTAATAAAATTCATTTAATTGAGCCCACTAGGTATTCAATCCAATTAAATACTCAACCCAAATTATCTCTTATTAATTAATGGAATCTAATTCATTAATTAAATAAAGACAAACTCAATTTAAATTGATCGAATTAATTTAAACTTTGGTTATCCATTCAATGGACCCCCATGTATGAGTAATCCAATTACTTATATCTTATGGAGTTAATTCTAAATTAATTCCTTATTTTTTTTCGGTGATTTGTGTGTGACTCTTTAGGTTCACCTTTCAACTAGACTTGGGCTAGTGTCCAACACTATTATTAATTGAATCTAATTTAATTAATATTTTTGATTAACCCTTAATGTAGAAGTTAATCAAGAAAGCCCATCACCATGGTGGCCGTCTAGAAACACTCCATGGCAAGAGACTAGGTGAATTTCTGTGTGAACATTCAGGTTCCCGAGTCCATACGGGTAAGGTCTTCCATCTACCGTCTCCCGGCCTTAGCCTAGGGCATGGAATTAGGTGTCGGTTCCCATCCTGGACTAGGCATCTATGCTTAATACTTGAGATCGCATTACGCCAAGTTTCTTGGCAAAGGAACCTCCTTTTCTTATTCGATCAACGATTCTGGCTACAGATTCATAAAGCGTGAATGCATCTCCAAATGCATGGGAATACCTCTGTCACATATTGACAGAGGATAGATCATTTTTTTGGAACTCACCGTCCTTGCTACATACTCTGACTGCATTGGACAATGCTTATAATGATTATGTCTGTGACACAATCACCTCTCGTGCAGATCCAAGATAAAGTCATCGTATGTACGTGATTGCCATGATTCCTTAAGTCTGAAGACTACTCCCGTACTATCAGAGTTGGACTCAAGTTATGCCGACCAAGCCTCTAAAGCTTCTATATGACGATCCCCACGAGTCAGTTCAGTCAGTTGACCACCTTGTCGACTAACCCACTGAAATTGCATAGACTTCCAACGGTTGTCACTGATGAAACGTGGCACTCATCCAATGAGTGCAATACTCATTGCAAGTCTATGTAGGATTCTCGATGCCCAGTCTCGAGGTTCTTGACTTGGAACGTTTCAGACCAACCCTCACAAGTTTGTTTTATAGCCGTCATAGAATGCGCAGCCCAACTACATGGGTTATTAAGTGGTCTGTGGGCATCTGTTGTGACGTCAAAGTAGTGCTTAACGTAATTTGATAAACACAACAGACACATGCGCTAAAGACGAATACTTACCATAATCGTCGGGATAATATTTCTTAAATAAAGATTGCTTGATTGGTTCTCAAAATCGCCAATCTAATTGGATTTTGGTAACCTATTCCAACATTGGCGCGGTCCGTCCGCACGTCACCTATGCTCACCATCACTCTAAGCAGATGGTAGCATCTAAGAATGTGTTTGGAACGGTGATGAGATCTCGACTCTTTTGCTTGTGCTATTGTCGAGTTGTTATGGCAGAAGATAACTATGATTTAGCAATGCTAGGCACTACACCAAACTCTTGGATGTAGTTTTTCATCCAAATCACTTCCTTAGTTGCTTTTGAAACTACTATGTATTCAGCTTCCGTGGTGGAATGTGGTAGCTTGCTTTGAACTTTTCCAAGTAACCACACCACCATTTAGCTTGAATACAAAACCTGATTAAGACTTGGCATCATCATCGTCTGACTAGAAGATAGCGTCGTTGTAGCCTTCTAGTATCAATTCTCCACCACCATAGATCAAGAACATATCTTGAGTCCGTTTCAGGTACTTAAGTATGGTCTTGACCACGGTCTAGGGTGCTTCATGCGACATCAGGCCTAGTGCATTGGACAACATACTAAATACTGCCCACGGTTGAAGCATAGCGGATGTTCGACATTTGTTTAAGTTCCTCATTAGTCTTGGGAGACTATTTCTTGGACAGCTTAATCACATGCTTCATTGGAAGGAATCCTCGTTTTGAGTTTTCCATCTTGATTCTCTTCAAGACTTTCTGAGTGTACAAGGATTGGGTTAATCCTACTATCCTTTTAGATCTATCACTGTATATCTTGATGTCAAGGATGTAGGAAGCCTCACCCATATCCTTCATGGAAAATTGAGTGGACAGCCACACTTTTATATTTTTCAATATCTTGACATCATTCCCAATGAGTAAGATATCATCAGCAAAAGGTATGCAACCGAGTTCCTACTGATCTTCTTGTATACACAAGGATCAGATTCATTTTTGATGAAATCATATCCCCGTATGACTTCGTCAAAACGCGCATTCCAGCTTTAGAAAGCTTGTTTGAGGCTATAAATGGACCTTTGGAGATGACAAACTTTATGTTCTTCTCTCAAGCGGAGGTGAAACCTTCCGGCTGATCTATGTAGATCTCTTCCTCAACTAAACCATTTAGGAAAGCCATTTTCACGTCCATTTGCCTAGTCATACCATGTTGCTATGGCGAGCAGTATCTGAATGGACTTGGCTATTACCACGGGCAAATAGGTTTCAAAGTTGACCCTAAGTCTTTGAGTGTATCCTTTTGCAACGAGCCTAGCTTTGAAGGCAATAATCTCCCCATTAGCTCCAAACTTACGTTTGTAGACCCATTTGCAACCAACTAGCTTAACCCCTTTAGGTGGGTCCACGAGGGTCCAAACTTGATTGATCCCATCGAGTCCATTTTGGATCTCATGGCCTTAAGCTACTTATTTAAGTCAATGTCAGACATTGCTTCTCCATATGTTTTTGGATCACCGTCCAATTGGTTAGTCAAACCTAAGAATCCATACCAATCAGGAGATTGGAATATTCTGGTTAACCACAGAGAACTGGAGCACTATTATTAGGAACTGTAGGTACAAATGGTGTTGCATTATCTTGATGAGGTATCTCACTTGACTCTTCAAGCAGTTCCTCATCACGTCGGCTATTCATAGGAAAATTCTTTTTCAAGAATATTGCTTTCCTTGAGATAAAAACTTTTTGTTCCTATGGGTCATAGAAATAGTACCCTATAGTTTCTTTCGGATATTTGAAAAACCTGCATAAATTAAACCTTGATTCTAGTTTGTCTCTCACTAGCCTCTTGACGTATGCGAGGTTACCCCACACTCTCAAGTACTTGTAGGACACAAACTTGTCGTGCCATATCTCATATGGCATCCGGGGCATAGTTTTGGATGGCGCCGTGTTGATCAGATTGGACACTGTCTCAAGAACGTATCCCCATAAGAATAGGGGCAATTCGGTAAAACTCATCATGGATTGAACCATGTCCAACAGGGTTCGATTTCACCTTTTGATTGTGGCATTCCAAGAGGAGTCCATTGAGAGAGAATGCTATTCTCTTTTAGGTAATCCATGAACTCACCACTTAAATATTCTCCACCCTGGTATGGAAGGTTTTGATCTTGTGGTTAGTTTGATTCTCTACGTCAAGTCTCAGACTTGTACCACATAAGGTAAATATAACCATACCGTGAGTGATCATCGGTAAAGGTTATGAAGTATGAGTATCCTCCTTTAGTCGGAATATTTAGTGGTCCACAAGTGTCTGTGTGGATTAAGTCCAGCAGACCAGTGGCAAGCGTAATTTGTCCAACAAAAGGTTTCGTGATCATTTTCTCTTTCAAACAGGATTCATATGTTGATAGTTTATCCAAGTCGTTAACCTATAGACTCGTTGTCTCTACCAACTTCCTCATCCTTTCTATAGAGATTTGACCTAACCTCGCATGCCACATCTGTGCATTTTCATGCTTATCTAATTTTCGTTTGTGTTGGGCAGTCATAATCTAATTTGACTGTTGGAGAATGTAAAGACTGTTTGTTAATGTACCAAGAAGATGAAGGTTATCATCAATCATCAAATAAAATCTATTTTTATTGATCTTAAATGCATAACCATCATTGTCTAAAACAAGAATGGAAATAATATTTTTGATCATGCTCAGTATATAATAACAATTCTTTAATTTTATCTAAATATGATCATGCTAAGTTGAGAGATTCTACGGCTTCCGCAACAATGACCTTTCCATCACCAAGCCTTAGGACCATCTTGTCCTTACGTAGCCTTCTGCTTCTTTCCAGCACTTGCAAATTATTGTAGATGTGAGCTCCACAATTGGTATCCAATATCCAAGAAGCAGAATTAGTTATCATATTTACTTCAATCACAAACGTACCTAGGTTGGGAGAGGAGTTGTGGGCACTCCCTCTTCTAATGTCCATTTTCATGGCAATGAATGCAAACATCATTTACTGTCGACTGTTGTGAACCGCCATTCTTCCCTTTCCCTTTGCCATTTCCCATAGGAGCAATAAGGGCGCTTGGAGCGCTAGTAGTGGCTGCGACGGCCTTTCTCTTTCCCATTCTCTTCTTCCTCTTCTAGCGTCTGACCCTCTTGCCTTTTGCCTTGGAGGTTGAAGCCTCTCGTATTAGTACCGCAGGCACAAACTTGTGGATTGTTCTCTCGTATTGGACCAGCATATTAATTAATTCATGAATAGACTTCTCAAGTCCATTCATGTTGTAGTTAATGATAAATGGTTATAGGAGGGAGGAAGTGATTCGAGGATCACATTGATATATGTGTCATGTCAAGCCCAGCTTTGAGGTCTTCTAGCTTCTCTCCGAGGGATAGCTTCTTGACCCCATGACTTTGTACAGAAGATCCTTCAGTCATCTTTGTCTTGAAAAATGCTTTTTTAGCAGTATATCTAATATGCTTATCAGGAATTGCATAAACTTCCTTCATGCGAAGCATTATTGAGGGAATGTCTTTCAGCTTATCATATTGCTTTTGGATTCATTAGTCATCAAAGACAATATGATACTACTGACTTTGCGGTTGTCCTCATGCTACTTTTTGAACATCACACATTCTTCGGCTTAGGACCCTTCCGACAAAGTCGCTGGGAGCGGCTTGTCCAAGACATAGCCCTGGTTCTCGAAATCTAGGACAATTCTTAGATTTTGCAGCTAGTCATTGTAGTTTGTGTAATTGAATTTATTAGTCTCCATTATCAAGGTTAAGGGGTTCCTAGACTTTTTCGACAAAATAGAATTAAACATAAATCAGCAGACGATAGTAATATTATTGATATGTTCAAGACATTGTCTTTGATCTCTAACTCTCCCACTACTTATATGAAAGGCCACCATTCTCAAGCGGGGTTTCGAAAAGCTATTTCCTAGTGGGCTTGGGATCCACAAGAATAATTTACCACACCCCACTTTTACGATTCGCATGAAAAAGGCCTTGTGGGAGGCAACCGATGTCATTCTCATTCCATAAGATTCCCAAGATATTTTGTTTCATCTCTTCATATGATCTTGAGAACTCCGAGTATATCATGTTACTCAGTATTATATCTGACCCATCAACCAAATCACACCTCAGTCATCACTCCCCACATATCGTGAGATAGGAAAACGCTAAACGTGCTCTTTGTTCACAACAATTGTGCAACTTTCCTCTATTCCAAGTGTGCTACGACTCATGAGACCACACTTGGATAGTAGTAGTTCCTCACCACATTGCTGTGGATGGAAGACTTGAACAGATCAAGACAATCTTCATCCAAGTCAATTTTGGGCCTAATATTTGACTTGGTTTAACCAAGTGAGAGCAATGTTGGAGTATTTGACCGAGACCTCATCACATAATTATATTGCATGCAAAATATCAAATGCTAAAGCAATAAATAAACCACCGCATGCAACATAATTAAGGTGGCCCTATGCTATTATAACATAATTAACGTAACTTCTTCGTGGGCCTCCTTCTCCTTGGACCTTTTTCTCTATGGGCTTGACTTAAAATAAAAAAACCTCATCAGAAGTCCTATACTACTCTCATTACAACTGAAAAGAAACTCGATCAGAAGTCGAGGGAGTACATAATGAGAGAGATAGCTAGTCTTACTATTCCAAGATTAATAGCGATAGGGAGAGAGAAGAAAACATTACAAGGGTATACGAGTCCAACCAAAAATATAAACATTCAAGAGGTTGTGGGCTCCTTGATCATCGATCCATACATCATATGATACACATTCCATGTAATATTATAATCCATGATAACCCGTATCACAAAAATTATTTATATGAAGAAAACACAAGCACGAAGTTTGCAATCAAAAGGATAATCGAAAAATATGTGCATCCAATGCACATAATAAATCCAATTAGTCCAATTTTAATTTCAGAAAAAATCCAATTTTATCCCAAAAAATTTAAACAAGATAATTAATAAAAATTCCAGAAAATCAAATTTTCCAAAAACGGCTAAAAAAGCCTAGCCGTCGGCCGCTGGCCATCTGCCAGCATGATCGCGTTCGCTCTGCCTGTGCTCGTTGGCCTAGGCTGTGCGCAGGCCCCCTTGGCTACGCGCTCGCCTGGCTGTGTGCACATTGTTCACCAGCAATGGTAGTGATGCTGCAATTTTCCTCCTTTTTTTTCGTGTTTAACATAAAACAACAAAAACAAGCATAATACAGAAAATTTCAAAATCATCTAATTAATTGAAAAAACCAAACGAGCTATTTTTATCTTATAATTACCAAAAAAAAAATTGATAAAAGAACATGCTTTAAAAGCCATAAAAATATGTTAACATGCTAATATCACATTACCGTCACCACCCACATCGAACCGGGCTCTGATACCATTTGAAGGATCACGTGGTACGGTCCTGGAGCGCATTAGCGGAAGTGATAAATAAAAACGTATAATAATAAAATTAAAGCATAGAAAATAACGAATCCAAGGGGTGTGCCCTGGGAGTTCTCGAGCATTTGATATTTCATAAAATAAAACCAACATGGAGCTGATGTAAAAATCACATAAACCTTTATTTTCTAACGTTTGGTTGAAATATTTTTCACTTGAGGCTCCAATGCAGGAACCCTCTAATTCTTACACACCACATCATAATTGGGATCTCAAGGTTCTCTTTGCTAGAAGAGAACAAGAGAAAAAATCACACCAAGTGCAAGAGAGGGGGTAATAATGTGATACTTATTTTCCAAATAATTATGTAACATATACATATATATCTTGTATTGATAATTAAGAATGTGTCTACATACATTCTTTTATCTACAAGATAGATTTCTCTTTATTCCAAAAGAGATCCTCAACAAGGACTAAAATTGCACTTTCCTAAATTACAATTTTCTAGTCATTTATTTCCTTTTATAGAATTTTCATGAGCTCAAAATTAGGGGGCTTGGCCGATATTTACTAAAAAAGAATGCAAGCCATATTAATTATTATTTAAAGCTAATTTTCATAAAAAATATTTTAGTTGAGCCCAACTTGTATTTAATCTAATTAAATACATAAGCCCAAACTGTCTTTATTAATTAGTAAGATCTGACTTATTAAATAATAAGAACAAGCCTAATAAAATTAATACCATCAATTTATTCTTGGATTTTTCCCATCTAATGGATCTCTTTTTTTTTTGTTAGTAATCTAATTACTTGTGGAATTAATTTCTTGTTCCTATCCGATGATTTGTGTGAGACCCTTTAGGTTCACCTTTCAACTAGAATTGGGCTAGTGTCTGACACTATTATTAATTAAATCTAATTTAATTAATAATTCTTGATTAATCCTTAATCAAGAAAGCCCGTCACCATAGGTGGCCATCTAACAATGGTCCATGACACTAGAAACTAGGTGAATTTTTGTGTGAATATTTAGACTCTCGAGTCCATACGGGTACGGTCCTCCCGTCTACTGTTTTTCGGTCTTAGTCTAGGACTTGGAATTAGGTGTCGGTTCCCATCTTGGATTTGGGTATCTATGCTTAATACTTGAGATCGCGTCACGCCAAGTTTCTTGACTTAGGAGCCTCCTTTTCCTATTTGATCAATGACTCTAGCTATTGGTTCATAGAGCATGAGTGCATCTCCAAGTGCACAGGAGATACCTCTATCACATACTGACAGGGGACGGATATTCTTCTTGGAACTCATCATCCTCGCTACATACTCCGATTGTATTGGATAAAGCTTATGATGATCATGGTTGCGATACAATCACCTCTCGCATAGATCCAAGATACAGTCATCATATGCACGTGAATGCCGTGATTCGTCAAATTTGTGGACTACTCCCGTACTATCCAAATTGAGATTTTGAGTCATACCGACCAAGCCTCCAAGGCTTCCATATGATGATCCCCGCGAGTCAATTTAGTTCATTCAATGCTTAGTCAATCAACCCACTAAGATAGCATAAATGCCCCGCGTCTTGCACTGATGAAACACGTACTCAATAATTGCATGCGACTCTTAGTGCAAGTCTCCATAGGATTCGCGATGCCCATTTTGGAGGTCCTCGACTTGGAACGCTTCAGATCCAACCTTTTGGCAGTTGGTTTCATGACCGCCATCCAATTGGTGGCTCAACTGAATGGTTGCCAATTGGTCTATGGGCTCTATTTTGATATTCAAGTAAATGCAAACATACAGAATGAGCATAACAAAGTAGATGCCAAAATAAGAGAATACTCATTTTGTTCTCTTGAAATAATATTACATGGTATCAATTAATTATTAGAATAGAATACACCTAGGCCAATCTAATTGTCTTTTTGGTCATCTATCCTATCATTCGGTCAATTTGGAGTGAAAAGTAGTGAAATAAATGCTAGAAAATAAAAATCTATAAATGACTTAAAAGGGAAGTGTTATTGCTCGATTTTTATGTGCTAGAGAGAGATTGAATTGAACTCAAATCTCTAAGCAAGAAATTACAATGTTCCTTTATGCTAAAGTGGTAGCATAAAGGTAAAAATTTTAGTATGTAGGCTTAAAGTGTAGAAAACATCAACGCATGTCCTCTGACACTAAGAGGACCTCTTTATTTATAAGTAAACATAAAGTGGTTGGAGATAATAATGCTGATGTTAAATCCCCCTTAGATCTTGTGGAGGTACTTTGAGGATCCCCCCAGATTTGGGGGAGTTAATTGGAGTTTGCATAAGCTATCTTTGTGGAGATGGTTGAGAAGCTTTCTCGCAACCATTATCCAAAGTTTTAGGATTTAGGTTACTTTTCTCTAGAGGAGCAACGTGTCACCGAGGGGGCTGCTACTCTTTATCCGATTTTGTAAGGTTTGCCTCTTGAGATCCTACGTGGATGCCATCTAAGCAACCTACGCCATGTGAGATGGGAATTAACTTTCGTTATGGGATTTCTAGTCTTGAAGCTTCCTTGTAGTCTCGTGAGGCATTCTTGGATCGGGGTCTCTCAGATTTGAGCCGTTTGGGCTTTCTTTAGCCAAATTATGTTCTAGGGGCGCCTACTGAACTCCCTAGGGGCTCTACCTGGAGTAGGCTTCCTAGGGGCATGTTGTGCCCTCACCCGAACTAGGTCGCTTGGGGGGCCCCATAGCCCTTGCATTTCTTTCATTTCTTTGGGCCGTTTGTGCCTCTTTGCCCCAGCCCATTTTTTTAAGCATCATTCAGGCCCCCACCCCTCTCTAGTAACTGGAGACTTTAACATTTATTAGAGTACACGTCTTAGAGATAACAGACTGGCCTAAATAGAGAGCCATTTTTTTTCTTTATTTCGAATTCCTATAAGGAAATATTAGTAGCATAAACATG
>NC_026154.1:9497093-9513447 GCF_000512975.1 Sesamum indicum
CGTGCCTGTGGAAGTAGGGTTTTTCTGAAGGTGCCTTCTTGAGGGTGGGACTCAAGAGCCTCGCCGGAGTAGGGATAAGGTGTTCGCTCGGAATATGGCTTATGTGCCTCCACGGAGGAAGGTTTAAGTGCCTACATGAAACAAATCTTATGTGCCTCCACAGAGAAGGACTTAAGTACTTGCCCGAAAGTGGGCTTGGATGCTTCCATGGTGGAGGGCTTATGTGCCCATGTGGAAAACAGGTCTTTTTCGTTCCTACACAGAGTAGAACTTCTGCCTGGAAGAAGAAACCTAAGTGCCGGCCTGAAGTAGGGCTTAGGGTACTTGACCAAAGGCACGACTGATTCCTCGAGATTTGCGGCATTGCTTCTTGTTCCTAGTGTTTTTCACCAAGGAATTTATGATTGTACTTCCTAGCCTCTTCCAAGTTAATGTATTTTTTAGCTCGAGCTAGGAGTTTGAAAAAATTGTAAGGGGGCCTTTACGCTAAGGACTTGAAGAGGTTCCCATCTTCTAATCCCTGTGAGAAAGCACAGGTTATTACATCCGATGTAGCAAAACGGACCTCTAAGGCCGCTAAGTTAAAACATTTAAGATACGCCCTCAGCGATTGTCCTTCTTTGTGTTGTCGTGAAAAAAACCATCCATTGTGTTTCGACATTGTTTCATACTAGAAGTTCAAAAAAGAGAGCAAAATTATCCGAATGATTAATCCCATAGGCAATTGGTTCAACCACTAACAGGTCTACCGTCTGGAGGTGGTTAATTACGAACATACGACACTTGACCTCAATGATATAACAATGGAGAAGGGGAACATTTTCGAAGAAGGAAATGTGATAAGTGCATAATTTGCAACATTTTGATGATAATAATGTCTTCTTTTAAGAACTAAGTACTCATAATCACATGGTTTATTGCATTTTCAGCATAAAAGGTTTGATGGGAAGTAAATATGGTAATTGGAATTAAAAGTGCTATGTGAAGGCATTTAAAGTAAGAATGAGTAAATTGTGGAAAATTTGCAGACTTGTCTAGACACGCTCATGCTTAATGCTGCAGTCAACTTTGTAGAAGAAGAAAATGAGCGAATTTTGCTAAGAGAAAAGGAATCATTGCTGAATGATTTTAGTAAGATCTTTTGTTTGGAAGACTTGCTTGAAGCAAGGGATTGACTAGTTACTTTTTAGAGGTAATTATGTATCTACCAGTCTTTTGTGTATATGTTAATAGGGTGTTAATAGTATAAATAGGGAGGCACCTCATACCTCTTGTAATATCTCTTATTCTATCTCTTAACTTGTCTTTAGTTCTAATACATTGCTGCTTTAATGAATTTCTACATTTCTTTAATTGTTCTTCTATTAGCATGTTAGGTTAATCTTTTTATTTTTCGATTAAGGTATGGTGATTGCTTGATTTTCAAATTTTGTGCGATCTAATTTATACTTAATACTTTTGTTTAATAGGTATTCGTGTTATTCTCTACGCTCTTGTTACAATAATCTGATTATGGATAATATGTCAAGTTGTTCATTATCAAGAATGTTTGCCTAGTTAATTGAACTTGCAAATCTGTAATTGGTTGTTTAGTTCAATAATTTATAGCAGCATAGCATGGTTGATCATGTCATAGTAGTTAATTATGTTATGGGGAATGTATGATCTAACCAAAATAAATCCTCGTAAGAATTTATTGGTTAAAATTGGGTCTTTCTAATTTTTGATGTTGTTGATGAATTAAATCTTGTGAACATTCCCAGTGTTGTTTATTGATTAAGGAATTAGCCAACGAACGTTTCTTGGCTGACGAAACGATAAGAAAAGGTGAGGTTGTTAAGTCATACCAATGACCATAACTTATTTATCTATTTGAACGATTGTTGTATTTCATACTCAAACTTTTTATTAAGGGTATTTTGAGAATAACATGTGATAAATTCACCAAAACTCTATTGGTAGAGTTAAATATATGTAAGGCGAGACAAACCTCAATGAAGGTAAATGTAATTTTTTATCTAATAGGGATATATTTATAATTATGTCAAACATCAGGGGGTATTGATGTAATTTATCCTATATATTATAATTAAAAAAATTGAAAATTCAAAAGTTCAAAAAAGGGAACTAGGTCAACTTCTTCTAATTACACTTCTTTTATGAAGGAGAAGATCCACCTACCCCACTTTGACCAAGCCACATTCTTCCTCCCGTAGTTGTCGCCGACCTTCGTGCGACCTATCACCGTCATCAGTCTCGTGGCGTGGCAGATCGTGATGCCCATCTAAGCCACACCATATCGCTTTGTCGACTCGCAGCTGCCACCCACCATCGTCGCACGATGTCCAGCAGCAAGTCGCCACACGCCTCACTCCACAGCTGCGATGCACACCCAGATCCATCGCTCGTGCTCCACCATGGTATCAGGTTCAAAGTACTCCTTCTTCTCTAAACCCTCATCTGATTTAAGTTTTTTTTTTCATTTTACTTCAAGGATTTTGAGAATGAGTAGCCAAAAAAGAAGCCAAGTGGAGGGGCCCTTTCCATGATTTATACTGCGTTCCCGCAACACTCCATGTCCAAGCATTGTATTCCATCTTTTGGGGCCCTCGATGACAACCTCACTTTTAAGTCACGCTCCGCTAAAGACAAGTCTGACGTACTTTGCACTCAAAGCATAATACCTTTGTAAAATACTTCACTATGACACATTGAGGGCATTACATGCTACCGAGAGTTGCAATTTATTGATTGATAATATTGGGTGGCGTTGCTTCTTTGATTGCAATGAGATTGCCTATATTGAACTCACTCATGAATTTTACACCACATTCGAGTTCTCCACTCCACCATTACTCGCGTTAGATACCTCAGGGGTGGTCAAATTTCATTTGTTGGGACAACACTTCTCCATGTCACTCACTGAGGTCAAAATTGCATTGGGATTCACAAATGTTGAACTTGCACGCACCCACGAATACCTGAATTCCTCGTTTGATTATCGTGATGATTCTAACCCCATCAAGGAATGACGTAAACTGTCCATAGACCCACTCACTTATCACTCTAGCAGATCAAAGGGTCGCAATCTGAATGCTCAAATGTGTGCATCGCTTCCTTGCATTCAATTTTTCAGGCCATAAAGACACATATGGAATTGTCACAAAGGCTGAACTTTAATTTTTGTGGTGCATGATACATGGCATAAAAGTTAATCTTGGATTTTGGCTAGCTTTACAATTGCAATCAATTTAGAACAAAAAATGGGCACTAATCTTTGGCTCATACATCACGCTTTTGGCAATTAATCTTGGTGTTTTCCGTCCTAACAATCACAATCTTCATGTTGCATGCAATCTTGAGCCGTTGGACATGGTCTGTTTGTTAAGTAGGCTTTGTCACCCGCAACTGTGAATCTTTTGAGTTTGTCAATGTAGGACATTCAACCCACCTTATTCATCCAAAGATCGTCTCACAATGAACAATCGAAAGAAGAAGACAACGAGGGCAATGACATCGACGAGGAGAAGAAAGATGATAGTGATAGTGAAGGTGATGAGGATAGTGAGGCCAACAAAGAAGATGATGGTGATAGTGAGCGCAAAGAGGATAATGAGGCCAACATGGAGGATGATAACCATACACACAAACAAAATCAAGCTATCACCTTGGATGATATTGCCCGACGTATTGCATGGATGGAGGCGAACTTGATAGACTTATTTGAATACGTCAGGCAGATGCCAAGGCATCCACCAATGCCTTGACCGCTAAGGGACATGCACTTAGGGACGCTCCCTTTCCTCTCTCAATTTAAATTTTGTCTTTGAGTTGAATGTCTAAGTCCACATTGGGAACAATGTGGATTTAAATGTTGGACTGGTGGTTTAATGTTTTGGTGTTGATGGTTGATTTGTTGGATTACATTACTGCCTAATGATGACTTGTCAACGAATCCCTTGATGAATTTTTTTTTGTGATCCACGCTTGATGACACTATGTGCAAAAAGAATATGTGTTTCATGCTTTAGGTGATTCATGGTTGAGAACTTGTTTTCACTAAAATGACTTGAATTGAAAATCTCTTTGTTGAATTAGGGACTAGAAATACCATATGAGATTTTGAGCCTAAAAAACTCCTAAACTATTTCATTCTTTCTTGAGAGAGAAATGCTTCTATGACTTTG
This sequence comes from Sesamum indicum, assembly GCF_000512975.1. Lineage (NCBI taxonomy): Eukaryota > Viridiplantae > Streptophyta > Magnoliopsida > Lamiales > Pedaliaceae > Sesamum > Sesamum indicum. Next base: position 9,501,281 of record NC_026154.1, read on the forward strand.
TCTTCCTAGAACTTTCTTTCAATCATGTTGAGGCCACATAAATGTGCATGCATTTGGAAATAATAAAGGCACTAGGATTGAAATCACTTTCGGCCTAAAATGACCACCACATGACATTTTGACTTTAGTAAATCCACTTGAGCCTTTTTAGCCTTGTTTTGTTGATATAAGCCATCAATTATGAACCCATCCGTCATTTTTTAATCCTTTGATTTTGACCTTTTCAAGAATCACTAGAGCATCAAGAAAAGTGAGTGTATATTCCAAAGAATGGCTCTCAAACCAAGGTGAGAATTTGAACATTTTGTGCTCTAAAGGTTGTGTCTCAAAATGAGTGTAGAGGCTTCATTATTGTGGTTTTACAATATGAAAAGGTGTGGGAGCTAAGATTGCTTGTTCTATACCTATTTTAAAAAGAGAGAAAGAAAAGAAAATAAAAGAAGAAAAAGTTGGCAAAAGTAAAGAAAGCAGTATTCTTGCCATAAAAAAAGAGCGAAATCTCTCTAAAAAGGAACAGCAAGGCATAATTCAAGAATTTATCAAAAGAGTTTGGGAATCGAATTGCTAGATGAGTTATTCTTGAGAGCTTGATTAATTGTTCACTCGATTTCTTGGTGCTCTAATTGAGTTTCTTGGAATTTAACCTCCTTATCCAAAAAATTCCTACCCCCAAACTAAAGCCCTATTACAATCAAAATCAAAGACGCTTTAATTCATGTGTGTGCGTGTTTCAAAGTGGTGGAGATGTGGTGTATAACCAAGCTTATGCTAAAGTATTGTCATAGCAAGTATTGAGGAAAACACTCAAACCATATACACTCTAGACAATGAAAAGCGGTGAGAAAGAGTCCACTAGTTTTGTATGATTGATTTTGATGATAGTGTCATTGTGTGAGAACTTGTTCGACAGCATGTTGAGTTGTCTTTACCATGAGATGTGTCACTTCCTTTGCACATAGTTAAAGGTTGCCTTGAGCGTGTTCAATTTTGAAAAGGGATCCAAAATGCTAAACGGATTCTGATTTTGTTCGAGAATTAGCAAAAGATTAAGTGTGGAGCAATTTGATTAGTGCATAATTTGCCAAATCTTGATCATAATAATATTTTCTTTTAAGAGCTAAATACTCCTAATCATATGATTTTATTGTATTTTAAGCATAAAAGGTTTGATGGGAAGTAAAGATGGCACATTGGAAATAAAAGTGGCATTTGAAGATATTTAAAGGAAGATGGAGTAAATTGTTGAATATTTGCAGACTTGACTAGACACGCCCCTACTTAATGCTGCAATCAACTCTATAGAGAAGGAAAGGAGCAAATTTTACTAAGAAAAAAGGAATGATTGCTGAATGATTTTAGTAAGATCTCGTATTTGGAAGACTTGCTTGAAGCAAGGAATTGATTAGTTTTTTTGAGGCAACCATGTATCTACCCCTCTTTTGTGTCTATGTTGATTGGGTGCTAATAGTATAAATAGAAAAGCACCTTATACCTCTTGCGACATCTCTCATTCTATCTCTTAACTTGTCTTTAGTTCTAATACATTGTTGATTTGATAATGAAATTCTACTTTTCTTTTATGTGTTCTTCTATTAGCATGCTAGGCTAGTTTTTTTATTTTTTAATTAAAGTTATGGAGATTGCTTGATTCGCAAATATTTTTTTTAATTAAATCACCCGGGGGTGGGGGGAGCTTTCCGATATCCCCGACCCTTCTTTATTAATACTAGAGAACAAGCAAATTTACAACGGGGACTACTAACTCCCTATTATATCTAGAAAGCCGTAAATAAAGAGTAGTACTCCTTTATAAAATATTCTCCAAAAGTATAAATAAGGAGTACTACTCCCTTTTAATAATTCACAAAAGCATAAATAAGCAGTATTGCTCCCTTACAAAAGTGAGACATGAGGCACAAAGGTGGTAAAAAAAAAGTTGGAGACGATAATCCAGTGTGTCAAAGAGTTTCTGCCAGTACACTCGAATCATCGGTTCCAACTAGCACCTATGTAGCAAGCTATGCAAACAAACCAACGAATGTCCCAATATGGAGTGCACCTCCAACAATTGTATGCAAGGGTAAGCCAAAATGAGTTAAAAGCTTACGTTACGTTTTCCACGGAAAACCTCAACTATCTTAACAAAATAATGGAGCAAAACAATCTAAAATGTGAGAACCAAAATAATATACATGTATGCATAGAAGTGGGACATAGCCTGAGCATGCTTATGAGAAAAAAAGAGACAAAAGAGCTCCAACAATGCAACCACTAAGGTCCACATAGTAGCAAATCATAACAACAAAAGATTTCCCTACCTGTACTAATTAGTTACCTATAAAGTCTGAAATATCGAACACAAAAATCCTGCCATGACATAGGAGCAGCCGGCGCTAACAACAGCAAAAATAGTTTGTAATAGCGGCCAGCAGCTAGGCAGAAAAAAACGATTCATAGAAACAACAACAGACTAGCGACAGAAAAAACAACAGCAGACAAGAACATAAGTGTAGCAATCCAGTGGGTAGAATAGGTCAGAACGCAAAGCAGAAACATCAACATAACTGTAACAGGAAAGCCAACAACAAACCTACAGCAGGCATGGAAACAACAACAAAAACAGCAAAAGGGCAGTACAAAAAGACCAAGTAATCATCCAACTGAAACTATGGCAGCACGTATTAAACAGACAAGTAGAAGTATAAGAATAGATACCACAAGTGAGATGAGAGAGTTCATGTTGGAATAGCCCCGACTTTTAATGATAATGCAACTCCCAATCACCTGCAAGCAATGTTAGTCTCACCAAAAAAGCTCAAATTCAGCCGTGGGGCCGAATACCTACTCCAGCTTTCCAGTACAGATTTAAGGTGATCAGCAACAATTTTTTAATCGAATGTATAGGAGGACACAAGAGTCAAGATTAACAATACCTTTCGCTTTACCTATAACATGTTCCTTGGAAAGGATGCTAAGTTGTTGAGATGTGCCTGCTTGATTGGCTAGAAAATCCGCCACTAGGTTGCCTTCTCTAAAAATATGGGAGATTTTATATTTGATCTAGCTCAAAAGATTTCGGATGTTTTGAAGGAGGTTCTGGTAATTCCAAGCCCCTTTTCGTGGTGTAGAGATGAGCTGGATAATAGCCATTACATCAGTTTCAACCCAAATATTATGAAACCCCTTTTCAATACAGAGTTTCAATCCTCTTTGGATAGCTCGAAGTTCAGTCTGGGTGTTAGAGGTAATTCCATGGGGTTTTTGAAAGGCAAAGATGACTTGACCGAAGTGATCTCTAAGAATGTCGCCCGCGTTGGAAATGCCTAGGTTACCTTTAGAAGCTACATCTATATGAATATCTTACACCAACCTACTTGAGGCTTTCTCCAATGAACAATAATAGCTTTCTACTGCTTAGTCCTTGGCTGAAGGGGGATATTGAGAGCATTCATAGTGAGAAAATCCCCTTACACGTGCTCGGGTCTCATCAACTCGCTTCTATGAAGATTATGCAGATACGCCAGTATTTTGTAGATAATGGTATTGGCCTTGAATGCAATCCCCCCTATGCTTAGCATCATCCTGAAGATTCCATATGTTCCAGAGGATCAATATCGGGATAATATCTATGATGTATGGTTTAGCATAGATTCTATTTTTCCAGGTCTGAATGAGAATGGTAATATAATTTGTTTAAGGGATATTGATCTGGAATTTGGCAGAGAAATAGCCCTAAGCTTCCAAAGACTTATTATTATGCAAGAAGAGATGCGGTATAGTTTCTTCCGCAGCAGCAATATTTGGAAGCCATTGTCATCCCTTTTGTTTAAGCCTCTTATCCAACAGGTATCTAATTATGAATCAACCTCCAAGTGAATAGTGAAATGTGTGGGAGAATTAATATGGAGCAGAGAGTTCGGTAGAAGTGCTGAGGAGGTTGGTGAACTCTAATTTCATTCCAAACTGATTTAGTGAACTTATACGAAATATATTTTTTTATCTTTTGTTGGTGAAATTAAATTCAAAAAATTAGTGAGATAATCTGATAGAATAGGCTCGTTATTGTATATGAGTAATAAGTGATTAATTTCATGGATTTAAGTATGGAAACATTAGATTGATCTTAATAAAATCATTAATTATTTGAAGTGGATAGCCCATTTTAATAAAGACCTTGGTTTATATATCAAGGACTACTCCATTCTTCGATAGTTTCTAGTGTAGGAAGTTTGTTTGATTATTAGTAAAAGGGACTTCTATGATAAGTTCAATCATATGCTGTAGCACAGCTTGTTGGAGTTTGTTAACATCCCATTAAGAATTGTTCCAAAATCAGTTAACATGAACATGGTGGTTGCAGTAAGTACCCAAGAGGTTAGCTAGTGTGCCTTTCGGTAACCATCAGTCATGAAATAACACCAATCCCTAGACTCCAGAAGATATTCACTTGTGCTTCTGTTCGAATTTTATAGAGTCTTTTCCAGATGCTCGAATCAGTCATGAAGACTTTGAAACGCGTGGTAAAATATCCTCCACAATATTTAATTATGGTGAATTTAGACCATAGAGAGTTGTGAAACCTCAATCTCAACCAAAGTTTATATGGGAATGCTGTGATCATCTCTCAAAGGTTTCTAATCCTAAGTCCACCTTCTTCGATGGGATAACAAGTATTTTGCCACTTTGTCCAATGGATTTTCCTCTGTTCCGTTGTGTGGCCCCAGAATTATTTTGTGAATAATGGTTCAATTATCTGTATGATTCTTGTCGTTGGGTTGAACACTTGGAGGAGGTAAATTGCCATAGAAGAAAGCACACTCTTGATCAATTGGAGTCTACCCCCATAAGAAAGGTGGCAGTGTCCCATTCAGAGATTTTGGCTTTGACTTTATCTATCAGATTTTTGATAAAGAATTTCTTCTTGTTACCTTTGTAGAGAAGAGCTCCAAGGTAGGTAATAGGAAGCGCCTTCATTGAGAAGCCAGTAATAATTTTGATTCTTTGTGCAATCAGATTAGCTTTTTTCCTACAATGAAAGCACTTTTTGCATGGTTGATTTTCTGCCCGGAGAATTTCTCAAATTTTCTCAAGAATTGCATCAGTTTGTTCAAGCTAGCCTCCTCACAGTTTGTAAACAATATCACATCATCAGGATATGAGAGATGTGATATAAAACATTTCTGGGTTCTAATTGAAGAGGAGATCTAGTCCTCTTGAGAATGCTTCTGCTGCAATAATGAAAAGAGTTTGGGAAAGTGGGTCAGCTTGTCTTAATCCCTAGGTAGATTTAAAAAAACCTATCACTTCTACGTTAACAAGAATAGTGAACCAACAATTTTGGATGACATGCATAATAAGGGTGACGAATCTGTGAACGAAGCCCATCTTCTTCAAAATTGTAAGGAGGAAGTTCCAGTTGACTCTGTCATATACTTTGGACGTGTCCAGCTTTATGACAAGGTTGCCTTTTGCTATATTTGAGGCCAAGATGGTGAATCATCTCTTGGGCCATAAGAATGTTGTCGCAATTAATCTTCCTGGAACAAAGCCACTTTGCAAAGGGGAAATATAAATCCGGGAGTATTTGGGAAATCTTGTTGTATAGTAGCTTGGACAGAATTTTATTGGTGACGTTACACAAGAAAATGGGTATGAAGTCATTCCAGCTTTGAGGGGAGTCTACTTTGGGATGAGAATGATTGTTGTAGCTGTGAAGCTCTTTGGCATTGGGGTGCCACAAAATTAGTAGCAGCATAGAATGATTGATTATGTCATAGTAGTTAATTATGTTATGACGAATGCATTATCTAACCTAAATAAAGCCTCATAGAAATTTATTGATTAGAATCATGTTTAATTCATACACTATTAAGAATTAGAAAAACATGATTCTAATCACTAAATTTCTATGAGGCTTTATTTAGGTTAGATCATGCATTCGTCATAACATAATTAACTACTATCACATAATCAATCATTCTATGCTGCTACTAATTTTGTGGCACCCCAATGCCAAAGAGCTTCACAGCTACAACAATCATTCTCATCCCAAAGTAGACTCCCCTCAAAGCTGGAATGACTTCATACCCATTTTCTTGTGTAACGTCACCAATAAAATTCTGTCCAAGCTACTATACAACAAGATTTCCCAAATACTCCCGGATTTATATTTCCCCTTTGCAAAGTGGCTTTGTTCCAGGAAGATTAATTGCGACAACATTCTTATGGCCCAAGAGATGATTCACCATCTTGGCCTCAAATATAGCAAAAGGCAACCTTGTCATAAAGCTGGACACGTCCAAAGTATATGACAGAGTCAACTGGAACTTCCTCCTTACAATTTTGAAGAAGATGGGCTTCGTTCACAGATTCGTCACCCTTATTATGCATGTCATCCAAAATTGACATTCTTTGGCTGACGAAACGGTAAGGAAAGGTGAGGTTGTTAAGTCGTATCAATTACAATAACTGATTTATCTATTTGAACGGTTGTTATAATTGCATCGATGATCAACTAGTGGAATCAAGCATGAACACCCGACTTTAACCAAAAGAGTTTTCTATTACATCTATTCATCTTATTTAATTTTGTCTTCTTTTTAATTCATTACAATCAAAACCCCCCTATTTTTATTTTTTAAGAAGCCAACTAAGACCAATCCTTGAGAAATCAATCCTAATCACCACTTCTACAAAAGTGTCCGTATAAATTTATTTTTGGTGATCTCGACACCCATCAATAGGTGCTCCTGAGGATCCACGATTCCATTGTTCTCCGGCAGATGGGCTCCTCCCAATTGACAGGGAGTTTGTCCGTCAGGATTTCTTCACTAAAAAAAGGTGCCCTCTTGCTCCCCCAGGGGAGCCTGAAGACACGCCTCTAAAGGTCTAAGAGTTCCTATAGAATCTTATCAACAACCTCTAGTCTGTGGGGCCACCTTTTTGTGGGAGCAGGTGCTTCTGCCTTCTCCAAGAGAGGACATCCTGTCACAAAGTTCCTTGCACAACTGATGTTGGGCCCTGAGAATGGAGGTAGTAATCATCCAATGGAGGTCCTCTGGAGGGACGCGAACCATCTTCTAGGAGGAGGTATTCGAGGAGGTGTTAGCTTTGGTGTTGGTAGCTTCCATTCTTCTCACATCTTAGTTTTGTGCTTCCACTGGCAGTGCGAATGATGCAAGTGTAAAATAGTGGTGCTCGGTCCACTTAGAATGAAAAGTAGAAAAATAAAATACTAGAAGATAAAAACATATAAATAAGTAAAAAGAAGAGTGTTATTGCGTGATTTTGTGTACAAAAGAGAGATTGATCATGATGATGCTGAATCCCCCCAGATTTAGTGGATGATGCTGAATTTCCCTCATATTTGGGAGAGGCAGTTAGAGGATCCCCTGTATTTGGGGGAGTCAGTTGGAGTATGTTGAAGGTATTTTTATGGGAATAAGAACACCTTCTCAGATTTTCAAGAAGGCGGTTGAGGAGCCTTCTCGTAGCCATTGTCCAAGCTTTTAGGATATAGGTTACTTCTCTCTATAGGTGCCATGTGGTACCAAGCGAGTTGTTGGTCTTTATCCGGTTTTCTGAGGAGTGCTTTCCAAGATCTTACATGGATGCCACCCTAAGCCACTTGTGGATGCCATATAAGTTGGGCTTTGACTTTGACTGGGGGACTTCAAGTCCATAAGTTTCCTTGTGAGGCCTTTTTAGATCGAGGCAGATTTGGGCCGTTTGGCCTTCCTTTAGCCAATTTATATTCTTGGGACGCCTGCCGAACTTGCTGGAGACTCTACTTGGACTAGACTTCCTAGGGGTATTTTGTGACTCCCCTGAAATAGGGCCTCACGTGGGATACTATGGGCCATGCATTCCTTTCTTTTTTTTGGATCGTTTAGCCTTTTCAGGCTATCCCATTCTTACGAGTATCAATTTTCATATTAAATGTTAGATTAATTATCAATTACTCACTTTTATATTATAAAGTTTTAATTATTTATAACAATTTATTTCTTAATTTTTAAAACATACAAGCTTGGGATACTAACTAGTAATTAAAAATCTTGGCTGATTGATAAATGTCTTAAAGACTTGGATTATCATTTTCTCTCCGCCAATTATTATATATTTTTCAATTATTCATTAATAGTGATTAAAATTGAGATCGAATGAACAAATTCTATCTTATGGGTTCGAATGCTATCGATTATGTGGATATTTACTTCACTTTATATAAGTTTATTGTAATTTATTTAGTTATTCTTAACTATAGTGATGGATATGTCATGGGTTCAAGAGTACTCTTATCAGACGTATGGTTATTTATTTCACTTTTATGTGAATTTATTGTAATTTGTTTAGTTGTTCTTAGTTATAGTAAACTATCAGTGTCATGAGTTCACGTCCCACAAGACGTATGGTTATCTATCTTACTTTTACGTGAGCTTATTATATATAATTTATTTCATTGCTATTAGTCATAGTGATTGATCAAATCATAGTTTCGAATCTCACCAAATATACGGATATTTATCTCATTTTATGTGAATCTATTGTAATTTATATCATTGATTATTTAATTTATTAAAATATTAATATAATCATAATTACCACGTAAAAAAACTAAGAAATAAAATTGAGGATTTGGGACATTTCAGTAAATGAACCAATGTGAAGGAAGTGACAAGAAAAGAGCAACTTATTAATAATATGTTTTGTCTGTGCCTCTGAATGCAGATATTGAAGAAGACAGAAAAGTTGTGATAACATATGCATATCTATTTATTCATGATGCTCTCAAATGAGGATCATGTGGTAGAGATTGAAGATAGATTTTGTCCTTTCGTTCCCCCACTGCGTGACGTGACAACCTATCCATAATACACCACCCCATAAATATATATATTTGCATGTGTCCATATTATGTACGGATTGAATTTAAATTATAATTAAAATTATATCTTATAAAATTTATGTATTATGGAAAAGTTAATTAAATCTTTTTTTTGAAAGAGATCAATAACACAAAATTATTCTTTCTCCCAATTACGATGCATTAATATCAATAAAATTCATAAAAATTTACCATCATCAAAATAAGAATGAAAAGAAAATTAAATATTAATTAATTATTAAGTCTTATACCACATGATCTTCTCCAAAGTTAACACTAACTAAAGAATCATAGGAAAAAACAATTTAGAAATTAAAAATTATATTAAATAAGAAAAAACTTCGATAATCATTGTAAAATTCGCATATTTGATGAATCTTGACCATGCTGCATAAAAACACAACGAATAGGAAAGAATTAAAACATACAAATAAAAATTGGCATACAAATGTGAGTTTCATAACTATCAAGGTAGTAGATATATAACATGGTCCATGGAGTTTCAATTACATAATTATTCTTTATTTATTTTTTTTAATTTTTCTTTCAAAATATAAATCTTGTTGGAGATTCAATTGGATTGTCTATTTGTCATTTGTCAATCTTTATTGAATAATACTAAATAGATGAATACAGTAAGAGTTCATCAAGTTGGCAATGTGCATTGTTGTTCTTACCAATGATATCGAATGGATTTTTCAATGTCATAGTGTGACGTTCGTAGAATTTTTCACATAATTGGGAGACTGATTGGTAATTTTTAGGAATTTAAATTTAATTAGTAAATAAATTATAGATTGAATTTAGGATATAATAAAATTTGAACGAATTGAATTGGAATTCGTTATAATATTTGGGGGCAAATTATATTAATTAAGATAATTATGAAGGATCTAATAGTAATTATGAAAAAGAATTTAACTAAAAAAAAAGGGTGGGCAGTGGCATGTGCTGCCACCACCTCACCACTCATTAAACATATATATGTGCATGTTAAATTGAAAAAGTCATTGCCATTTTAAACAAACAAAACACACACACCGACGTGCACAATTGCGGAGAACAGAGGTATCGGATTTTGGATTTTAATCTTTAATAATTTATATAATTATATTATTTAATTAATTAATTTATTAAATATTGATTATATAGAGAGATGTACTATTTAATCGAAATATTTTATAATTTTGATTATTTAAATTAGTATCGAATTAAATATCACATTTGATATAAAAATGATATAGTGAGTTAATTAAAATATTAGAATTATTAGATTTAATTATTATTATAGTTAATTTACACAATTTCATCAAAATGATTGACCAAATATGTAATTTTATGTATTGTTGCTTAATTAAATTATATAGCAACAACAAATTGATAGAAAATTTATAGAAACATATTTAAAGGATATTATGATTGAAAAGGGAAGATGAGGTTTTAATGATAAATTGATAATCTCATTTACGGATATTATTAAAAACGATAGTTATAAATATATAAGGGATTTGAATAAATGAATTCTTATGAATTAGTTGATAAATTAAATATACGTTTGTGAAGCTTAAAAAGTGTAGTTATCTAAAATAAAATAGAATAGGGGTCTGGACTTCAATATAAATAGAATATTAAAAGATTGGTGGAAAATGTACGAATATTATATAATATTTTATTTAGAGTTTATGATATGCTATATATATTGATTATACGTATAATATTCTATTATAGGACATGACGATAAAGTAGAGGGTTGAGCAGTCTCTCATGAAATCGAAGCATTTTGGGATTTAAGGTAAGTATAGCTAATTGGATATATATATATCGATATATTTAGTTTTGTATATTATATATATTGGTTTCTTATATTTGATCATGAACTTAGATTTATATTTATATACATGAATTTTATATATTGGTTGTTTATATATTTAGTTGTGTACTATTTGTTGGATTACCTTAATATCAGTGGAATTGCTACTATGTGTCATATGTGGTTGTAATGAATGGACGTAAAAGTCGTATGATTATGTGATCGTATAATCGATTGTTGCATAAAATCGAATTGAGAAATTATTACTAAGTAGTTATTATGGAGAATATAATGATGAAGTAGTGATATTGTCATTGTAACTTCAAATAAAGATGATGCTTACCTAGTTGAGAATATAGTCAATGGTTTATGATAATGTGATTGATGATGTGATATAAAAAATATATGAATTAAGCTAGGTACCATGGCGCGTAGGGTACCGGGAGTATTACGGGCAGCGGGGAATATCCTGTACTGTTAGCTACACAAGGGTGGTGTGGGGATACCATGCTTGTTGTGATGTCATGTGCTAATATTGCTACACACTGGAGTAGATTGGGTGGGGATATCACATACAACGGGTATCCTGTGTTATGTATGATATGACGATAAGATGATGATGACCGGTGAAACCATTGACTGATGTACAACAACTAGAGTTAGTAGGGCCCTTAGTTAATAAACGATAACGTCAAATATTATGTTGTGGGTTGATTTACAGTTGTGGGTATGTATTACTGCTTATATCTAATGTTGCTATATGACGAATGACTGTTAGTCGATGTGATTGCTTGTACGTGAATTGTTGCATGTGTATATATATAGATTGATTAGCTATACTTATTGAGTAGGCAGCTCATTCCTTGTCACGTACCTTTTAGGAGATAGGTTACACTGACTAGCCTTATTGAGTAGGCAGCTCATTCCTTGTCACGTACCTTTTAGGAGATAGGTCACATTGACTAGCCACATCGGACTTCGAGCCGTTTCGTGGTCTGTATTAGGTGCATTAGCCATGATGTCTGAAGCCGGAGTTTTTGGCTGTTTGATTTTCAAATATTCTAGTGTTTTATCGGGTTTGTATTTAAAATTGTGGTACTACTTTCCTTGAGGTTATGTATATGAGGGCATCTAGTGAGGGTAAATATAAACTCTTAGTGGTATCTATTATCTTTTGTGATATATATATATATATATTATATTGATAAACTAGAATTTTACGGGTTTGAAAAGAAATTACTTATAGAATGAGTTCTAAGTAAGGAAAGGATGAAAATGTGATAATTAAATGTAGTGAGTAGGGGGTGCTACGCACAGCGAAATGCCACAACTCGAAACTTCAAACCCATGGAATTGGATTGCGCATAGGTTTAGTAGCTAGGGAACTAACTCCTGGGAGTCGGTCCGAACGTTCAAAGTACTTGACCTCGAGACAGGGCATCAAATGTGCTATAGAAACTCGCACTAAGT
>NC_026154.1:9513457-9598457 GCF_000512975.1 Sesamum indicum
GTCGTCTATGCAGTTGTAGTGGGTTAGTTGGGAAAGTAGTCGACTGATTGAACTAACTCACGGGAATCATCATATGAAAGCCTTTAAAGGATTGGCCGGTATGACTATGATTCCCGATTCCGATACTACGAGATTAGTCCTCAAACTTGAGGAATCATGGCAGTCAAGCATATGAAAACTGTATCTTGGATAAGGCATGGTCAATACAAACCTTATCCAGTGCAATCAGAGTATGTAGCGAGCACAGTGGATTCCAAGAGATGTTTTGTCCCGTGTCAGTATATGACAGTGAGTTCTCCTATGCACTCTGAGATGGTTTAGACTCTAAAATATTTTTTCCAAAGCGATTGATCGATAAGGGATAAGTTTCTTAGATTGGATCAGTAGAGCAAACGCGTCTCGAATATTAAGCATAGTTGCAAGTCAGGGATGGGAACTGGCATCCATTCCATGCCCTAAATTAAGGCCAAAAAATGATTGACAATAGAACCATACTTGTATGGACTTAGAGCCTAAATGTTCACGCTACAATTCACCTAGTCTATAGTACCATAGACTGTTGCTAGACTGCTATCTATGATAACGGGCTATTTTTAATTATGAACTAATTGAAAATAATTAATTAAATTAATTGTATTAGTTACACACTCTAAAATCTAGCTAAGGGTAAACCTAAAGAGTCACACCATACCGCTACAACGGAATGGAATTCATTTGGAATTAATTCCAAAAGAGTCAGATTAACTTAATTGAATTAAATTCATTATTGAAGAAAATAAATGATTGGATTATTTATTTAAATACCAATTCATTGGATGGATGACTTGAAATTTAATTAATTAGATTAATTAGAATTTCAAGTAGCCATTAAAATTAATTACATTAATTTTATTGGACTTGGATCTTTTAGTTCGATTAAAAGATGAGGAGTTTAATGTTAGACTTGTAGTTAAATTAGATTTAATTAAAGTCCATTATATGCGGGCTTGACTTATTTTTAATTAATCAAGCCCGATCCATTAAATACAAATCTAAGGCCTTGGTTAGACTTGGCTAGGTCGAGGAAGACAGTATTTGAAGAATATTTCACTGATTTTAGAGGCTTAATTTCGTGCATGGGATTGAGGCTAAGGTTAGGTTGATATTTTGGAGCCTAACTAGGTTAGAACTTCTTGTATATGTATGACTAGGTCATATATATACTTACATCTAACCTTAGCCGCACACACTAGCCTCAAATCCTCTCCCAAAATTCGTCTGTCTCTCTCTCTCCTTAATTCTCTCCATCTTCTTTTGTTCTTCTTTTGGTCTTACAGATCAAAGAAAAACGTAAGGGAGAGCAAAATATGTTAATCGATAGCAGTCGTTTTGATCTCCACCCTTTCTCGGTCATTCTTGCTAGCACAAGAAGACCACGTCCTTGTAGTGGAGGGTGGACATTTTTAGAGGGTCTCGTTGTTGAGATCTATCCATGAACAGATCTGAAAAAGAGTTGGAGGACGAAGGAATCAATGCTTGATGTCGTACGAAGAAAAACTACAAGGCTAATCTCTATTTAAGATTCTTGCCTCTTGTTTTTCTTTGTAATTCTATGGCTTTTGTTTTTATTATATACCGAACGCCAAGAAAAGATCAAGGGTACACCCCTTGATTGGATTTTTAATTGAATGTTGAATCATTAGTTTTCAACTTTTCGTGCTTCCACCGTCCTTCTCGGGCCGATCCACTCCCTTCAAGTGGTATTAGAGCCTGGTTCGGTGTCTAGGCCTAGAATCTAACATGTGTTGCATGATTCAACATGTTTACATATTTTAATCGGCTCAAAAGCATGATTCATGTGTTTAATTGAATATCTACATATAGGATTTACGTGTTTTAATTTTGCATTTAATTTTTGGCATGAAAAGTTGTGGAATTTTGATTTCAAAAATTTAATTAATTCTTGTTTTAAAAATTGCAGAAAACAAATATAAAACGTTTCAGAAAATATCGAAAAATGGGGCAAACTGTCGTTGCCTATCGGCCGACTAGTAGGAGCGCGGGAACCGCGACGGCCCTGCACTCAGGCGGGCGCCTGCGCCATCGATTCCTGGGACGGGCATGCAACAGGCAGGGCTGCCTACGAGTGCATGGACCTGGCTGCCAATCGGTCGTCTAGATCAATTTTTTCTATTTTTTGTTCAAAATTTTCATTTTTATCTCAATTTTCTGCATATTTTTGTGAAATAGCTAATTTTGGTGAATTTAATTTTTGGTTGAGATTTGATTTTTTCAAAATTAAATTACTAAAATTAATTTGAATGAGCTTTCAAACAAGACTTAATTTTCGCATGGGTTGCACTTTTATCCATAATTAAGTTGCATTATTTTGACATATAATTCTCTGAATTGGATATGTAATTAATTTAATGATGTTACATATCATTGTTTATAATGCATGGTTTCCGTTATTATTGATGCATGATTATTTGGAATATTTCATGCCTATTAATTGGATTAACATGGATGATCATAAAACCTATTGGACCCTGTGGATGGTTTATTTTTTATTGCGTTGGGGCCAATGTGCCTCTTATTTTCTTATCTCATTGTTTTTAACCTATTTAGTTAAGGCTTGCTATCTCCCTATTAATATACTCGCCCCAACACCTGATTGTGATTTCTTTTCAATTGCAATGAGTGTAATAGGTTAGAGAGAGGTTTACTTTTATTTTTGTAATAATTGTGAAGAGCGAGCCCATACGATGGAGGCCCCTGGGGAGGTCATGGATTATCCCACGTAGATCCATGGAGAAGAGGCACGAAGGATGGAGCCCACAAAGGAGATGAAGAAATAATGAGAGATTACAAGACCCATAATTTGTTAATAGGTTAAATATCTTGTAATAGTGTAAGGCCTGCCCTTAGGCTAATCATAGACCCACTGCAGGCTAAGTAGGTTGAATAGGTTTTTAGAATTCTGACCATCCAACAAGGGCATGCTGGGCTTTTATTTTTGCGTGCAATGCATTTGTATTAATGCGTTTTATATTAGAATATAATGCATGCAAAATATTAGTATGTGATGAGGTCCCGGTCAAACATATAATAACTCTCACTTGATTGGACCAAGTTAAAATATTAGACCCTAAAAATGAAAATAAACAAAGATTTGTTATTCCATGCCTTCCATCCACAGTAATGTAATGAGGAAACTCATTTCACCCATATTTGGTCTCATAAGTTGTGGCACGTTTAGACTAAAATGAAACTGCACTATTAATGTGAATGAAGTGAATACGCGCCTATTTCCATGTCCCACGAGTAGTTGGGGGCGATAGTTTGCTCAATGATTCGATTAATTGGTTGGGTCTAACACCAAGTAACGTGATTTGCTTGGAGTTCTCAGAATCATTTGAAAATGGTGACGCAAAATATCTTGGGGATCTCGTAGGTGAAGAATGGTATTGGATACCTCTCGCAAACACTCGTGGACCCAAAGCCCACTAGGAAAAGGTTTCCAAAAACTCCATTTGAGAGTTTTGGGCTTTCATAGAAATAGTGAGAAGGTTAATGATTAAAGTCCAAGTGCTTAACTTAAACTTAATATTATGATAATCTACTAATATTTTTCTGTTAATTGTAGATGTCTAAGATTCACTTAATTCTATACTTGAGGCTAATAATTTTGATGGAACAAAATATTTCAATTGGCTGAGAAATCTGAGGATAGTCCTCGATTTTGAGAACCAGACTTATGTTCTGGATAAGTTCTCTACCTCGGACTCTGCCAAAAAGGTTCCTTCCAAGAGAACATTTGATGTTTGAAAAATGCACTTAGTGGCATGAGGAAAACCAGAAAGTACGCAATATCTTATTGGGCTCGATGAGTAACGAGATCTAGAAATAGTATAAGCGGTACCAAGACGTCTGGTCAGTAATGGACCGAATGAAAAAACTTTATGCGGTAAGTCCGGCATATTAGATATACCGTCATGAAGGCATTCTTTGTTACTAGAATGATTGAAGGATCGTCCGTACAAGAGCATGGAATGATGATGCTATCCTAGTGGAAGAGCTCAAAGACCTCCAGACTGATTTCGAGAAGGAAGAGACGTATGTTGACGTGATCCTACAGTCACTACCTCCCTCCTTTGATTAATTTATTATCAACTATAACATGAATGGGCTTGAGAAAAACTTTCATAAGTTGTTTGATATGTTGGTCTAATATGAAGTAATGATTGAAAATTTTGTCCCATCGGTACTAGTGGGAGAAGCTTCAACCTGTAAAGTGAAGGGCAAGGTTGTCGGACGCAAGAAGAGAAAGAAGGATGAGACATCTTTTACTGCTGCTAGCACTTCAAGTTCTCCTATTACACCACCAGGCGGGTGTTAGAATAGGTGACCAGAAAGCTAATTAGATGGGTGGTTTTAGGAACCATTTAACATTCTTTATGAATTTGATATTATCTTGTAGTAAATATTCGTCTGTAGCACCATGTGTTTGTTGTGCTCACTATTTACATTGAATAGTGTTTTAACATCACAATAAATATCCACAAACCCATTAGATAACCCATGTACTAAGCCATCATGGCCCTCCCATGTGGAGGGGTTTAAACTCCTTCTAAACTTGCATTCAACCTTTCACTTGGACTTCAAACCATGGACTGATTTTGATCGATCTTGATTTAATCAAATAAATCAAGTCCAACCAATATCCATGGATTTCAAATTAGTCCAATTAATTTAAACCTTATAAAAATTCAAAAGTTTATTTAATCTAATTAAATAAACATAAGTCCAATCACTAATTAATTGATCCAACCAATTAATTTAACCAAACTCAATAAATTAATCCAATTAATTAAAATATATTAATTCAAAAATTACTTAATCCAATTAATTAATTCCCCGACCATGTATACAATGGACTTTTCCAAATAAATAATCCAATAATTTATATTCTCCTCGAATTAATTTAATTCAATTAAATTAATTTATTTCTTCTAGAATTAATTCCAAATTAGTTATATTGATTTCATAGTGATTTGTGTGTGACTTTTTAGGTTCACCTCAGCTAGACTTTGGCATTGTGTCCAATACAAAAAATTAATTAAATCTAATTTAATTAATTATTTCTAATTAACCATTAATCGAAAATGCCCGTCACCATGGGTGGCCGCCTAGCAATGATCTATGGCACTAGAGACTAGGTGAATGCAGGCGTGAACATTTAGGCTCCCAAATTACATACAGGTACGGTCTTTTCGTCGATCATCTCCCGACCTTAATCTAGAGCTTGGAATTGGGCGTCGGTTCCCATCCTAGACCAGGCAACTATGATGAAACTTGAAATGCGTTTACTCTATTGATCGACAAAGGAAACCATTTTCTACTCTACTAATCGTTATGACCATAGATTTAAAGAGTCTAAACCATCTCAGAGCGTATAAGAGATATATCTGTCATATAGTGATAGGGGACAGATTCTATCTTGGAATCCACATCCTCACTACATACTCCGACTATACTGGATACGGCTTATAATGACCACATCGAAGACAAAATCATCTCTCACCAGATCCAAGATATAGCCAGCATATGCACGCGTCCGAGGACCAATCTTGTACTATCAGAGTTGGGAATTCAAGTCATACCGACCAAGCCTCCAAGACTTTCATATGACGATTCCTGTGAGTCAATTTAATTAGTTAACAACCTTGTGAGCTAATTCACTATAATTGCGTAGACGTCCCACGTCCATGGCCGAGGTCCTCGACTTGGAACGTTTTATACCAACCTTCAGAAATTGATTTCGTAGCTGCCATCCAATGCGCATAGTGTGCATGTGTATGTATAGTGGTTATCTTAGAGATAACTTGTGGTTTTTTCATATTACACACTAAACACATGTTTCTTTCTTAATTCCTTGGCTTGTACACCAATAAAGCCACGAATATCCCCTCCTTTATCTCCATATTTTCAGTTATGCTTGAATTGGATTCAAGTTAAGAACAAGAGAAATACATATACACTAATCAATAGTGTAGTACGGTTTCATTTCTTCCTTGATCTAGCTTCTATCTAGCAGTAGATCTAAATTTGTTTCCATTAGTGCGGTATGGACAAATTAGAGGGATTCGAATTTGGATTCTAAAGTGAACGGAAGAGGAACGAAAATGAAAATAACGCTTGTGGCCGTTCTACGTAATAAAATAAAAAGGTAATGTTTCGGTTTACATTTCTTGCACCTTTTTGCTTCCTCCTTTAGCCACACTCTCATGCATATTGTATTTGTTGTTACTATACATTTGAAAAGACCGAACACCCAAAAATTTAGAGGGAACAACCCTTTGAAACCGATTTAAAATTATTTTATTTTACGCTTCCGCCGCATTCTTGGGCCATAACAATTCTTTCAATGGGGTAAAAGAAAGATGAAAAGGGTCAGTCAGTAAAGGATTCTTAATGATGTTTGCATCTATTGCCGAGAGAAGGGCCATTGAGAGAGGCAATATCCTAATCCCCTCCTTGATGAAGGTAAAATCTTTAATTCAGTATTAATACAATCACCATTCTACTCTTGGTATTGCATACTAATGAATTCATAGTTTGCAAATGATTTGCATGTGCTGATGAGTAGTACAAAAGCCAAAACAAGAAGGTCCTAAGGCTTCACGATAGAGGGGCTATTGCTGCAAAGACTAGGGACTTAGTTAGGCTTAGCGGTAATCATCTTAGGATTATGTTAAGTAATCTAGCATGATCGAAATAATTTTTCAATTACTGTTGGACAGTTTTGATTGCATAATTTTGATCAATAATAAAAAAGTTTTTTATTTGACATTGAATGGAATTCGCATCTGCAAGGTGAAACATAAAATTTATACTATCTCATTATGCATACTTAAATAAAGCATAAAATGATAAATGAAGAACGTGACTTACAGTTCTGGTTGGACAGTCTCTTCTAGTTAAAGATGAGAAAGTATGATAATTCAAAGAGTACGAGAAATAGATAATTTCGAACCATTAGCATTCATACCTTTTCTGAGAAGGAGAAAGACCGCAAAAGCTCTTTGATGGGAGAAAATGAGCTTACCAGTTGGACTTTAGATTGGATCTAAATATAACTTCTGTAAGTCACCAAAATATAGAAAATTAGTATGGGGTTCACAAGTTTAATTCCGTTTTATGAGGTTCAAAAATTACACTCAAAGTGGTGAACCAAACTGTTTGCCTTTTGATTGGATTGAGAGGGTGTGGATTTAGTGGGAGTTCTTGAATATAAAAAAATAAGAATGTGATTATCACTTAGTCAAGCTCTTCCTTAAAAGACCAAGGTTGACCGGTCTCTGATAAGAAAGAAATCAAATTATGTTTTGGTTTGATCTGTGTTTCACTAAAACAATTTGGCCTTTATTGTATGACAAATTCTCGTCCTACAAAGTACTTGAGTTAATGGGATTTCCCTAAGTACATCAAGGAAATTGTGGGAGTAGGTTTTCATACAACTTCTCAAAAGCATCATTTCTAAGGCTCGATATGAATTGAGCAGTTGTCGCTTCACTCCCTTTGCCACTGGCCGTCGAGATCAAATTAGATCAAACTGGGCTTGAGACTTCACATATTTGGAACATTCGATTTGTCAAAAGATCATATTGGGTATGATTTGATAAAATGAGCCCAAGGAGAGTGGGAGTTGGGTTGCGTTCCAATGTGTTTAGTGTGTAAACGTCTTACTCATTCAGAATGAGGTTAAGATGTTTGGGTAATACTAAGACACAAAATTCTCCATAAAAGGAATTAGATTCCTATATTAGGGATGAGCTATTCAAGAAGCAGTCGCAAAAGACTAATGACAACGCTTGAGCTGCTCGAGACTCAATCATAATTGAGTGATGAGAAAGCTTAAGCTGTTCAAAACAAGTTGCGTTTTACTGAAGAGAAAGCGTAGATGTCTTGGACATCCCCTACATCTTTGTCGTAGGCAGCACGAATGTGTTGGTTCGTTGTGTTGGACCTGATGTTGTGGATGCTATGGCCATGACACAACATAATCAAGAATACACTGATGAAGCAGTAGACAACTATCAAGAACAATCTTTAAGGATTTCAAGCAAACACCTCATCTTAAAAAATTCAAATGTGGGACAACTTTAACAAGTCGGTCTTGGAAAGTGGTTTGGATCGAAAAATTGCATTCATGGTTAGATGTGATGCCTAGCACGACCAAGCTAGTTGTAGCTTGGGACAAACGACTAAGCTAGGGCGAAGACCTTATGGGCTCGAGATCTCATCACAAGGTCCACAAAAATTCTTAGATAACAGCCATCCGCATGCAATGATTGTGAAGGGAAATACACATTTGGACCATGTAGCTCCAGTAAAAAATAAAGTAGACCTACAAAACCGAACCAATATCATAGATTGCTCATGCTCAAAAGGTTTTGAATGACATGGGTAATTGGCTTAATGGTCAAATGGGAGATTGTTGGAATAGGTGACCAAAAGACAATTAAATTTGTTTTTTGACATTCGCCAATCTTTATCGAATAATATTGAATTGATGAATATCATATGAGTTCATCAAGTTGGCAGTGTGTTTTATTGTGCATACCACTAATCTTGAACGGCGTTTTCAATGTCACAACAAAATGTACACAGAACAAAAGGTGAAACCCATGGAGTTGGATTGTGTATAGGTTTGGTAGCTATAAAACCTACTCCTGAGAGTTGGTCTGGAACATTCCAAGTTGAGGACCTTGAGACAAGGCATCAAGGGTCCTATAGAGACTTGCACTAAGTACTGAAACCATGTTCTGTCGGCCAGAGACGTAGGTCGTCTGTTCAGTTTTACTGGGTTAGTTGACAAGGTAGTCCACTGACTGAACTGACTCTTGGGAATTGTCATATAAACACCTCTTAAGGCTTGGTCGGTATGACTGGAATTCTTGATTCCGATAGTTTGAGATTAGTTTTCAAACTTGATGAATTATAGCACTCACATGTATATGAAAACTGTAGCTTGAATATGGCGAGGGATGGCTATATCCTGTATGGCAATTATCAGCTTTATCTAGTGCGGTCAGGATATGTAACGAGGATGTTGAATTCCAAGATAAGATTTTCCAAAGTGATTGATCGATCAGGGATAGTTTTCTAGATCTGATCAGTAGAGTAAACACGTCTCGAGTATTAAGCATAGTTGCCTAGTCAAGAATGAGAGCTAACCCCCAATTCCATGCTCTAGACTAAGGCCGGAGATGGTTGATAGTAGGACTATACTTGTATAAACTAGGAGCCTAAATATTCACACCACAATTCACCTAGTTTTTAGTGTCATGCACTGTAACTAAATAGCCACCCATAGTAACGTACTATTTTTTTATTATGGGATAATAAAAAATAATTAATTAAATTTAATTTAATTAATTGTGTTGGTCAAACACGCTCAATAGCTGAGGGTGAACTTAAAAAGTCACTCTATAACACTAAGCAGATTATTGCTGCCTGCCGGTCGGCTGGCAGGTGCAGAGGCCGTGCCGTACCTGACTGCCAGCTAGTCGTATAGATTAATTTTTTTTTGTTTTTTTCAAAAATAGTTTTGGTGAATTTAATTTTTTTGTTGAGATTTGGTATTTCCAAAAATTAAATTACTAAAATTATTTTGAATGGCTTTTTTCAAATAAGAATTAATTTTTTCATAGGTTGCACTTATGCCCATAATTCAATTGCATAGTTTTATATATAAATTTCTTCGATTAGATATGTAATTAATTTATGATATTAGGTATCATTATTATAATACATGGTCTGCATTGTATGTGGTGCATGTTTATTTTGAAAATAAATATAGTATTTTGTTAATTGGATTAACATGGATGATTACAAAGCCAATTAGATCTTGTGAATGGTTTTATTTTCTGTTGGGTTAAGGTCTGCGTGTCTCTTATTTATTATATCATGGTGTTTAGCCTAATATGTTTCAACGCTTGCTTTCTCCCTAATTATGTACTCCCCCAACTTTTGATTGGAGATTCTTTTTAAGTTGTAATGAGAGTAGAATAGGTTGGAGAGAATTTATTGTTATTTTTGTATTAATTGTAAAGAGCTAGCCCAAATAATAGGGGCTCATGGAGGAGGCCATGGTTATGGCACACGGAGATGCATGGAGAAGAGGCCCGAAGGACGAAGCCCACGAAGGAGATAAAGAAATAAAGAGAGATTACAAGGCCTATAAAATATTAATGGGTTAAATATCTTGTAATTGCATAGGTTTATGCTTAGACTGACCATAGATCCACTGGGGGCTTAGTGTTTCCCATCAGTGTTTGGACTTATGATCATCCAACAGGGGCGTGATAGGCTTTTATTTTGCGTGTGATGTACTTTTATTAATTTTTATATACTTAGAGCATTATGCATGCAAAAATATTAATATGTGATGAGGTCTTGGTCAAATAAATAAATAAGTCTCACTTGGTTGGACCAAAATAAAATTTTAGACCCTAAAAATGAAAACAAACAAAGGTTTGTTATTCCATGCTTTCCATCCATGGTAATATAGTAAGGACACCGATTTCACCCATACGTGGTCTCACGAGTCGTGGCACGTTTCGACTAAAATAAAGTTGAACTATTATTGTGAATGAAGTTAATATGCACCTATTTCCCTGTCTCACGAGTAGTGGGGGGTGATAGTCTATGCTATTATTCGGTTGATGGATCAGGTCTAATGCCAAGTAACATAATTCGCTTGGAGTCCTCGAAATCACTTGAAAATACTGCAAAATATCTTGGAGATCTCGTCGGTCAAGAGTGGTATTAGATACCTCTCACAAGGTTATTTTTATGTGAATCATAAAAGTGGTGAATGGAGAATTTCGCTTATTGACCCCAAGCCCACTAGAAAAAGGTTTTTCGTGACCCCGTTTGAGAGAGATGGGCTTTCGTAGAAATAGTGGGAGGGTTAATGATTGAAGTCCAAGTCCTTAACCTAAGTAGAATATTATGATAACCTACTGAAATTTTTTTGTTTATTCTAGATATCTAAGAATACACTTAATTCCATACTTGAGACAAATAAATTTGATCACACCAACTATGGGAATTGGCTGATAAATCTAAGCATAATCTCGATTTCGAGAACCAAATTTATGTTTTGGATTAGTCTCTACCACGGACTTTGCAGAAGGGGTCCTGCGCCGAGACTGTTTGAAATTCGAAAAATTTACTTAGTGACATGAAGACAAGCAGAATGTACGCAGTATCATATTGGGTTTGATGAGTAACGAGATCTGGAAACAGTACGAGAGGTACAAAGACGTCTATTCGGTAATGCACCACATGAAAGAACTTTATGCGGTATTGGAGATATGCCGTGACGAATATATTTTTCGGCACAAGAATGATTGAGGGATCGTCCGTACGAGAGCATAGAGTGATGATGCTATCCCTAGTGGAAAAGCTCAAAGACCTCTGGCTTGATTTCTAAAAAGAAGAATCATACGTCGACGTGATCCTACAATCACTACCTTCCTTTTTTTATCAATTTATTATCAACTACAGCATGAATGGGCTTGAGAAAAGTTTTCATGAGTTGATTAATATGCTGGTCCAGTACGTGACAACGATTGAAAAATCTGTATCATTAGTACCAGTGGGAGAAGTTTCAACCTCTATAGCGAAGGGCAAGGTTGTCGGACAAGAGAAGAGGAAAAAGGATGAGACATCTTCTACTGTTGCTAGCACTATGAGTGCATCTGTTACACCCTTAGGTGGGGGTAAAGGAAAGAGGAAGAGGGTTCATCAGTAAAGGATTCCCATCTATTTCTAATAAAAAGGGCCATTGGAAGAGGAATTAACTTAGCATGATTGAAAATATTATTTTCAGTATTGTTTGACAATTTTGATTATATATTTTAATCTATAAAAGTCCATTTATTTGACATTGAATGGGATTCATGTATGTTGGGTGAAATATAAAAATTTGTACTATCTCGTAATTAGATTATGCATACTCAAATAAAGAATAAAATGATAATCAAGAACAAAACTTACAGTCCTTGTAGGCCAATCTCTTCCAATTGATGATGAGAAAGAGTAATGGATTTGAAGAGTACTAGATATAGGCGATTTGGATTATTTACTTTCAAAAACATTTTTGAGAAGAAGGATTGTATAAGCTCTTTTGTGGGACAAAATGAGCTTACCGGCTGCACATGAGATTGGATCCAATACAATATCTGTAGGTGATCTAAATTACACAAGATCAGTGTGGGATTCATAAGTCTAAATTTGTTTGATGAGGTTCAAAGAATTAGACTCGGAGTTCCTGAATATCAAAAAATGAGAATGTGATTCTCAATCAGTGAAGTTCTTTCTGAATGGATCATGGTTAACTGATCTCTAATAAAAAAAAATCAAACTAAGTTGGACTTTGTTTGATTCGTGTTTCACTAACAATTTGACTCTTATTTTTTTATGAAACTCTCATCCTAAAAAGTACTAGAGTTAAAGGGATATGCCCTCACACGTCAAGGAAATGGTGGGAATAGGTTTTCATACAACTTCTTAGAAACATCATTTGTAATCGAATATCATCTCTAATTGATTGTATTCTAGTTCTTGCTTGACCATATAATTGGATTATAATCCAATAGGACATAAGGATGAGCGATGTTCGACATTGTTTAGAATCAATAGCTTGAAGCCTAAGGATTCACTACGAAGCTCAAACTAGGTTTGAGACTTCAAAAACCTAGAATATACGATTTATTAAAGGATCATATTGTGTATGATTTGGCAAAATGAGCCCAAAGTCAGTGGGAGCTAGGTTGAGTTCCAATTTGTTTAGTATATAAACATTTTACTCATTTAGAATGAGGTTAAGATGTTTGAGAAACACTAAGATGTAAATAAAATTGTTCACGAAATTCTCCATAAAAAGGAATTGGATTCCTGTCAGGGATGAGTTGTTCAAGAGTCATTCGTGAGAAACTGATGAGAAAGATCAAGCTGTTCGAGACTCAGTCATGGTTGATTGATAAGAAACTTTAAGCTATTCAAGACTCAATTGCCTCTAACTGATGAGAAAGCTTAGATGTCTTGGACATTCCTACATCTTTGTCGTAGGCAGCACATAAGTGTTGGTTAGATGTGTTGGATCTGATGTTGTGTATGCTATGGGCATGACATAACGTATATCGAGAATACACCAATGAAACAGTAGATAACTGTTAGGAGTCGTCATTAATACCTAAATAAGGATTAAAGAGGTATTCCTGACACAATAAGTACAGAGAGTTGATTCTAGAAGGCTAATACTAGCTTCCAATGTCATGTGAATAACGAATAAGTCTTCAAAGTATACACACATTCGGACTTGATGGTGAGCATGGTAGATTAAAAGGATTTCAAGTAGATGCCCCATCTTAGAAAGTCAAATGTGGGATGACTTTAACAAGTCAGTCTTGAAAAGTGGTTTGGATTAAAAAACCGCATCCACTAGATAGATGTGGTGCCTAGCACAACCGAGTGGGTTGTAGCCTTGGAGGCAAACAACAAGGCCATGGCGGAAGTTCTTGGGCCCGAGATCTCATCACAAGATCCACAAAAATTCTGAGATAACAACCATCTGCAGTGAGCGATGGTGAAGGAAATACACGGTTGGACCATGTAGCTCCAGCAGAAAATAAAGTAGACCCACAAAACAGAGTTGTATCGTAGACTGCTCATGCTAAAAAAGTTCTGAGTTAAATGGATAATTGGCTTAATAGTCGGGTGGGAGATTGTTGGAATGGGTGACCAAAAGCCAATTGGATCGGTTGTTTGTCATTCGCCAATTTTTATCGAATAATAGTAAATTGATAAATACAATAAGAATTCATCAGTTGGCAGTGTGTCTCGTTGTCCTTACCACTAATGTTGAACTAGGTTTCAATGTCATAACGAAATGTCCACACGTCGAAAGGTTAAACCTATGGAGTTGGACTGCGTATCGGTTTGACAACCACAAACCAACTCCTGAGGGTCGATCTGAAACGTTTCAAGTCAAGGACCTCGTGATAGGGCATTGAGGGTCCTATAGAGACTTACACTAAGTACTGAAGTCGTGTTTCATCGGCAGAAGAGTCTTCTATGTAGTTTTAGTGGTTAGTTGGAAACATAGTTGATTGACTTAACTGACTCATGGGAATCGTCATATGGAAGCTTCTTATGGCTTGAACGGTAAGACTGGATTCCCTATTTCCATAGTATGAGATTAGTTCGAACTTGAGGAATCATGCAGTCATGTGCATTTGTAGATTGTATCTTGGATATGTTGAGCGGTAGCTGTGTAATGAGACATGGTCATCATAACTCTAATCTAATGTAGTCACAGTATGTAGTGATGACAGTGGATTTCAAACGAGGATCTGTCCTTATCAGTATATTACAGAGAGTTCTTCTATGTACTCTGAGATGGTTTAGACACTAAAAATCATTGGCCAAAGCGGTTGATATATCAAGGATTGGTTTTCCAAATCGGATCAGTAGTGTAAATGCATCTCGAATATCAAGTATAGTTACCTAGTTAAGGATGAAAACCGACGTCTAACTTCATACCCTAAACTAAGGCCGGGAGACAATTGATAGCAGGATCATACTCGTTTGGACTTGGAGCCTAAATGTTCACACTAACATTTACCTAATCTCTAGTGCCATGGACCGTTGCTACACGGTCACCCATGATAACGGGCATTTCTGATTGTGGAATAATTGAAAATAATTAATTTAATTTAATTTAATTAATTTTATTGATCACAAACCCAAGTCTAGCTAAGGGCACGAGCCGGTTCGATTTTGAGCTCAACTCAAGCTCTAATTTTTCGAGCTCGAGCTCGTACTTAATTTCCTTATTCATAAGCTTGTGAGCAGGCTCGCGAGCTTTTTTTATTTTTTTAAAATTTTTATATATTCTTATTTTAATTATTTTTATATGTTTAATTTCCTATTCAATGCTTATCAATCTTGAACTCAATTGACCATATATTATGATTATTAATCAATATCATTCATTTTATTATTATAAACTATAGTACTTTTATTTATAAATATAATCTTTATACGGAAACAAGCTTAATCAACAACGTACTAAATTTTAATACTTTTATTTATAAATATAATCTTTATACGGAAACAAGCTTAATCAACAACGTACTAAATTTTAATACTTTTTGAAATAATTATTTAATATGATACATATAAATTTTATGTTATATTTTAATATCTATTTTTAATCTCTTATACTTTTATAAATTGACAAATTCTAACAATTAAATTTGATTTTTTATATCTATTTGTGAGTTTTATATTTATATCAGGATACATAATATGCATTATGCAATCTATTTTATTACTTTTAAATTTATGTTAAAAATTGATGATTCCTATGGATTAATCTAAAGATCATAATAATAATTATAATGATGATAATGGTTGAACAACTTTAGTTATATTTATTATTATCTTATTATATATATATATATATGATTAATGAGATCAACAAGCTTAATCAACAATTTAGTAAGTTTTAATAATTTTTTTGAAACAATTATTTAATGTGACACATATAAATTTTATGTTATATTTTAATATCTATTTGTAATCTCTTATAATTTTTAAAATTGACAAAGTCATAACAATTAACTTATAGTTTTTTATATTTGTTTGTGAGGTTTATATTTATATCAAGATAAATTGTATGTAATATATTTTATTACTTGTAAGTTTATGTCAAAATTTGGCTATTTCAATGAATTAATCTAAATCATAATAACAATAACAATGATGGTTCAACAATTTTAATCATTTTTATTGCTATTTTATATATAATGAAATCAATCACTATTTTGTACTTAGATTTAAAACATTATTCTCTTAATTTTTTTTGTATATATAATATTATGAAACCACTTTTGAAAATTAACTTATATTTATTTTTTTTAATTTTAATAACTATACAAAATTATATGCAAGTATTTTGATAATTTGATATGTATAAATTTTGTATACTTTTACTAATTATATTACTACTAAAATAATTAATAATTTATAATTATAATAATAAATTAAAATATAGTACCATATGTTTAATATTTTTTATGATTAATATAATACTATTTTATTTATTTATTTATAATAATATAATCGTTGTATCAATCAGTTGTCCTTACATCTTCATGCCCGACCCAGCCGACGCATGGACCGAACCTAGCCCAAACCCATAAGCGATAGTTCGTTCAGCCTCCAAAAGAGGCGACGAGAGCTTATTCCCAGAAGAAGCTCGAAGCTAACATCTTGATGAGAGAAAGAGCTAGAGCTAGCGGCTGAAAACCCGGCTGCAAGCCTGTTTGTAAGCAAGAAAGCTATCCGAGCCAAGCATTCCTGAGTTTATAAAGGAATGCAGTAAGGCTCTACAGATCTATCTCCTATGGACTCTGAGCTATGAATTCTGAATTGATCTATTGGTTAGTAGCTTCTTTAAGAGCTTTATTTCTCTTATAATAGTGTTCTCGACTCCCTTATAGATAGGTAAAGAGCTCTATAAAAGCCCCAGACCAACATCTACTAAAAAAATATACAAGCCAACAATTTTATTAAAAAAATATCTCTGTTTGTTTCTTTCTCACTCTTCTCATTTTTCAATCTCACAACACTCACCGTCACCTTCTCTTTCTTTCTCACTCTTTCTCATTCTCAATCTCACAACACTCAGCATCACCAGCCCAATTTCTCTCCCATTTCTTTCTCACTCTTTTTTTTTTTTCGTTCCCCCCAATTTCCAAATGTAAATCAACATCTTTAGATTCTGTTCCAGCTGAAGATGCTCGAGAAGATTTCATCAAATCCTAAAATCCTAGCCCAAATCATTTCTCTGACGTTTCTTTCCCACTCTTTGTTTTTTTTCCTCCCAATTTTCAAATGTAAATTCTAAAACCCTAGCCTCAAACCAGCGATTGCAAGCCCCGATCCATCTATTAAGCCGTCTACAATGAGGAAGGCGATTGCTGTTGTGTCGGCCAAGCAAGAGGCTTGAACAGGTTTGCCATTACATTTCATAGTCTGTGATGGTTTGGTGCTTCAAGAAATGGAAGTGGATATGAACTGATTTGGTATGTGAAGGAGAGAGTTAGGTGTATGGTGGGTATTATGTGACGGTGGGGTTGTGTAAAGTGGTTGATGGATTGGTGCAGGGCGGCGGTGTTCATTTTTGGGGAGAACATTTGCTAAATTTTTCTAAAGTAATTCGAGCGAGCTGCTCGGCTTGAGCTCGAGCTTATTTTATATGATTTGAGCTTGAGCTAATTAATTTTTAAATTAGATTCATTAATTATTTAGTAGATGTGCTTGTTTAATTAATGGATTAGATTCATTAATTAATTGAAATGGGCTCAAATTAATTAGTTGGATTAATTAATTATTTGGATTTGTCAAAAAACTTAGATTTATTAATTGAGTATATTTGGGTCTGTGTATAATTAATTAGATTAAATATTCAGATGATTATTGGGTATTTTATTTAATTGAATTAAATAATAAATCCAATACGCTCCCATCGTTGGAAGGTAGGAGGTTTGTTTTGGAGTCTTGTTAGGTAAAAAATCCATGTTAATATATGACTAGGTCATATATATGCACTCGGTACTCATGTCTTAGCGTCTCGCTCACAATCTCGGAACCTGCTAATGCATTCCTCGATGGCAAGGAGCAACCTCGCTCCGCCTTGGCATTACGGCGCTAAACATGCGCCCGCAACGCTCATCTCATGCCCAACGCTCACTCGTTGCAAGTCATGGCCGCCTTCCATACCTCGCCCGAGTAGGACCGCATCATAAGTCCGAGGCCCATTCGATATGGAGACATCCTACCTTGATCTCGCACGGCATGCCCGACATGCTTTCGTGCCTTTTAGCTTGGCTTCATAATATGCGCACAGGCGGTGTCGTCCCAGGACCGGTCATCTTAGCCAACGGATCCATGGACGGCTAGAACTCGATAGCGCGTCCCATGGGTTGGATCACGAGGTCTTGGAGTGCTTGCCTCGATCACCATTCGCACGAGAGGTGTTGCTTCTGATATCTCGCAGCCCGCGGGGCAACCTTGCGCGTTACACAGAGCCTCTCGGCCGCTTTTGTACCCAACGCAGGCCATCCTGGCCCTACGCTGCTTGTTAGGTTCCCATGCCCATCAAGCCCCCAAGAGAAGCTCATTTAGTGCAGACGTTGTCTCATGCTAGTGCCGTAGTGCACGAGGAGGGCTGGCTGGAGCTCACCACTGCATGCCCCCCTTATAATAGGCTTAAAAACATTTTCTCTTATTCCAAGAGTAGAACACTGAAAGGGTCGAGGAGTGTATTTTTTTCGCATCTCCTTCAACCGACGTCCAAATCACGTCCCGCTTGAACCGTAGCGTAGCCTACGACTTCCACATCATAACTATAGAGTTTCAGCCCCATCCGATCATTCATGGCTGAGAAATTGCCAACGCAATACTCTGAAACTACAATCTCACCACTACACTGGCAGACTCTGAACATCGTCATCGTTCAATACCGAAACGAAACCTTCTACCTCTGAAACATCTTGGAGGTGCTCCCAACACTACAAGGATTTCACCATAGAAACAGTTTGGCGAATCTCCAAGGATAAAGCACTCTGCTTTACACATTACGCTCCTGCTCACGCGCAGGGTGGCGATGACCAATCACCTGGCCCAAACGTTCTCGGAATGACTTCATACTTGGCAGATAGCATTTCCGCACGTCAACGAAGTTCTCATACGAACAGTATTGCAATTCGCAATCGATAAGAATCTCTGCTCAAAAACCATTTGCACACCTGCGTGCTGGCAGGCATCCCCTAGCCGCCCGCACGTCCTCCACAAGTCACTGTCGTCCATCTAGCCCAAGGAACGGCCAGTGACACTCTCCCCCACTCGATCTGTTGACGTCTTTGTCAATACATACAAGAAGGATTGAAAAGTATGCGGTGCCTAATACTCTCTCTCAGTATCACGCGACACCAGACCGACCTCCTGCTCTTTCGAGTGCTCCAATCGTGAAGTGCCTCTTCAGCACAACACATTATCTCCCCACAAATGGTGCCTCTGCTGCACCCGATGTGATCATCTCAAACAAGCAGAAGTCCGTGTATTCTGTCGACACCCTCTCCCCAAATCGGTGCTAAGCTCCCCCACAAAACATACTGTCTCTAATGCACTCATTTAACACAGAAATTGAAAGCGAAAGTCTGTGCCTCTCTCTGCACTCTCTTCCTAAAGTGGCGGGTAGCTCTCAGGAAATAGTGCCTCAGTGCATTGCATTTCTCATGAACTACTCAAGTTGGAAGTCTGTGCCTTTCTCTACACTCTCTTCCCAACTATTGCTCACTTAAGTCGGAAGTCTGTGCCTCGCTCTACACTCTCTCCCCGACTATTGCTCAATCATTGTTGGAAGTCTGTCAAGTGCGCCTCTGACATCTCTGATGTCCCTTCGAGTCTCTGGGTTGAAATTTACCAAGCGTTCGGCCGCTGTCATAGTCGAACTCAAATCAATCACCCATTAGCGCTGCAGCTCAAGACGCGCCCACGGTTTCAAGCCTTCCATGAAAGTGAACAGCTTATCCTTCTTCGACATGTCTATGATATTCAATATCAGTATCGAAGCCAAGTCGCCTTTGACAATTTGAAGAAAGCAATGATGACAGAATCTGTGTTGGCCTTACCAGATATGTCGAAGTCGTTCGTGGTGGAGACAGACGCTTCGGACTATGCGTTAGGAGGGGTACTAATGCAAGACGGCCACCCAGTTGCCTTTGAGAGCAGAAAACACAAGGATGTTGCGTGGCGCTATTCGGTGCATGAGAACGAATTGCTAGCCGTAGTTCATTGCCTTCGACTATGGCGGCAATATTTGTTAGGTTCTCCCTTCGTGGTCAGTACGGACAATATTGTAGTGAGTTATTTCATGTCGCAGCCGAAGCTGACTAGTAGGCAGGCACGTTGGCAGGAATTGTTGTCAGAGTTTCACTTTGTGTTGGAGTATTGGGCCGGCTCCAGCAATCATGTGGCAAACGCCCTAAGCCGTAGGGCGGGTTTGACGAGTTTGGAGTCTATAGCAGTGCTCTCCTCTAGCGCAGTTGCTACCTTCGTAAGAGATCGGGTGCGAGAGTTACTGTCGAGAGATCCCGCAGCACAGGGCCTGATTTAGCTTGTCGAGCAAGGCAAAGCTTGGCAGTTTTGGCTTAAGGATTGATTGTTGATGACCAAGGAAAACTGCGTATATGTACCGAAAGGCGGGGACCTATGAAAATCACTTATCTTGGAATGCCACGACACTCTTTGGGCGGGACACCAAGGACAGGAGCGAACATATGCCTTGGTGCAGAGGGCCTACTATTGACCACAGATGCGGGATAATGTTGAGACTTATGTCCGCACCTGCTTGATATGCCAGCAGGACAAGGCAGACCATCATAAGAAGGCTGATTTGTTGCAACCACTTTCCATCCCAAAGTGACCACGGGAGAGCGTCTCCATGGATTGTATTTCAGGTTTTCCTAAGGTCAGGGACTTAGGCTTTATTATCGTCGTGGTAGACCGACTGTCAAAGTATGCTACTTTTATCGTAGCTCCAAAATATGTAACGACAGAAGGGACGACTCATCTCTTCTTCAAGCATATTGTCAAGTATTGGGGCTTGCCGAAGGACATCGTCAGTGATCGAGACTCTCGTTTCACTGGCGTCTTCTGGACCGAGATGTTCAAAATCCTCGGGTCCACACTTTCTATGAGCTCGAGCTATCACCCACAATCCGATGGTTAGATTGAGAAGGTGGCTGAAGCAATCCTGAATCACCGAGTGATAAGTACCGCGAAACGCAACCATATAGAGTACATGGTGAAATGGAGGGGATGCAGTAGCGAAGAGAAAACTTGGGAGCGAGTGACGAACCTAAAGGCGTTCCTACCTCTTGTCGAAGCTTACCATGCTTCCCAAGCGTCGAGGACGTCGCTATCTTAGGTGGGGGAGAATGTTAAGGGCCGCCCGCGCACTCGGCACCCTTGACGCGCACTTTGGCCACTCAACCATTCTTCATGGCCGACCAATCAACCTTCGCCGACAGACGCTGGACTTCCGCAGTCTTAGAGTTTTAGGTGTTGGTCTTTTACTTCGCTTTGTTATTTTGCTTTATTTTGTTTAGATTGCTCAGGGGACGTTAGGCCTCCTCAGGTGTGTTTTTCAATCTTTTTAGTGTCTAATGCTTTCAATAGGATTTTTTTTTTAAACCTATTATAGGGAGGGGGGAATGAGTTCAAGAAGCTCAGTTTAGTGACGTGTTAGAGTCCCCCTTAAGGCGATCCCCTTGCTCTAGTGTCCACTGTATACGCATTTTCAGTTTAATAAAATCTCTTTTCTGAAATTGCATGTTCAATTTGCTGTCGTTGTTGTTGTTGCTATAATTATTGTGGTTCCTATCGGTGCGATGCGTTAGTGCCGAGCGGGAGCATGCTGTGATTGGCGGAAGTAGTCAGCGAACTTCTAACCATACGGTGCGCGTTGCGAAAAGGCGCTTCATGAGACCCGGGGTGGTCTGATTTGGCATAGGGCATTCAGAGAGAAAGAAGGCTCCTTCTAAGTGTAGGATTGGCAAACCCGAGGAGGAGGATGCTACACCCTAAATACAAACTTACTACTCTAAGCAGGCCACCACCTCTTTTTTTTTTTGGGGGGCCGGTGGGGGAGGGTGAATGATGCCATAAAAGTACACTTAGCCCAAAGAGGGAGGGGCCATAAAGTCATGTGGCCGAAGGAGCATAACCTCGACCTAAAGGCCTAAGAGCAGCCTTTGGAGGAAACAGACTTCATAGGGAGCGAAACAGTATTTCTGTAGGCCCAAAATTAAGGATGAAAGAGGAGATACCTAGGCACTAGCATATCTTTGTGTGCAATTGGCCAAAGGCCATTCGACCACATGGAGGAAGACCGACCATGCACCTTGTAACATAGCTCAAGGACTTGGGCAGATCACCTTGCACATTCAAACACCCCCTAGGAATTCTGAAGCATATACTACAAAGAGGCTTATCCGATCACAAGTCCCTAGCAATCATGATTCTCAAAGATCTTCCATAACCTCTTTCGTCTTCCTTTGTGGCTTTCTCGCAGTAGTTATCATCTCGAGTCCTAAAGGGGTTGTACTCCTTCAAACAGTAAGGAACTATAGATATAAAAGCAAGCTTTTTTCCTCCGATAGAGGGTACCGATTTACATAGCATACAT
This sequence comes from Sesamum indicum, assembly GCF_000512975.1. Classification (NCBI taxonomy): domain Eukaryota; kingdom Viridiplantae; phylum Streptophyta; class Magnoliopsida; order Lamiales; family Pedaliaceae; genus Sesamum; species Sesamum indicum. The sequence goes on from NC_026154.1 coordinate 9,535,770, forward strand.
ACACGCAAGCACTCACTTTCTTACAAATCAAGTATTACTCTAGTGCATTACATCGTTTTCTCCTTTACGCCATTTTTTTTCTTATTTCTCTAACTGGTTACAGCATAATAGAATTGGGTGTCGGAATGCTAATATATTTTCTATAGGTTCTTATTTCAAGACTTGTGAAAAATTCAACCAATGGATCCCAAGTCCAATACGATCCAGACGACACAGATTAATCATATTTCTTATAGAGTTACTATATTTATTTATTTCTTCTTTTCTAAAATTAAGAAAGACTTGAGTTGAATTTAGTATGCAAAAGTTTAAACACTTTGTGCACTAAACATAAGTAGAATTGTTAGCATATGTGAGATAAGAATGAATAATGAAAACACAAATGTTATACTTTCTTTCCATTCTCACAGCTGAAAATAACACATACTTGTTGTATCTTCACAAGATACAAGTTGTCACAAAGCAACACTGCATGAAGTTACGCCTGTAAGGCCGCAAAATTACAGCTAACGACGAGCACATCTTCTACGAGGTACTTGGCTTTTCCCTAATAATTCTAACACAATGGCAGCCATAAACAACAAATTAAAGTATTAGCTAATAGCTATTCTTCCTCTCATCTGTACTGAGATACAGTATAAGAATGGCGATGAACACTAGCTAGATAGGCTACAAGAGATGACCTTCACCATCTTCTTGCTACTACTTGTTTTCAACTTTGCCATTGGCCTCAACTTTGCCATTGGCCTCAACTTTGCCGTTGCCAACAACTTTTGCATTATTGGCAGTTGTATTTTGCGCTGCATGGTTCGCGTTCACTAGGGAGTCGAATTTTTCCGATTTCTCCAGCACAATTTCAATCTGGTCAATATCATCGAGCAAATGACGAGTACCTCAAGAAATTGAGGAAAAATGCAATTTACCCTCCCTATGATATTGTAAGTGTGCAAATTACCCTCTTATGAAAAACAAATTAGCAATTGATTCTCCTGTGTTTTTAAAAATACAGCAACTTACTCCCCCTATATTTTTTAAAATAAAGCAATTTACCCCTCTGTCTTGGGGTTTAAATTGTTTCATTTTAAAGAATATAAGAGGGGAATATGCTATTTTTTCAGAGTGGATAATTTGTTCATTTGCAGTATCACAGAGAAATAAATTGCATTAGACCCCAAGAAATGGTGTTGATGTGTGTACAAAAAGATTTGATTACAATGTGAATGATTTAGAACAGCTATATGACCTCAAGGTATGATTAGAAGTTCGATTAGGGTACAAAAAGCTCAATAGGAAATAAAAGATGAGTTTAAAGTAATTTACCTCTCCCTGCAATATTACAAATGAGCAAATTATCTCCTATGAAAAAAAAATAGCGGTTTATCCTATTATGTTTTTCAAAATGAAGCAATCCACCTCCTTGTCTAAAGAGGTAAATTATTTCATCTTAAAAAAAATAGGGGGTAAATTGTTGCACTTTTGAAAACACAGGAAGGTAAATTACTATTTTTTCAATATGGGATAATTTGCTCATTTCCAATATCACAAAAGGATTACTTGCATTTTTCTCTATAAAAGATCTCAAACTACATTGACGTTCCTTGAGTTAAGGTCTAATTACACACACTTTATGTGTTTTTTAAAATTACAAGAATACCTTTTCAAGTTATAATTGTAATTTACACGAACAACTCATCAAGTAAAAAACACTTAACACACCCCCTAACGACGTCATATCGACATCCCTTCAGAGGTATCATTGTAATTTTATACAAAAAAAGAATATTTATATAATGAGAACTTATATTCGGGTTGTCAATAAAATTAATTACCCTATTAAAAACTTACCACTAAATTAGAATTCAAATGACTAAGACGAAAAATAAAATTGCACAAAAAGATCGATCAAGAAACATACTCACCCTTGCCTTGTGAACTACACGGCCCTTGGCTTGGTCCTTCATTCCAACTGTGGATGTCGTAATACCTATCGCAATTCATTTCAAGAGATTATCACACTATCATTTTGCCTCCACTCTTCCCTCGCTACAAAATTAAATTATTCCCTACATTATAAATTATTTCGACTTAAAAATTACGACAAATTAACGTTATATTATCTACCACGATCGAATAAAACCATGCAAAAACTTATAATTAAGTTTCGACCATTATTAATGAATATCCATTGCGTTTTACATATATGGCCTTGTAACTAATGTTTTGGCCTCGCTGATCAAATAATAGCTAATAGCCGTTGGCGCAATTATAATTAGATAATATCTGCTACGATTTTTTACTGGTCATAATAAAAATATTATGTTTCTTCTTGTGGCAAGTGATGGCCGTCTTATTGGATTTGAAGAAGTAATTGCTTGAACAAAGTACTTACTCTTCTCTTTGACGAATCCATTGTTCTTCAAAATCTCAGCTATTGTGACGACAGTTGTGATTGCTGGGGTAAGCAGTGAAAGTAAATATGTGAACACGATTAGAGTAATTGGACATTAATCCTACTTAATTAAAAATGTCTGGATTAAATGGGTGAATAGCAATTCACTTTCCTGTGATATTGAAAATGAGCACATTACCCCTCTACGAAAAAAAAATAGCAATTTACCCCCTTGTACTTTTTAAAATGAAGCAATTTACCTCTTATATACGGGGAGGTAAATTGCTTCATTTTAAAAATTATAGGGGAGTAAATTATTATATTTTAAAAAATACAAGAAGGTAAATCGCTATTTATTTTTTTATAAGGGGTTTGCTCATTTACGATATCACAAAAGAATTGCTTGCATTTTTGCCTTAATTGTTTGGATTGTGAAATTTGGGGTTCATATAGAGGGAAATGAGAACAATTTTGCAAAATAAAAGAGCTAAAAAAAGAAAGAGTTATGGTGGTTACCCATGCCCAAAGCAGAAAGCTCAATCTCGTTATGCTGTTGTAAGTACCTCTGTGTCAATGGATGACAACAATTTTTACCCATCAAACACATGCGAAACAAGAAAGTACGTAAACTATATGCATGCATTTAAATAAAAATTAAAGAGAGAAAGTAATTAATTTAAGAAATCATAGCAGAGTATAATTTCACTTATATATATATATATTATATATAGTATATATGAAAAAAAATTAATAAGGTTTCGCTGTATTTTTGGATCCCACAACTTATGTTACGTGGCTTTTTCGGCCGTTAATTTTTTAGAATAGCATTTTGGTCTTGCCTCTTTTTAATTTTCATCATTTTAGTCCGTTCTAGCTGGAGTTCACCCATCTTGCAGGAAAAATGCATGTGTCTCTCACGTAATATTTTAAAATTGAGGCTTTTGTTTATATTGGCACATTTATGTCAATATATTTGTCCTTTAACATTTTAGGATAGCATTTTAATCTTGGACATTGTTTTTATTTTCACTGTTTCAATCATTTTTTTCATTAGAATTCACCTTTTTCGCCTGTCAAGTTGAATTCCAACACACTAAAGAATTAAAATTACAAAAATTAAAAAAATATAGGAACAAAATGGCTAAGTTAAAAAGTTAAAAAAATGAAAATAGCAAATAACCCAAGTTATGAGATAAAAAAAAAAGCATTTAATCCACTTTCACCTAAATAATTCATGAATTTACACTACCTTAATTGAGAAATTGCTTTATAAGAGAAAAATTTCTTTCAAGTGTATTAAATAAATTATGGATGTTGAGATTCAGATATAATGATGTGTACAATTATTTATGCAACTCAACACCTGCAATTTGTTATGATCATGGAAAAGCTTATTAATCATATATGTCTCTCTTTCCCAAGAAAAGATGACATATTCATGGGCAAAAATGCAAGAAATCCCCTTGTGATATTATAAATGAGCAAATTATTCCCTTATGGAAAAAGAAATAGCGATTTACCTACCTATATTTTTTAAATACAACAATTTACCCTCTTATGATTTTTAAAAATAAAGCAATTTACCTACCTGTATAAGAAGATAAATTGCTTCATTTTAAAAAATACAGGAGGGTAAATTGATATACATTTTAAATCTCATAGAAGGGTAAATTGCTATTCACCCCATATTTAACTGTCCTGTCGTAATTTTGCATAATGTCTCACCTTATTCAAATTAAGAGTGAATTATACAAATAACTTCTGACATTATGTTTAATTATATAAATTAAGCACTCGTATCGTTTCTAGAATTACAAGTACATGTGTATGTTTTTGTCCCTGAAGAAGTATTTATACAAATTACAATTACAATCCGAAAGACATTATACGTACATGTAATTTTTCAAAAAATAGAGTAGATTTGTATAATTAAACTAATCTTAAGGAGTGTTCATCTAATTTACCCCAAAATTAAAGTCCTAGAAATACCAAATCCATGTTGCCCCTCCAGATAAAAGACTACTTCAAAACTTTTGCACTTAATTAGGAAAATGATTAGGAAGAAAACAATGATGATATTTTGACAAGGCCAAGTAGTAGGACATGGACATGCACATGAACATGCAGTAGTAGGACATGGACATGCACATGAAGATGAGAGAAAAAGAGGTTGAACTGAACCTTTGCAAGATTGACATAGAAGAAGAGGGGTTTCTTGGTGTTGGAAACTTGAATTCTGTTCTTCTTCAGATTCTCATTGTTTGTTTGTTTCATTGCAGCAGGTGCCATTGTCATTTTTCACTTGAAGAATCAATTCTCTTGCTGCTTCTTATGATCTTGGGTACGTACGTAGGTTTGTTTATAAATTCTCTCCTTGGCTTGAGTTTTGCAACACTACTGTATGTGTGTATGTATAGAGTGGGAGAAAAAGCAAGCACATCCATTATATAACAAGAAAAATAATTCAATGGAAACCCGACATTTCAGCGTTTTTGACCTCGTAAACATCAATTCAGAGTCAAGCAAAATATGTATAGGTTGTTAAGGTTGAAGGGATGAGAATAAGGGCGTGAAATAGTGATATATATTTTGTATCACCAATTTGTATATCACGGACATCTAATTATAGTAAACTTCTCCTTGTAGGTACTTATACGGCTCACCAACAGGGAAGTAAGGCCTATAAGCTTACCTCTTATTTTACTGAACTGACAAACTCAACAAACAAGTTGATTCCAGCCAAACACATCATCAGATACTTGGATGGATACGTCATATAGTTTGTCAATATATCTGGACACATCATTTTAAAATATCTCCTGGTGGCTCCTAATAGATTGATTGAAAATGAGCTGGGATTTTTAAACCTCTAATTATAGGCAATTCTCGTTTTAGTCCTTTATCTTTGTAGAGGGTCTGAAAAAGGTCCTATAACTTTTTAATTTGCTCGATTTCAAGACACATATTGCCAGATGTTATCAAAAGTTGCCAAAAAATATTACCGAAATCTGACGAGGCATTTCAAATTGGGAAAGTGATTTTGTTGGCTAATTCTATATGATGTGGCAATTATCTGACTTAATAAATAAAAAAAATGTGATGTAGCATTATGATATGGATTTTTTAGGAAGAAATTGCAAAAATAAGTTTTAATTTAAAAAATAGTATTTATGTTATATATATACACAATTATGTATATACATATATATATATATACAGATATTACCTAAAAGCGGCGACGGCCAACCTCCATCTTAGAGGCGGCGGAGACTATCGTCGGGCAATGCCGTCACCCCCGAGCTAGGTGTCCTATCTCCCAAAATAATGGGTGTCGTCGTCGCCCACCACCCTAAATCTAGACAATCACGAGAAAAAAAGAGGTGCCACCGTCGCCCAACCTTAGAGAAGACGCGTCGCCCCTTTCTTCTTCGATCATCGTCCAAAGGTTGGCGGCAATGATCGCCACCAACGTTGAAGTGGCGGTTGGCCATCATCACCAAAGTATATATATATATATATATATATATATATATATATTGTGATATATATTATAATTATATATAATGTATATATAAATGTATGCATATATTATTTATATATACACATACAAAAATGAGAAGAGGGATGTATTATTTTATATTTTCTTAAATATTAAAAGTAAAATTGTTTTTTTTTTAAATCTTAAATAATAGAAAAAAAATTATTCAAATACATATAATGATAAATATTATTTGTAGTAAATAATAAAGTAAAAATAATTTAATTCTAAAAAAGTAAAAATAATATAAAGTATTAAAATTTTATTTTAAATACAAATAATAATAATTTTAGTAAATAACATAATTTAATGCCATGCGGTCATTAATGCCACATCACAATTTATATTTTAAAATTAAAAAGGTCACATAATTGCCATGTCATGCATAACTAATCAATAAAATCACTTTGTCCAAATTAAAAGGCCACGTCAGATATATGTGACATTTCCAGCAATATTGGACAAATTCTAGCAAATGGTGTCCTGAAATGAGCAAATTAAAATGTTATAGGATATTTTTCAAATCCTAGAAAGATAAAGGATTAAATTAGAAATTGGCTATAGTTAGAGGACTAAAAATACCTTTAATCCACACGAATATATATACTTTATCATTTTTTATACCATTATTCTTGCTTTATTAAGGTTCTTCATTCTTTTTTAGTAAAATCATTACGGATTTAAGTATTGGAGTGTTAACTTTTATTTTGCAGGGTTAGTCCCCGTTGATCCTAAAATTTTCCTTGAAGAGTGTGGCCAAAAATCTGGTATGCAATGTACCTCCCTATAATTGCTTTATTTTAAAAATCATAGAGAAGTAAATTGCAATTTTTTTCATATAGAGGTAATTTACTCATTTGCAATATCACAAGGATGCAAATTGCGTTAGACCAAAGTGAAATTGTGACCAACAACATTGATGCGTAATAAAATTTTAAGGGATAATTACACTGTCCTCCTCTGATATTTAGTGTAATTATACATGAATCCCATGTGGTTGGAAAAATTTCATCTAGCACCCTTGTGATTTGCTTTTATATAACAAATAAGTCCCTCCGTTAGTCATAATTCACCAAATTTGCTGATATTAATAAAAAATTGAATGAATATTGATACTTACCTTCGATTGACTAATTATTGAGTTAAACATCGGAGTGCTAACTTTTGTTTTGTAAAGCTAATCCTCCGATAATCTAAGAATTTTCCTTGAAAATTCTCCGATATTGTGGTGTGGCAAAAAATCTGATACGCGTTGCATGGGTTGAATTTACCTAAAGATTAATTAATTGGATTAGTTGATTTTTTGATTTAGAACTTTTAAATCAATTGAATTAATTCAAATTAAGCTTGATTTAATTTATAAATTGAATTTAAAAATTAAATAAGAGAGTGGCGCTAGGTCTTTTAAATGAATTAAAAGACTTAAACTGATGGACTTAAGATTAAATTAAATTTAATATAGGTTCATTAGACATGGTCTTGATCTATTAGAGCCCAGTCACTTTAGACCAAGCCTATAACCCAATTTGACCTTGTTTTGGCCAAACGAGAAGATGAGATCATGATTACCCTAATTCACGTCTCTATTTCATACTAGCAATTAGATTACTTTTAAGATTAAAGGCATTTTCGTCTTCTAACTTTAGCCATTTTCCATTTTAGTCCTTTAACTTACTAAGATTTCTAAAATGGTCCTTTATTTTTTTAAATTTGCTCGATTTCAAGACACTTGTTGCCGGATTTTATCAAAAGTTGCCAAAAAATATCTCCAAAATCTAACGTGGCATTTCAAATTAGGAAAAATGATTTCATTGGCTAATTTTATATGATGTGGCAATTACATGACTTAATAAAAAAAATAAAATGTGACATTGCATTATGACATAAATATTTGGAGAAATGATATTGCATAAATATATTCTATAATTTAGAAAAATAGTATTTATGTTATATATATAAACAATTATGTATCTATATATATAAAACATGGCGGCGACATCGACTGAGGCAGCAGTGATTTGCCCCGCCCAACCTTCAGGAGACGGCGTTACCGTCACACAGCACGAAGGGAGCTATGGCGCCCAATCTGTGTGACCCTGGCGAAAGCTTTGGCGACGACGATGCCTCTTTCTTCTTTGGGTGACGGTTGCCGTCGCGGTCGCCGCCACCATTGAGGTGGAAGTTGGTCATCGCCGTCACAATATATATATTTTAGAAAATCTGAAATATTAGAAAATTTATTTTCTATTCAAATACATAATTTTAGTTATGGAACCTTGTTGTGCATGTGGATTGATGGGGCACTTGAATCCTGACTGTAAGGTAGAAAACCTATTTATCACTCATAAAAATGCTAAACTTTATTTTTAATGACAAATCTAACTGCAATTCATGCAATTCAGTCAGAATTTCCTCTATTTGTCAATTTCGTTTTAATCATATGACCAAATTGCTAAAACTAATTTCAACAAGACCAAAACATCACCCTCCATAATTACAGGACCAAAATTCCAATTTGCCCTACATATTTAGTATATGATAAAATACTAGCAACTATAAATATTAATAGTCAACTCATAATTTATGCTTTATGCGAAAATTATAATCAAGGAAAAAATCCAAGTAACTCCATCGTAATATCGCAAAAAAGCAAATTACCTCCTTATAAAAAAATAAATACTGATTTACTTCCCTATATTTTTTAAAATACAATAATTTTACTTCATTTTAAAAAGTATAGGGGGGTAAATTACTATAATTTTTCATAGAAAGATAATGTGCTCATTTTCAATATCATAGGGATAAATTACTATTCACCCTTATAATAAGTATCAAAAAACTCAAAGATCCAAACCACTCACACTTTTATAGATAGATAGATTGTTTGATAGATGAACTCCAAGGATGGAACCATATACATACTATCTAAATACATAAACACAACTTTGCCTCAAACCCTCTGTTTTGGAGATATTGTAACACACTGTCTGCCCCAACCTTACCAATCTTTGTACTTGCATGTGATTCTTCATTTTACCTCAGCTCCAAATTTAACAACCGCTGGACGAACACAACTCTACATTCAGCTTATGATTGGTTCCGGTACTTCAAATTTTGGCGGGAACACCAACTTCTCTGGTGCCGACAGCCGGTCCACGTAGTGAAGAGCATATATAACTTAAAAGTCTCTATAAATCAGAACGGACGAAATCTCGTATCACACTTCTCTGGTGCCGACAGCCGGTCCACGTAGTGAAGAGCATATATAACTTAAAAGTCTCTAAAAATCAGAACGGACGATATCTCGTATCACACTTCTCTAGTGCCGACAACCGGTCCATGTAGTGAAGAGCATATATAACTTAAAAGTCTCTAAAAATCAAAACGGACAATATCTCGTATCACAAGCACCAGTTCACATCGCGCATTGCATACCTCCCATTTCCATCCTTCCCTTGGATTTTTAAGACTACAGAAACTATGAAAAGAGAGCTCAAAAGGAGCAAAAACCCTTTGTAAAAATTATGCGTTTTAATTATTTTTTCATTTTATGACATAATTTCCCTAAAGAAGAAGCACACTGGTTGATTACAGCTCGAATTGCAGCATAACCAATCTTCATTAGAGATAGGTAACGTGACGGTCTAGTATGGCATGGACGCCTGAATCCTGTCTCTCCTTTTCCGGAGGAATTTCTGCAGAGATTTCTTCAAAGAGAGGCCTCTGCTGCCGTGGAATTGGAGCTGCTGCCGAGATGGTGATCTATTCCGTTCCAACTCGTTACGTCTCTCGTCCGTCACTCTTTTAGCAAGCCACAGGATAGCTATTGCCTGCACATACATATATGGAACGATTTGCTTCTTTTTTCGGGGTTTAGGTGTCAAAAATATTCAAATGGTTTCGGCTCTGCCGGTCATCACCAGCACAGGCCAAGACATGTTTCAAGCCGGGTGCCCAGATCATAGCGATACTCATAAATCACTCGTCAACGCAACTTTTGTATCCATAAAAATAAATAAATAAAACCCGCAACTATTTAATTGAAAATGACGTGGCTAAGAGTTGGCATTGTCACATCAACATACAACTAGCACTGCAAGAGACATAATATGTCTAATTAATTATCATGGTTAATAATAATTAATCATAACAAGTAGTTATTGACTATCGCTATGCAACGGTTTGTTGGCCATAGTTTTTGCCAGGGTAGTTAAAATATTTGTTATGGCTATAAGTCATGACAAATGTATTTACCATGACTCTTAGCTGCAGAAAATAATGTTTTTACATCGATTTTATTTAATCATAATTAATAATATTATTTACTATAATTTTTTGCCATAATTATTAATATCGCACTAAGATGTATATTTTATTTTTTTTTTTGTGATGGGAGTAATTTATTGTGATTGACAAAATGATTGAGACTAGCATGGGCTTCCTACCACCATATTAGATAGGCACTTCCCCGAGACATCTATATTATTATAAAAAAAATATATATAATATATATATATATATATATATATATCATACTAATTTTTAATACTTAAATTTATTTTTTATTAAAAAAATTTAGTCAAATTAATAATTTCAATCACTATGTTTGTTTTTATTTTTAAATTATTTTCGAGATAAGTCAAAACATACCCAATGTTTGCCATATGCCTTATTTAGGTATTTTTAAATGTTTTAGCATAAATACACACATATACATAAATAAATATAAAAAGGACATGATTTGACAATAAATAGTAATTTTTTTGTTTTCCAAAACACAATATTAAACATATAATACTTATTTTAAATTATCTCTAAAAATAAATCCAGACATATATACTATCTCTAACACACACTTATTTATCTTTGTTTTTCTCTCGCTATCTCTACAAAACATTCAGAAAACGAATCCAAACATTATGAATATTTTTTAATAATCTCACAATTATATATATTTTTTTCTCTTAACTACCAACTACTCCACATTTCTCTCTCACATTACTTCTCTAAATTTATTTTTTTTCAAAAATCTTTTTTTTTTATCACTTCATACAAAAGTTCTTTTTATATGATCGCAAAAATTCAAAATGACTAAACATTATTTATTAATTTTTTTGTTATAAAAACTAATAATATGAAAATAATTATAATAAAAAATAAAAAAATTTAAAAGAGAATATTAGAATAAGAGAAGGAGAAAAAACTATTAATTAAAAATAAATATACTTCAGTATCCATTCAACCAAAAATAGCATGTGTAACAGTGTTCCAATTAACACAAAATCTGGAACGATGTTCGTAATGGTCCGACTGTTCTAAAAATAAAGGATAAAATATAAGATAATTATGATCTCAGCAACCTGATTCCATTCCTCAAGAGTTCTAAAAACTGTTCCAATTAGAAACAATTTTTAGAACGACCATTTTATCGCGTCAAATCCCACTTTTTGTTTTGTAATAAAATGGGGGTCCGTACCTAAGATTTTACGCTAGACACTTTGTCCAATCAAACACAGAATAATAAATTAAAGAACTAATTATCAATAATCATTCAATTTTATATCTGATCAACAGTTCCATCATATTTAATCCCATCGACCTAGGCAAACATGCCTTTGAGAAAAAATATCTACAAAACCTACTTCTATACACCTACATCTCCGCAGGTGTTTTCATCCGATATCAAAGATGAAACTAATTACATCCGAAGAGGGAGCAAAAGAGTTAAATCTCTTCCGACAGGTATGACTCTGAGGATCCAAACCCTTAGACAAGAATTTGTCTGAAAATCCGACTCCCTTACCAATGGACCAAAAACTTATAGATTAGAATCCAATTTATACTCTAATTTCGTGCGCAGTTTTCTTGTATCAACCTCTATATTACAAATAAATGAAAAGAAAAAAATGGCAAGACAAAGTATATTTACATACCTGAAGTTCAGTCACGTCACTAGAGAAGATGTAATGGATCTGGTTCCGATTTTGGTTCATGCATCTCCTACAATTAAAAATTATTATTATTATTATTACTTACATCTCATAAAGTATATTAATTTATTTATTTATAATAATTTCATCAATAATTTACCTTTAAAATAATATCTAATATGTTTAATTTAAAAATATTTTATATGTTTTTTTTTAAATAAGTTTAATCAAACACTTTAGTATGCTCAATCTTTTAGGCCTAAAAGCTAAACCCTTTACCTTGATGCTACGTATAACTAATTTTTGTGGTCTTTATTGATCGGATAGTAAGCATGTGAACCTCAACAACTTCAAAAAAGAAGGAAGGCTAATTGAAACAATTAATACTATTTCATCAAAATTTAATTGGGAAATATTAGATAGAAAAAAAATGCAAGTAAACCCCTTGTGATATAGCAGATGAGCAAATTACCCCCTTAGAAAAAAAATAAATAGCGATTTATTTCTCTGTATTTTTTAAATTACAATAATTTACCCCCCTAGATTTTTAAAATGAAGCAATTTACCTCTTTATACAGAGAGGTAAATTGTTTCATTTTAAAAATATAGGAAAATAAATTGCTATATTTTTTTTATAGGGGAATAATGTGCTTATTTTCAATATCACAGTTGGATAAATTACTATCCATCCATATTAGATATATAACACTACACTTTGATTATAAAAAATGATGCATAAAGTGCAACATATGCTAGAAGAAATATAAAAGTTTGGCATAATTAAATATCATGATTAAAAGTGAAATCTTGATTATTGCTTTTGCAAGCGAGATCAAAACATTAACAATAGCTAAAGCCATGAAAATTTTGTTTCACTGTGATATATTGTACTGGTTTTGGCATAATTCTTTAGCAGTAGTTGTTTTCAATAATTCTTTATTTTTGGGTCGCGATACCTTCCTCAAAAAATATTAACAAACAGAATGACTATTTGAGAAGGGGTCGCGATACCTTCCTAAACTATCTAAGGATGTATTTGGATTTGAAAAAAGGATTTCAAATGACTCATTTTGAAAGGAATTTGAAATCCACCACTATTCATCAAAACCTAATTCAGAATTAAAATGAAAGGATTTGAACTCCTTTGTATTCATATTTATATTTTTAAAGGTTCAAGAACCGTAATACAGCTTTTTTCTTTCCATACAGAAAAAATCTGTCTATTTATACTTTTACAAGGGAATAAAATACTGTTAATCTTAAAATCCAGACCGATAAAATTATTAAAAATAATACAGTATAACCCGAACAAAAAAAAAAGAATTAAATGATCCAAGCTAATTATATACCTCAATTTACAGCAAAAACTCAAGGATGAGGAAGGAGGATTGTGAAGGTTGAGGTTGCAGCTTCTCCTCATTCCTCTCTTCCCTATCTCTTCACTTCACAATTTCCCTCATGTATTTTAGTGTCTTTCAACAGCACTCACTCTGATGGAAACAAATGTATGTGAAGGGTCTTGCTCTTATAGGTCTACAATTTGAGTGTACGGAGAGTGAGAGCTGCATGGGCTAAAACAAAAAATCTCATATAGACTGAGACATGTGGAACATGTTCCTTAATTTATATTTCTCCATGTGATGAAAATAAAACACAAAGCTGCATTGGTCCCACTATAATTAACTCCTGGGGGTCAGATTTTGAGTAATGTTGTCTTTTTTTTTCGATTTTGATCTCATTATTTTTTAGCTTTCCACACTGTATTGCGTAAGTTAAAAAAATTTAATTACAACTTCAGTATCAAATTTTGATTTCGTTAAATTTCTTATGTAAACAATCATAATTTTCCTCAAGATTAATTTTAATGGAGGTCGGCACGTGCTGTTTTTCCGTAAAAAATATAATGGAATTAAGGTTTGCGATTGAAATTATATATGTCTCGGAGCTATGAGATGTATTATGCTACGTTAAAAAATAACGTTATCATAATTACCAAAAGGCTAATTTGCGGGAATTTTTTCCCATCTTAAAGTCAAGTTTTATCTATCTCTGAAATAATTATTTGATTGGTGAAATTGTACCGAGTAAACCATTTATAGATCATATCTTTTTTAGGGTTACGTACACTTTTTCCTCTTCAACTATGCTTAAGATTACATTGCGAAACTAAGAAATATAATACTTTCTCCCTGCAACTAAATATTTGACAATTTTGCCCTTATATTATAATAATTTAAGGATTTCTCTTTTTTTTTAAAAAAAATTATTTTGCATTTTAAGTTTAAGTAAAAAAGTTACTTGGAAAAAGTAAATTTTAATTACAATAAACTAAAATAGAATTATCAAGTTAAATATTTCAAATTTTATTACACTTTACATACTCAAAAGTAAAATAATAAATGTGTATAACAAATACAAAAAAGACTTTCAAGTAAAGTAAAGTAATAAGTTAATATATATATATATATATATATAAAAGATAAACAACAAATATAATATTCTAATAACTCTTATATACTTTTGAAAAGAAATAGACAATGTAATATGCTTAACTAAAAGTTAAAACACTTTTAGCAAAAAAATAAATAAATATTTTATTTCAAAATTTTCAAATAAAATGTATTTAAAAAATAGATATGTAATTATTCATTCTTATCTAAAAAATTAAATAGTTAATAATTTAATTTTATTGTCAAATTACATGAAAACTTTATTGCGTATTTATTATACGCTCTCATTACTTAAACTTTGAGTATGTAAAATGTAATAAACTTTGAATTTTTTTCAGCTTGCTAATTATATTTTAATTTATTGTAATTAAAATATATTTTTTCCAATTAAAAGAAATTAAATTTTAAAAAAAATCTTTGAACTACAAATATGTATATATAATATAAGGGTAATATTGTTCAAATATTTAGTTGCAGGTTGTCAGTATTACAAGAATAACACGCTACCTTAATGATAATTCAGCGGAGCAAAATATATTTTGACCCCATTTTTTTTTATTTATAATGGGGTTAGTTTAGTCAATAAAATTAAATAAAGATTTTCAAAATTAATGAAACACAGAAAGTAGCATTTTAATCTTACTCAGTCTTATTTCTAAAATTCCAAGAATTCTTATTGGCCTTATTCTTTGTGTTTACAGACAAAACCATAAATGACAATATTAGTGACAAAATATTAAAAAACTAAGTATAAAATTATCACTAGAAATATATGTTATTTTAATAATATAACAAAATAATTAATTCTGAAAAAAATTATATACTCAATTGTTAGTATATACAAATAATAATCATCAGGTGAATAGCAATTTACCTCCTATGGTATTGAAAATGAGCACATTATCCCCTTATAAAAAAATATAGCAATTTATCTCCATATACTTTTTAAAATGAAGGTAAATTGCTTCATTTAAAAATCATAGGGGGGTAAATTGTTGTGTATTAAAAAATACAGAGAGATAAATCGCTATTTGTTTTTTCATAAGGGAGTGATTTGCTCATTTGTGATCACAAGAAAGTTGCTTTCATTTTTTCCTGATAAAAATACATTCATAGCGTTCGTATTTGATGAAATGCATTGTCACTATGCACGTGCTGCAAATTATTATAGTGATAATTTTATGCAAAATATTAATTATTAGTTAAAATGCTTTTTAGGAAAAATATTATCATTATTATAAAAATTATTATTTTAATTCTCTAATATTAGCCTTTTTTAACATTTATAAATTCATATTTATTGTTATTTTAATTTAATTTAATTTTTATTTTGAGATTTATTTACTAGGCAGTGTTTGGATTCCACTTTAGGATGTGGTTTCCAAATAAGGGAAAGTTGTTACTTAGAAGTTGGTTAGGCCCTTTTCCTTGTGAAAGCAACCAAACAAAGCAGACAAGATGCTGATGCCCTCACGTGATTGTGATCTACAGCAACTCAAGATATTTTGTTGGGTTGCCTTCTCCTTTTTCTCTTGCCCACAAAAAATAAACTCATGTCAATATATATGCAGATGACATACTATAGAAAAAAAAATAATAAAAATTAAATAATAATTTTAATATCGTCATTAATTATATATATACGTTGTATTTAAATTAAAAAATTAAAAATAAAGATCAACAATAAAAAAATTAAATAATAATTCTTTAAATATATTTGGATAATTCTAAATTTAAATAATTTTAAATACTTTAATTTTTATTTTGAATTATGTTTTGATAAATATGAATGAATTACATATTTCTTTCAAATTAAATTATTTAAAATTATTTTTTTAAATTCTTTCGTCAAAATCAAGTCATTTGAGATAATTAAGGGTTGGTTTAGTTCAAATAAAATGAAAAAGGAAGCGAAGGGGGAAGGGAAAGTGAATGGGGAAAGGGAAGGGAAGAATAATACTTCCACTTGTTTGGTACGAACAAAATAGATTAAGAAAAAAAGATAATTTTTGTAATTTTACTGAATAATTCTTCTCTTCATTGTGTTTAAGAAACTAAACAAATTAATATTATATTAATATAACTTTAGTATATAAAAAACTTAAAAATCTTATTAATAAAAATATTTATCAACCAAGAATATCATTAACAAAAATATTCATCGTTCACTTCAATATAGTAAATTTTCAGCGATTTTGTTATGTTCTGTCTTGCGATTATGTACGGTATTACCAGTAGGAAGGAAAAAAGAATTGGAGAAAAATTATATATACGTGTGTATAATAGAGTAAATAAAAATAAAAATAAAATATATATTTTTTTATCGTTTTGGTCTCATACTTTTTATTTTTTCGATCAATTTTATACGGAAGTAAAATTTGAATCCGGGAATAGTGTCGTTTGGATAGTGTCGATTTTATCCTTATTTACCAGTTATAAGAACCCTAATATTCCATTAATATTTAATTTTATTGTTTCTCCAGCTTACCATACCTCATTTTCTGGAGTATTGGAATTAGAGAAAAAATAAAATTAAGTGCTAATCGAATATTTTGAGCTCTTCTAATTTCATAAATGAGGACAAAATAGATCATTCACAAGCCAAAACATGAAATCAATCACATAGTGTGCGACTAAAGAACATCCAAGGGACCTGGGGACGCTTTTCTTAATAGGGTTTAATGCAATTTATCCTCTTGTGCTATTATAAATGAGCAGACTATATTCTTATGAGAAAAAATAACAATTTATCCCTCTATTAATTTAAATAAAATAATTTACTACCCGTGTCTAGGGAGGTGAATTGCTTCATTATAAAGTCACGGGACGTTGAGTTGGCTGCAAGGAAATGGAGAGGAAAACATATCATTAACTTAGCTTATAGTGCACTCCTAGCTGCTTGAATTTACCATATTTGGAGGGAACGAAATTTGAGACGCTTTGAGAGCGACTACCGAATATCATAGCCACCATTATTGTGGAAGATATTAGACAGAGGATTATGAGTATTAATTTATCTTGTTCTGTTAGTTTATGTGCGTTATATAGATTATGGCGTATCCCTTGGCCTGTTGTGGGAGAAACCACCAGTTAAGCACTGTTGTACTGTACGATCATGTTTTATAAATAAAACTTACATTTACCCAAAAAAAAAAAAAATTCTACATATTAAAAAGTACATAAGTCTAAATCTTAATACCCCTACTTATACTCAAAAATAATTTTAATACCCATATTCTACCTGATGGGTTGAAGACCCTACTCTATTTAGACCTATAAAATTAAATGGGTGAATATGGGTAGGATCTAATACCCTAAAATATCCATGGGTATGGGTAATGACTGACATCCTCAAATACCTATGGGTATTGATATAAACTAATGTCCAAATTAAATATTCATTTATTCATTTGTTTAAAATTATTGAATTAGTAAACTTTTAGTAAATCAATCAACTATTCTTATTTAATATTTAAAAAATTAAATAGTGTATAGTCGTTTCATTACATATTTTATTAATATTGATTACATATTAAATTTTTTTCCAAATATGCTAGATTTTTATATTGATCCCGTAACTACTCAAGAATTGATTTTATGATCAAACTAACCAAAACTTAACTTGACACTTTAGAAAATAAAAAAATAAGGACGAAAATTAATTTAGTTAAATTAGAGTAATATATAGAAATACAAAATTTGTTTGAACTCAGAGAATGAAAAATTTATCAAATCAAAATTGAATGCAAATGTAAATTCAAATGATACATTATAATTAATTTTATTTATTTTTTCCAACTCTTACGTTTTTGTTCTTATTTTGAACTTGTCTAAACCTCATAATCAATTAATATCGTTTGTTCATTATTTCAATAAGTTTAAGATCTTTTTAAATTTTACTAGTATCAATCCGTTTGGACCAAATCAAGTCCGTTATTTTAAATTTCAGTGACAATTAATTTGCACCTGTAGAAATTCAAGTAATTAGTTTTAATTTAACGACCGATGGGCCATGAAAATCCACTAATAAGTTGACTAGAATGTAAATTTAAAATTTGAGAATTTTTTTTAAATATATTGTAAAAGGAAAAAATGGGTCTCAAATGAGTAAGACCCAAACTCTGATTATATCTTTTAGGTATAATTTTAATAAGACCCTATGGGTATTTTATAGGGTAGGATATGAAAAAATTGCAATATAATTTATTGACTTTGTAAAGGATCGTGTGGTACAGCCAGGGAACGCACGAGCAGAAGCGGTAGCGGTAGCGTAAAATGCATACAATAATAAAATTAAAGCATAAAACAACGGATCCAAGGGGTGTACCTTTGGAGTTCCTGTACGTTCAATGTAGAATTAACAAGAAATAATAACATAAAGGGTTGAGGTAAAAAGATAAAGAAACCGAAAAAGAAACTAAGGAATGAAATTTTACCTTTGTCGGAATCCACCTACTCTAAACAATCACGTGAGGCTCCAACTCAGGAATCCTCTAATTCTTCCACACCACACCGGTACTAGAATTCCAATGCTTTCTTTGCCAGAAGAAAAAAAGAGAAAAAAACTCCAAAAGTTGGAGAGATAGGCGGCCGAGAGAGAGAGACTAGGGAAGGGGAACTATTTTTTGTGTTGTATTATTGTGTAATAATATTATTCCCACTAATATATATACCTTGTATAGATGTACATAAATGTGTGTAGGTACATTTATCCATCTATGAGGTAAGTCTTCTTAATTTTAAATAAAAAAGATGACTAAAATTGCACTTTCCAAAACTGCAATTTGCTAGCTAATAATTTTCTCCCATAGAATTTTGTAATGTGCTCAATTGAGGTTGATAACTCTGCAATTATAATGATTTTATAGCAATTCAATCTTCCTTTTTAATCCAAAATATTCCTAATTATGTGATTTTATTGCATATTCAGCAAAAAGGAAGATTACAAGGAAATTTCTGCAGAATTGACAAAGCGCGCCCACGCTTAATGGAGTAGTCAACTCGGGATAAAGATAAGCACGAGCGATTTCCCCAAGAGATAAAGGAATCAAGTGTTTAGATTTAGAAAGGATTCTTTAAAGCTTATCTTTTGTAATCTATTTACCTTTTTAGAGTTTATCACGTATTTATCCCCCCACTACGTCTAGATTCGTAGGGGACTTTTATTATAAATAGGGGGGATCTCTTCATTAGAAATCATTCAGTTTTTATCTTAGAATTCTATAGAATTCTCTGTTCATCTCTTCTATTTTATTTTATTTTACTACCGGAATTAATGGAATTCCACTTTCTAGTGTGTTCTTCCATTAATATGTCCGGCTAAATTCCTTATTTTCTGGTTAAGGTATGGTGATTGCTTGATTTCCATTATGTTGTGAGATCTAATCTGCGTTCTACACTTGTCAAACAAATATTCATGTTATTCTCTGTGCTTTAATTACAAACGTCTGATTTATGAATAATTCGGTCGGTTGTTCATTATCAAGAAGGTTTGCTTAGCTAATTGAACTTTATAAATCCGTGTAATTGTTTATTTAGTTCAATACTTAGTGGCAACGTAGCATGATTAGTTATGTCACAGTATTTAATTATGTTATGGGGAATGCATGATCTAGTTTAAACGAATTGTCCTCGTAGGAGTTTGTTGATTAGAATCAGGCGTTTCTAATTCTTAATGCTGTTAATAGATTAAATCTTGTGGACGTTCCCAAGGTTGTCTGTTAATTAGAGATCTAGTCAACGATCGTACCTTGGCTAACGAAAAAGTAAGAAAAGGTGAGGTTGTTAGGTCGTACCAACGACCATAACTGGTTTATTTGTCCATACATGTGTTATTCTTGCATCAATGATCAACTCACAAGAATCAAGCTTGATCCCAGCCTTAACCGGAAAATCTCTCTCTCATACTTTTACCAGATATTTTTAATTATTTAATTTTCGATCACCTCTTTTTTATCAACAACCTTCCCCATTATTTTCTATTTTTCCAAAAGAAATTAACTTAAAACCAATCCCTGTGGACCGACCCTACTCCCACTTTCACAAGTGTAGTAGGAATTATTTTTGGTGACTTCGACACTCATCAAATTTTGGCGCCGTTGCCGGGGATTGGTGTTTTTAAGTATATTTCTTTATTTTCAGTCACTTGATTTTTATCATCATTGATGCCAAGGTCTTCTCATACAGGTAAATTGGTATACGACCCTAAAATCGAAAAGACCGCACGAAGACTTCGTCGGGAAACTAAGCAACAATCGGAAGGAGCATCCGCTCCATACGAAGACGAAGAAGACATAACTTTGGAGTTTGAGGAATCCCTAAGCAAATCCGAAGAAGAGACAATGGCTTTGATCCCTGAAAGATCGATCAATGACATGACGTCGCCCGATCTAAACCAGCAACCACTGTGCATTGAATACCCCGATTTAGAGGTAGATTTTGAACTGAAATCTGGATTAATTCATTTACTTCCTACCTTCCGTGGTCTCGCAGGTGAAGATCCACATAAGCATCTGAAGGAATTCCATGTGGTGTGTTTCGCAATGCGACCACAAGGCATAAGCGAGGAACAAGTCAAATTGAGAGCATTCCCCTTCTCTCTCGCCGATCAAGCGAAAGATTGGTTGTATCTCCTACCTTCAGGATCCATTACAAGATGGAACGATCTCAAAAAGCAGTTTCTTGAGAAATACTTCCCTGCCTCAAGAGCCACAACAATCCGGAAGGAGATCAGCGGAATTCGAAAATTCGCGGGAGAAAGTCTTTTCGAATATTGGAAAAGATTTAATCGACTAGTGGAGAGTTTCCCCCATCATCAAATCCCGAACCACCTGTTGATCCAGTATTTCTATGAAGGTCTATCAAATATGGATAGAAAACTGATAGATGCGGCAAGTGGCGGAGCATTGTTCGACAAAACCCCAACCGAGGCGTGTAAACTAATCTCGACTATGGCGTCCAACACGCAACAATTTAGGGTTAGACACGATGATCCACCTAGGAAGAGCAACGAGGTATGTAATCTTGAAGAACGTTTAAATCAACTAACAACTGTTATTGAAAAAGTTGTTGCAGATACTTACCAACAAGTCAAAGCGTGTGGTATTTGCACCTTAATGGGGCATGCAACCGACATGTGCCCAACTCTTCAAGAATCAACTACCGAACATGCCGACGCCGTAGGAGGATTCGCCGGACAACAACAGAGAAGATATGATCCTTTCTCCAAAACATACAACCCCGGATGGAGGGACCACCCGAATCTGAGTTACGGTAACCAACACTTTCAAAAACCTCAATACCGACCACCTCCACAACCTAACCCCAAGCCCAACACATCCCTCGAAGACATGATGAAAGCGCTAGTGACCAACACACAACAATTCCAACAACAGACCCAGGCGAACTTCCAACAATTCCAACAACAGACACAACAATTCCAACAACAGACCCAGCAGCTCCAACAACAGACCCAGACGAGCATTCAAAATCTAGAATCTCAAATCAGTCAATTGGCGTCATCTGTTGGTAAGCTCGAGTCCAAGGTAAGCTACCTTCTCAATCTATTATTAACCCTAGACAAAACACTAGTGCTATTACGCTTCGTAGTGGAAAAGAACTGCAGGAACATGTGAACGAAGAAGACACAAAACGTGGGCACGGTGCGAAAAGAAAGCCGGAAAAAGAAATTGAGGTCCAACAAGAACAAACCGAACACGAAGTGGATCATCCGAAGCCTTTGGTAACTAGACCACCCTTCCCAGAGAGATTCACCAAAGCGAAGAAGGAAGAGGAAGAAAAAGAGATTTTTGAGACATTCTGCAAAGTAGAGGTAAACATCCCTTTACTCGATGCCATCAAGCAAATACCCCGATACGCGAAATTTCTCAAAGAATTGTGCACTAGCAAGGGAAAACTCAAGGGAAACGAACGAGTAAGTATGGGAGAGAACGTCTCTGCAATCCTCCAACGAAAATTACCCTCAAAATGTAAGGACCCAGGTACGTTCTCCATACCTTGTAAAATTGGCATGATTGGAATAAAGAAGGCCATGTGCGATCTTGGAGCATCTATAAATGTTATGCCTCTAACCATTTTTGAGTCCTTGAAAGTTGGCCCTTTGAAGGAAACAGGGGTAGTCATCCAACTCGCAGACCGTTCTGTAGTCTACCCGGAAGGAGTCTTGGAGGATGTTCTCGTACAGGTAAATGAATTAGTATTCCCTGCCGATTTCTACGTATTGGATATGAGGGAAGACAACTCCCCCAATTCCACATCAATCCTGCTAGGAAGACCATTCCTCAAGACGGCTAGAACAAAAATCGATGTGCACAGTGGAAGTCTCACTATGGAATTCGATGGTGAAATCATAAGATTCAACATCTATGAATCCATGAGGTATCCAACTAACTTACCTACCATGTGAAATATGCATTAGACGAAAGCCTCACGTTGGAGAAAGCAAAAATTTTGGAGAAAAAAATGATCATAGATCCAAACATCGGTGACACCGTTTCTGAACTCGACTCCCTTCGAATTTTTTTTACCTACAAAATTGCTTTCATCGAATTACCGCATTCTCACACTAAAATTGTTCCCTCTATATTGCAGGCACCCGCATTGGAATTAAAGGAGTTACCAAAACACCTTAAGTACGCATTCTTGGGGGAGAACAAAACACTATCGGTGATCATCTCAAGCAAGCTCACCGATCTTGAGGAGGAAAAACTTATCCGAGTGCTTTGCGAATTTCGAGAAGCCATTGGATGGACTATTGCCGACATTAAAGGTTTAAGCCCTTCGACTTGCATGCATAGAATACTCCTAGAGGAAGGCGCAAAACCTTCAAGGGAAGCACAACGCCGGTTGAACCCTTTGATGATGGAGGTAGTAAAGAAAGAGATTTTGAAACTTCTCGATGCAGGTATGATCTTTCCAATTTCTGACAGCGAATGGGTAAGTCCAACTCAAGTAGTACCTAAGAAAACAGGTATTACTGTAGTCGAAAATTCTGTTGGAAATTTAGTACCCACACGTGTTCAAAACGGGTGGCGAGTTTGTATTGACTATAGAAAGCTTAATGCCGCCACGAGAAAAGACCATTTTCCACTTCCATTTATAGATTAAATGTTAGAAAGATTAGCCGGTCAATCTCATTATTGTTGTCTTGATGGATATTCAGGTTTCCATCAAATTCCAGTAGCGCCAGAAGATCAAGAGAAAACAACATTCACATGCCCATTCGGAACCTTCGCCTATAGAAGAATGCCCTTTGGTCTTTGCAACGCACCCGCTACCTTCCAATGATGTATGGTTAGTATTTTTTCTGACTTTGTTGAACATTTTATTGAAGTTTTTATGGACGATTTTACTGTCTACGGAAACTCATTTGAAGATTGTTTGGAAAAATTGACTAAAGTACTTGAAAGGTGCATAGAAAAAAACCTCGTTCTAAATTATGAAAAATGCCATTTTATGGTCGATCAAGGTTTAATTCTAGGACATATCGTGTCTTCTAGGGGGATAGAAGTAGATAGGTCTAAAGTAGACGTCATAAAATCTTTACCTTACCCCGCTAGTGTGCGGGAGATTCGTTCTTTTCTTGGACATGCATGATTCTATCGACGGTTTATAAAGAACTTCTCGAAAATCGCCCAACCACTGTGTGCGCTGCTGTAGAAAGACGTCACTTTTACATTTGATGAAGAGTGCATGAAGGCCTTTGACAAGTTAAAGGATTCCCTAACGTCTGCACCGGTGATTCGTCCACCTGACTGGAATCATCCTTTTGAAATAATGTGTGACGCTAGTAATCACACCATTGGGGCTGTCCTAGGCCAAAAGATTGGAAAAGATCCCCATGTGATATACTACGCATCACGAATGTTGGATAGCGCTCAAAGCAATTACACAACAACGGAAAAAGAACTTTTGGCTATTGTTTTTGCTTTAGAAAAATTTCGCCACTATTTACTTGGAACTAAAGTTGTTGTGTATTCTGACCATGCAGCGTTGAGATACCTGTTGTCAAAGAAAGAGGCGAAACCACGATTGATAAGATGGATACTACTGTTACAAGAATTCAATCTAACAATCAAGGACAAGAAAGGGGCGGAGAACCTCGTAGCTGACCATCTTAGCCGATTGGTCACCGATGGGAATCCATCACCTCTAAACGATGAGTTCCCGGACGAACATCTCCACACCATTCAAGGAGTCACCCCATGGTACGCTGATATTGTTAATTTCTTAGTCACTAGTGTCTTACCATGAGATTTAACTAGAGCACGAAAAGATAAAATCAAAAGTGATGCCAAACATTATGTGTGGGATGAGCCTTACTTATGGAAATTTTGTTCGGATCAAATCATTTGAAGGTGCGTCCCTAAAACTGAAATCCCCTCTATTCTTGAGTTTTGCCATTCATATGCATGTGGAGGCCACTTTGGACAAAAAAGAACAGCACGAAAAGTACTAGAATGCGGCTTGTTTTGGCCAAATATGTTTAAAGATGCATATCTATTTTGTAAATCTTGTGAAAAATTGCCAAAAAGTAGGTAATCTTGGCCATCGTAATCAAATGCCCCTTTCCCCAGTACTTGTGTGCGAAGTATTTGATGTGTGGGGGATCGACTATATGGGCCCCTTCCCATCTTCTTTTGGCAAGACTTACATCATTTTAGGAGTAGATTATGTGTCTAAATGGGTAGAGGCAAAGGCCACTCGTGTCGATGATGCTAAAACTGTCGTGGAATTTGTCAAGGCTAACATTTTCTCTAGGTTTGGCATGCCAAGAGCAATTATAAGCGACCGAGGGACACACTTCTGCAACAAGGTAGTCGATGCATTGTTTAAGAAATACAACATCACGCATCTAATCTCGACCGCCTACCATCCCCAAACGAATGGCCAAGCGGAAGTCTCCAATCGAGAGATCAAGTCCATACTCGAGAAAACGGTGAATCCTAACCGGAAGGATTGGAGTACACGCTTGGATGATGCACTTTGGGCTTATCGTACGACATACAAAACACCCATAGGTATGTCCCCATATCGTTTGATTTATGGTAAATCTTGTCACCTCCCTGTCGAACTGGAGCATAGGGCGTATTGGACGATCAAGCAATTCAACTCGTCAATGGATGAAGCGGGAGGGCAAAGGAAGTTGCAAATACAAAAACTCGAAGAATTACGGAATGATGCTTATGAGAATTCAAAAATCTACAAGGAAAGAGCAAAAGCATTCCATGATCGCACCATATCTCGGAAAGAGTTCATTATCGGACAAAAAGTTCTCCTCTTTCATTCTAAGCTCAAGTTATTTCCGGGTAAGTTGCGTTCTCGTTGGATTGGACCTTTTATTATTACTAATATTTTCCCTCATGGTGCAATCGAAATCAAGAGCCCCAACACTCAAAAGGTATTCAAGGTGAATGGACATCGACTCAAGCCTTTCTACGAGGGATTTCAAACATCAACAATCGAAAAAATTCAACTTGTGGATCCCACGCTCACCTAAACGAACTTCTCTTCGTCTAGCCAAAGACGTTAAAGAAAAGCGCTGCATGGGAGGCAACCCATGAAATCCCTATCCTCTCCTTTCCTCTTTCGTTTAATTTTAGTTTTTGCAAATTTTATTCAATTCTGTTTGGATGGCTGAATTGGACAGATTTGGAGATCCCACTAAGCGTGCCCACGCTTAGTCGATCTTTCAACATTGTTTCACATCATCTCACAAAAACAGATTTGGAGATGTCACTAAGCGTGCCCACGCTTAGTCGCACTTCGTAGACTGTTTTTCACCTTCATTCCCCTTCTTTCTCTTTAATTACCCCACTTTATTTTTATTTTTTATTTATTTAAAAAAAAACATACAATCAGAAAATCGAATAATATGTCAATCGGAAAATAGGGAAGGAGATAATTGACCTCGATTTTTTCTTTCAGCAAATTCGTCGTTGTCGCCCTAATCGCCGCCGCCGCCGCTGTTCGCTCGACGTCAACACCGTGAATGACGAAAGCGATGATGAAGACGATGAGGATGAAGACAATGATGAGGATAGCGAGGCCAACAACGAAACAACGGCGCAAGAAGAGAACACCAGCACAACTCGACCACAACCGCCACCTCCGACTCCACAACAAACAACCTTGGACGACATAACTCGCAAAATCGCTCGCATAGAGACCAATTTGATGGGTTTATTTGAACACTTCGGGCTGACACTAAGGCAACCACCCACACCATGACCTCTTCGCCACATGCACTCAGGGACGCTCTCTTAAACTCTCTCCTTTTAATTTTTCCTTGAGTTGCATGTCATAGTCCACATTGAGGGCAATGTGGATTTTAAGTGTGGGGGTATTATTATTGAGCATGTTTACTGAAATAGGTGTTGTTGGTTGCATGTTGAAAATGGTTGTTGCTCTTGTTGATTGTTGAAATCGAAAAGATATTTTTGTGCTTGATCTTCTTGACTTTTGAAAATTGAGTTTTGTGGAAATTCCTTAGCCTTATGGAAAATTTTTGCTTGATTTTGAAAAATTTTGGCAGGATAAAACCCCTTTAATTTTGGATTAATCTTGGTTTGATGATGTTATGTGTAAGAAGAATACATGTTTTATGCTTGAGGATAATTTACTAGTTGAAAACTTGTCTTCACCAAAATGACTTGAGTTAAAATCTTTTGATATAGGATTAGTGGACTAAAACATACCTCGTGAGATTTTGAGCTTGATATGTTCATAAAAAAAAAAATCTTCATTCTTTCTTGAGAGAATAACACTTCTGAGATTTTGGATATGTTCATAAAAAAAAAAATCTTCATTCTTTCTTGAGAGAATAACACTTCTATGGCTTTGTCTTCCTAGAACTTGCCTTGAACCACATCGAGGCCACACAAATGTGCATTTATCTGGATATGATAAAGGCATTAGAAACCACTTTTAGCCTTCTGTAACCACCCAACACATTTTTAACATTAGAGAACCCCTTTGAGCCTCTTGACCTGAATAACCCGTCATATACAAACCTATCCCGTCGCTTGTTTAAAACCTTGGTTTTGATCCCTCTAAGAACTACTAGAGCATCAAGGGAAATGGGTTTAGGTTCAAAAGAACAAATTCTCAAAATAGGAGATTTTCAAAATCTTTTTGATTTACATGCTTAAAAGATGTATGTCAAAATGAGTGTGGGGGTTCCAAAATTGTGGCCCTCTTTACTTTGTGGAAGCCGACGTCGATTTGCTTGTTCTATGCCTATCGAAAAATTGGAGAGGAGAAAAAGAAAAAGAAAAAGAAAGAGAAAAAAAAAATGTATGAACTCTCCAAAAAGGAATAAGAAAGGCATAGTTCAAGGAATTGTCGAAAGATCTTGAAGGGAGATGAGTAAACTTCGAGAGCTTCGAATTATTGTTCACTCAAATTCTTTTGGTGCTCTAATTAGTTTCTTGGAATTTAACCTTATTATCCTTTTATCCTACCCCAAACCAAAGCCCCATTACAACCAAAATAAAAGACCTTTTGATCCATATATGTGCATATTTCAAAAGTGGTGGAGATGTGGTGTATAGGCAAGCCTATGGTGAAGCACTGTCGTAGTAAGTGTCGAGAAATACACTTGAGCCATATATACACTTGAGAGAATGGAAAGTGGAGAGAAAATAGTCCACTAGTTTTATGTGATTGGTTTTGATAATGGTCATCACGTGAAAACTTGTTTGATACATGTTGAATTATCTCCTTCATAAAGTATGTCATTTACCTTGCACATGATTACAAATTGCCTTGAGTAGTAAAAAATTTGGAGGGGATTTTTGAATGCATCTTGATTTTGCTTGAGGACAAGCAAATGGCTAAGTGTGGGGGTATTTGATAATTCTGCAATTATAATGATTTTATAGCAATTTAATCTTCCTTTTTAATCCAAAATATTCCTAATTAGGTGATTTTATTGCATATTCAACAAAAAGGAAGATTACAAGGAAATTTCTGCAGAATTGACAAAGCGCGCCCACGCTTAATGGAGTAGTCAACTCGGGATAAGGATAAGCACGAGCGATTTCCCCAAGAGATAAAGGAATCAAGTGTTTAGATTTAGAAAGGATTCTTTAAAGCTTATCTTTTGTAATCTATTTACCTTTTTAGAGTTTATCACGTATCTATCCCCCCACCACGTCTAGATTCGTAGGGGACTTTTATTATAAATAGGGGGGATCTCTTCATTAGAAATCATTCAGTTTTTATCTTAGAATTCTATAGAATTCTCTGTTCATCTCTTCTATTTTATTTTATTTTACTACCGGAATTAATGGAATTCCACTTTTTAGTGTGTTCTTCCATTAATATGTCCGGCTAAATTCCTTATTTTCTGGTTAAGGTATGGTGATTGCTTGATTTCCATTATGTTGTGAGATCTAATCTGCGTTCTACACTTGTCAAACAAATATTCATGTTATTCTCTGTGCTTTAATTACAAACGTCTGATTTATGAATGATTCGGCCGGTTGTTCATTATCAAGAAGGTTTGCTTAGCTAATTGAACTTTATAAATCCGTGTAATTGTTTATTTAGTTCAATACTTAGTGGCAACGTAGCATGATTAGTTATGTCACAGTATTTAATTATGTTATGGGGAATGCATGATCTAGTTTAAACGAATTGTCCTCGTAGGAGTTTGTTGATTAGAATCAGGCGTTTCTAATTCTTAATACTGTTAATAAATTAAATCTTGTGGACGTTCCCAAGGTTGTCTGTTAATTAGAGATCTAGTCAACGGTCGTACCTTGGCTAACGAAAAGGTAAGGAAAGGTGAGGTTGTTAGGTCGTACCAACGACAATAACTGGTTTATTTGTCCATACATGTGTTATTCTTGCATCAATGATCAACTCACAAGAATCAAGCTTGATCCCAGCCTTAATCGGAAAATCTCTCTCTCTCATACTTTTACCAGGTATTTTTAATTATTTAATTTTCGATCACCTCTTTTTTATCAACAACCTTCCCCATTATTTTCTATTTTTCCAAAAGAAATTAACTTAAAACAAATCTCTGTGGATCGACCCTACTCCCACTTTCACAAGTGTAGTAGGAATTATTTTTGGTGACTTCGACACTCATCAGAGGTGCGTTGGCCGATTTTTATGACTAAAAATACAAGGCCAAATGAATTTTTGTTTAATCCAATTTCAATAAAAAGTCCACCCAATTGAGTCTCATACGTATTCAATCCAATTAAATACATAAGTCCACATTGTTTTCATTAATTAATAAAGCCCAACTTATTAAATAACAAGGACAAGCCCAATATAAATTAATCTCATTAATTTATCCTTGGACCTTCCATTCAATGGATCTCTAATTTGTAAGTAGTCCGATCATTTGCGAAATTAATTCCAAATTAATTCCTTGTTCTTTCTCGATGATTTGTGTGTGACTCTTAAGGTTCACCTTTCAGCTAGACTTGAGCTAGTGTCCAACACTATTATTAATTAAATTTAATTTCATCAAGAAAGTCTATCACCATAGGTGGCCGTATAGCAACGGTCTATGGCATTAGAGACTAAGTGAATGTCCGTGTGAACATTTTGACTCTTGAGTCCATATAGATAATGGTCCTTCCATCTACCATCTCCCGACCTTGGTGACATGAAATTTGGTGTCGATTTCCATCTTGAAATAAGCATATATGCTTTAATACTTTGAACCACGTTACGCTTAATTGATCGATATAGGAACTTCTTTTCCTACTCGATCAACCACTATGTCCACAGGACGTGAGTGCGTCTCCAAGTTCCTAGGAGATACCTCTATCAAATACTGATAGGGGACGAATCCTCTTCTTGGAATTCACTATCCTCACTACATACTCCAACTGCACTGGATGAGGCTTATGATGATTATGACTGCGACACAATCACCTCTCGCACACATCCAATATATAGTCATCGTATGCACGTGACTGCCGTGATTCCTCAAGTTTGAGGACTACTCCTGTACTATCAGAGCTAGGAATTCAAGTCATACCAAAGGCTTCCATATGGCGATCCCCGTGAGTCAGTTCAGTTGATTCGACACCTAGTGAATCAACCCACTAAGATCGCATAGACCTTCTACGTTGTCACTAATGAAACACGATACTCATCAATTGAATGTGACTCTTAATGCAAGTTTCTGTAGGACTCTCGATGCCCAATATCGAGGTCCTCGACTTGGAATGTTTCATACCCAACCTTTTGGCAGTTGGTTTCATGACCGCCATCCAGTGCACGGCCCAACTGCACGGTTGCCAATTGGTTTATGGGCTTGTTGTGTTGTTCAAGCAAATGCAAACATCCAAAATGAGCACAACAAAATAAATGCTAAATAAGTGAACACTCATTTTATTCACTTAAATTAATATTACATAATATCGATTAATTGTCAGAACAGAATACATTCAGCTGAATCTAATTGATTTTTTAGTGATCTATCCTAACAATTTGGATTCGAATAGAACGTACGTATCTGCCCATTAACAGCTCTACCGCTAATATTACTTTTTATTATAGTGACATATTTATATCCATACTTATAAAATTTTTTAAGCTATATTTATGCGTGTCTGATGTGTCCTTCAGTTCCTTCTATAGCACTTAGTCTGCCAACAAACTTATATTCTATTGTATTTTTGTTCACAATTTGTGAAGTTTTCAAATTGATAAAATAAATTCCTATATGATAAAAATTGTCACATTTTCGTACATACAAAACTAAAATTATAATTTTTAAATTTCTTTTTTTTGCCAAATACTATGTCATTTTACGTGAATACTGGCATTAAGGAAAAACATTAGGAATTAGTTTTATTATCAGTTCATTTAATACATTTATATAAAAAAAATTAAAATTTTAAGAAAAATCATTTTTTATGAATTAATTTTAGTAAAGTTATTTATTGTTTTGATAAATAATTCATTTTATAGAATTGCATATGAATAAAAATTCAATACCCCCTTTTTTTATTGTCAGAGAGTTTATTTCTTAAAATTAAAGACCAAAATTAACTTTAGTACCAATTCTGTATATATAAAATTATTTAGTAAAATTTTTGTAAGACTACAAATTAGAAGCATAGCTTCTATGTGTATCCAAAGGTAGGTTGAGGTTGTAGGGTGTAAAAATAGCCCCTTTTGGTATTTCTTTCACAAAGTTTGGCCTAATCAACTATTACAACAATGGAGTACACAACTCCTTAAAAATATTGCAGTACAATATATAAATGAATATATAGAATAATAAAAAAAATAAAGAATTACAAAGATAGCAAAATATGGATTAAGGCTCAGAGAGCCAGATCTAATAAAGAGCACACGGTCACTAGCCACCGTATCCAACCAAACCAATCCACGGTTGCACCAAACAAAAAGGCAACCACCACTTTTCCGATCACTAAGACCACCATAAGATTCCGGTCACCAAGACCCACCACAAAGGTTCCTTTGTTCACTGATAACTCTTATCAGTAAGGTATGAGGAAGAAGAAGAAGAACACAGTCAACCAATTAGTTTGCCCGAAGGCCAAAACCCCCTTTTAAAAGGGTTGGAACATTTGTGGGGGTGTGGAAGAAGAGGGGTCGGAAGTGAGTTTCAAAGCCACCGGAAAATATGGCTGGGGAATCCATCCTCATTAAACCGAGAGAGAGAAAGAGAATAGAGGGAGCCGCAGCCAAGAGGGAGAGAGGGCGGAGAAAAATAAGAGGGGTGAGAATTAAAGTTAGGGTTAAGCAGATAGAAACTTGGGTCGAGTACATGTGGTGGGTCGGGTTTGGGTGTGGGCCTCCAGGTGGGTTGGATGGTGTGGACCTCCAAGTGGGCCTACCTTATAATAGGTCATTGGGCCACAAAATTTCTCACATAGGTGATAAACAATAATATTCTATTGCAATTTTTTAATCCTATAATTACACGTGTTTGATATTTTATTCTTTCAATAAATTAAATTTGTGATTAGATTCGTTATTTTTTTAAAATTTTATTGTTTAAGGACACATCCTATTTGAAAGTTCTAAATCTATTGAAAATTGACTCGTACAAGTCATGTACCAACTTAAATTTCAGGATACAAAAGTTATAAACTGCCAATAATTGGCACACATAAGTCATGTGTTGACACACGAGACTTATATGTGTGTTTCTTCAGCCAATTTTAAATTTTTTGGAAAAAATAATAGATCATATCACAAATTTCATTAATTAAATAACAAAAATGCCAAGATTCTCTAATTACATGATCAAAATTATTGTATGGAAGGTAAAGATTCGTTTGGTTCAAATGAGTGAAAGATGAAAGTGAAAGGGGGAGTGGGAGAAAAAGAATAATAGTTTTTCTTTAAGTTGTTTGGTATGATTAGAAGGGGAATATATCTCAATACTTTTTTTTTTTATAAATGTAAGTTTCATTAAGTAAAATGTACAAATAGTACAATACAACAGTGTTCAATGATTGGTTTCTCCTTTGACAGGCCAAGGGATATGCCAGAGTCTATATAATGCACATAAACTAACCGAGTAAGGTAATTTTTGCTAAGTATCTAACATCTTCAACAATCAGGGTGGCAAGGATAGAAAGTGGCCGTCTGGTGCCCTCAAATTGTCTCAAGTTCCTTTCTTCCAAATGTGGTAAAGACATGACCTAAGGAGAGTCAGGTAAGTGACATTGACGATGTGTTTCCCTTTTCATTTTCGTGCTGCCCATTCAATATCCCGTGGCCAAACTCAGTTAGGCCAGGCAAAGTGTACAACCCTTCTAATAGCTGTGAGACATTATCGCGCATAACAACATCGAAAAAAAAGGTGGTTATGGGTCTCCATCTTGCCCTCCTCACAAAGGACACAGTCACCAAGGTGTGATAAGCATGGTCAACTGGTTCCGGAAAATCGCAAGCCAAAGAATGAAGGTATGCCTCGGAATTTTCAACAACCCCGAAAGTAGTGTAGCCCAACCTACCTTGGGTCCCGGTGGCTCCCATAATCTATAGAGTGCTTGTGCTATAGGTCGGACATTCTCAAAACGCCAGATGATACGATCATCCCCACCATGAATCGGTGGCAGGGCCTGTGTAATCTCCAAGCACTCAATGTCAATAATGATGGGTCAATGCTATTGCCCCTCTCTGATAACACTACTAAGCCTCGTTTCACCCGGTAGCTCAAGGAGTTCAGGTCCATGTGGGAATTGATAAATGAGGGTGCCAAGGTGGTACCACGGATTCTGCCAGAGATAGAATCTATTCCAATCCCCAATCTGATACTCAACCATCGGCCGCAGTATCAGATGTAGTCGTAATATTTTCCTCCACCCCACGCACCTCCACGGTCAGAAACTGTCCAAACTGATGTGTTCTGCAATCGCCCGTGGTACAGCTATTCCATCCAAATGGATGTCCTGTCGCAACGGATGACATCACAAAGTTTCTTACTCATTAAAGCTCTATTTAAACTGGCGATGTCCCGTAAGCCCTGACCTCCCTCCGATAACGGCTTACATACATCCTTCCATGCCACTTTTGCATAGCCACTGTTTCCTGTACCTTTCCATAGGAATGTTCGTAGCCATTTCTCAATCTCCTTTATAACTCCTCTCGATAATAGAAAATCGGAGCACCAATAAATATTAAAGGCCATGAGAACAGATTTAATAATCTAACCCGTCTCACAAACGAAGCCCCATGCCCTCCCAACCATTAATGCCTTGGTCAATCTTAAGCAATAATGGCTGACAGTCAGAAATAGATAATCTCGAGAAAATCAAAGGGAGTCTCAAGTAGCTCATCGGTAGGTGGCCCTCCTGAAAACCAAGGACCGCTAACATCTGCTCTTTCAGTCCTTGTGATGACCGGGAGATAATAAGGTGACTCTTCTCGACATTCATCCGTAATCCCGATCATGTTGCAAAACGATCCAGCCCTTCCTTGAAGACCTTAATAGAGTCAATGTCAGCACGGCAGAACAACAATAAATCGTCTGCAACTCCCAACTGAAAGACACAAGATGCCTCACATTTCCAATGAAATGTAAAGCGCACGTCCTGCTCAATCATCTACATGAAGCCCAAGTGCAGCACCTCCATTACAAGTACAAACAGATATGGCGAGAGTGGATCGCCCTGTTTGAGACCTCTAGCTCCGACAAAGAATCCATGTGGTTTTCCATTCAGTCCCACCTAAAACGAGGGTGATGTGACACACTCCTCAATCCATTTCATGAATATCACCGTGAAACCAAATAACTATAGTACGGCTAACAGAAAGTCCCACTCGATTGTGTCGTAGGCCTTTTGAATATCTACCTTCAACGCACATCTCATCGGTAGCCGCATCTAGTTATAGGCAGTAAAAAGTTTCTGCGCTAATATAATGTTGTCCCCTATACTCCGACCAGGTACAAAGACAGCCTGACAAGGACTAATGATTTTGTCTGATACCACACTCAATTTTTGGACAATGAGTTTAGTAATTATTTTATAGAGAACATTACAACACGAAATAAGGCGAAAGTCACCAACTGACATAGGGGAGTGTGCCTTTGGGATTAGCGCCAGAAGCGTGCTGTTAATCTGCTTGAGCAGCCTCCCCGAATCAAAAAATTCCAACACCGCCCTTGTTACTTCCTGTCCAACCACTGACCAAGTAGGTTTATAGAAGCCCGATGAGAAGCCATCAGGTCCCGGTGATTTATCATCACCAATATCGAAAACTGTAAGTTTGACATCCTCTGCGGTAAAAGGCATGGTGAGGTGTGAGGCCTCCTCTTCTGTCAATACATGCCTCGCCTACGGTCTCAGATAATGAAAATCCATCACCCCACAACGTCTATCTCCTCCTAACAAGGATCGGCAGAAGGAGACAAATTCATTAGTTACCGCCCCCGGCTCTGAGTGACTGGTCCCTTGGTCATCATTGATTCACAAGATCCTTCACGTAGTTCTCCTATGGGCAATCTTACAGAAGAAAACTCGCGAGCATTGGTCCCCCCTTCATCCACTGTATCTTTGCACGTTGTTGGAGCATGATCTGTTCAAGTTTGGCAGCTTTGGCGTAAACCAGTCGACAACAATGCTCAAAATATAAGAACAGCTCATCCTGCCGGTTCGAGCTAACCAAAGTTTGGGTTGCCGCAAGGAACCCCTTTGCCAACTGGACATTATGCGACAGGTCTCCCTTCTTCTTTCTCATCTCGAGAAATACATGCTTCAGGGCTTTTAATTTTTGAGTGACCGCATACATGGGCACTCATACAATTTCTTATTGCATACATTCTGCACAATGGGGATAAAATCCGGTGAAAGAGTAACGTAATTATCAAAACGAAACATACTTCCAAACCGTTGTTGCCTATCCCCATAGATCACCATCGGCGAATGGTCAGATGTGTGTGGGATGAGGCTAGAGTAGAAAGATGTCAGAATCTCGGCGTCCAAGTGTCATTAATGAGCATTTGGTCTAGCCTCTTCCACAAGTTACGTGGACTTGCACTGCAGTTATGCCATGTAAACCATTCTCTCTGCATGGGGAGTGCGAGTACAACGTTCTGAATACATGCATTGAACTCCTCCATCGCCATCCTTATATCTCCCCACATACCACACACTTCACTAAGATCCCGAACCGCATTAAAGTCACCCCCAACTACCCACGTTGCGTTAACATATTGAATAGCTAGAGATTCCATAGAGTTCCATAATTCCCATCTATAGACACGTCATTATCACCATAAGTAACAGTAATAGCCATAGACTCATGTAATGCTTTAACAGTAACCCGACAGTGTATGAATTGTGGACCCAACTCAAGCACATCAATATCAACGAAATTATCATCCCATGCAATCCAAATACGGTTACCAACCGATGCATAATTTACAAACCATTTCCGTTGGGGCATTAAGAAAGATTGAATATGAGAGATATTGCTCATGTGAACTCGTGTTTCAAGGAGACCAAGAAAATGTAACCTAAACTCAGCAACAAGATCTTTTATTGCAAGCTAATGGTCCCTCTTGTTCAGGCCACGTACATTCCACACTACTATATTCAACATGGATCGTCACTCGTGGGGCTACTTGAATTAGGACCCCGGAGAGAACCATCTGTATCATCAAGTAGATGTAAGGCATCAAAGGTATTATAGATAATTAGAGCCTTACTCCTATCCTCACGGCTCGGACCCGTATCCACAATAATTGGTTCATGAACCTCTGTCTTGCTCTGCCACCTCTCTAACTGGTGGGTCAATCACCTCTCGGTCAGTCGTAGGTGGAGCTACTTTCAGTACATAGACAGCAATTGGTGGCTTCACCGATTTTGGCATCTTGTTCAATGCACAATCCTTTGCCGAGTGGCCTAGCGTCATACAACTGGTGCACTTAGCCACTCATACTCCACATCCACTTTACAAGGTGTTTCACCCCGTCCTCATCCGGCGTCAAAATTATAATACGTTTTGGCAATTTTGAGCTAACATCGAGCATTACGCATACACGAGCGAAATTCAGCCTCGTGCATGCTCTTGTGATAGCATCCGGACAAAGAGGTTTCCCAATACCAATTGCCACAGTGCTTAGTCCTTCCGTCGTCTAGAGTTCAGTTAGAAGATGTCTCAACTTAATCCACACGGGTACCTGGGTGAGCTTTAGTTTTCTTATCGCCATCCCCGACTCCCACTTCTGAAGTACGATTGGTTGTCCCTATAACAACCACGGTCCGCCCTCGATTACCTCTTCCATATCAATGATCGACTTGAACTGGAAGAAGAAGAATCCATTTCTTGTGGCTATCACCTCACGCAATCTCGGCCATATCTACGAAACAAATTCTTTCAAATGGTGAAAATATGACTTTCTCCCAAGGAAGTAGCCCACCGTCGTGGCCTTCCATCATCGGGACCCCTCTCGGATACTTTTTAATGTTAGACGAACAATAACCTCTCAATTTTGCAATGTTGGAGCAACATACAACAAAGTTTTACAAGAGGAATTATTAAAAGCATGTGCAATTTTACCATCAATAGTCGTATTTTCATAGCATGCATGCAACGGGACGTTTCCAACAAATAATCCAGTGTCTGAAGAGGATATCTTAGCCACTCGTGAATTTTCAATCCCCACAATTTCCACCGATTTTTCGGCCACCGCCGCCTGAACAGTACTCACCACTGGCGAGGAAACAGTTGCCGGAATCTGGACAACCACAGTCGCCGGAATCTAGGAATTCGTCAGCTCTGGCGAACTAGCAGCCATCCTAGTATGCACAAAATCCATCAGAGAGGCAGTCCCTGTCGAAATATGAACAATCGCCGTCCGACAGGGAAGTTAAAACATCACCGGTCGTCCTATAAATGCAGACGGCAGCTTGCTCCTTATCGCACTCGCCGGCGGAAGGAGGCAACGCCATGCCTTTCGGATCCCCGCTGCAAAAGGTTGCTCCGCCGCCCCCTGATTCACCCGACCAAAGCGCCCCTGCCATCGAATTTTCAGCGCCATCAACGCCTCAATGGATGCAACGTCGCCATCATAAACAACCTTGTTGGAAGGGGAAGAAAGTTGTGTATATTGAAGTCTTGAGGCAACGGGGATGGGTTGCATCCGTCGTTAGTGACTGTCAAGCTTCCGCCGCCAAACCCTATCGAAGGCGCTTGACTTGTTGTCGCAGTTTCAGTCGCCAAGTTTGCTCCT
The DNA here is from genome assembly GCF_000512975.1 of Sesamum indicum. Lineage (NCBI taxonomy): Eukaryota > Viridiplantae > Streptophyta > Magnoliopsida > Lamiales > Pedaliaceae > Sesamum > Sesamum indicum. Next base: position 9,573,787 of record NC_026154.1, read on the forward strand.
TTCTTCGTTAAATTGACTGCACCAGCCCTGGCGACCTTTTTGCTCCCTTCAACAGGCGTGAAATCGTCTTTTCCAGCTGGCGACCATTCGTCTTCTCCATGGCGAAACCCTAATTTTGGCGATTGAGTTGCAGTTTCGTTTTCAGGCCGCAAGCACCCTCCTTTCACCGTCGAATCATCGGTAGCTGCCCCTTGAATGCATGGGCTCCCTTCAACCGGTGATAAGACATCTTTTTTGGCCAAAAAACCCTCGCCCAACACATCATCTTCCTCACAAAGATGCAGTTTGCCATGGGAGTTGCCTAAGTCGCTTTTCTCACGACGACCGGCCAAATTTCCGACGTCCTCCCCATCCGCCGGCGCGTTGCCGTCATCCTCCAAGTTGCGAACGGGTTAAAAGGGAGAAGAAGCATTAGTGTGTGTAAATTGTGGTGTGAGAGAGAAGAGAGAGAATTTGGAGAGTCCATTATTGATTAGTGTGTTAATTTCCTAAAACTCTTGCTAATTCAAATATTTTTCCTTGTTTGGTACGAAATAAAGATATTGGAAGAAACAAGGCTGATTTTCATAATTTAACTGAATTACCATTCTATTCACTTTGTATTAAAAAATAAATCAATTAATATTATACTAATATAATTTTAGTATATCAAAAATTTAAAAGACTTATTAATAAAAATATTTATCAAAATGAGTATTCTTCATTTATTCTAGAGTATTTAGTTTAAATAAATAAAAATTATTAATAAGATTGTTTACTTGATTGTTGACTTCGATGCGGTAGTGTTTTAATATTTTGTTATTTTTTCTTTGACAATAAGATATGGTATTATCAATGGTAAGGAGAAAATAATTGGAGAAAATTATGTATCGATATATATGGGTAATAGAGTAAATAAAAATAAAAACTGTACTTTTTTATCTTTTTTGCTTTGTATTTCTACTTTTCTGCCTAATTTCGTACGGAATTGGACTGTGAAGGAGTTTTATATACATCGAGTTTTACTTCACTTCCATCTCTTCCTTCTAAACAAACACAAGATTATCTCTAATATATCCATTTTTACTTCCACTTCTCTTATTCCTCCATTTTCTATCACAATCAAATACAGTCTAAGCTAGAGTAAGAGACAGGCGTCCTATTTGAAAACTTGTGTTGTTTTTGGCGTATTTTGACCCATTTTTATTTTGAATTTGGCTAAACTGCCATTTATTTAATTTATTTTGTATTTATTTTTTGAGTACTTTTTTTGCTTTTTTCCCTTATCTATATTTTCTCTTCAATATGCCTATTTAATCTAAATGAAAATATGCGTTTTCTTTATAATTTTCTAAAAAAGGAAATACTTTTTTTTAATGAAATATGAAACTAAAAATACTTTTAAACTAACAGTATGATGATTAAATATTAAAAAAATAAATAACTTTGTTTCTTAAATATTTAATCAAATATTAAAATAAAATAAATAGATAAAATATTAATAAAAATATTCAACAAGCATATATATGTAAAACTAATATTAAGGCAGAATAAATTATTGCACATACCATATAGAATTTATGACTTTTTTAAATAAATATTAGCATTCTTTTTCTATAAATAAAAAATTATTTTTGTAACAAATATATATATATATATATTTTGGCAGCGCCGCGCCCCCTCCTGTGGTTCATGGCTGCATCGCCCTCTTAGCCCAAATTAGGGGGCGACGGTGTGGTGTTGGGCTGGCTTGCCCAAATCAGGGAAGGGTTTGGGGTTTCAAGGGACTGGACGGCCGGGGCAGAGGGATGTGGTGGTGGGCGGGTCGGGTGTTTTAATTTTATATTAAAATAAGTAATTTTAGTTAATATTGTATATATAGTTTGTATTTGATATATATTTAAAAGTTTGACAAATCTAGATCCTTTATGTTTTAAAAGATTAAGATCTAACGGTTGAGGATAATGGAATAGATTATGCAAATTTAGTGTAATAAAAAAAAATCCAACGATGATTAAATTAAGAAATAATATATAATAAAGCATAGAATACACTTTACCCCTGAATTATTTTTGATGTTACATTTATTCCCCTAAATTAACAAACGTAACATTTATCCATTGATTGGACAAAAGTGCCCCTCATTCTTTGAATAATTATATTATTCTCAGTATATTTAAACATTTTGTATATTAGATCATCACTAAATTATTTTCTAAATAATTTTCTTAATAAATAAGAATTTAACTTAAAAGTGGAGTATAAATTAATATGTATTAGATACACAACAGATATAACATAACCAATAACTCATACATGATTTCTAATATAAATTGACAAATGTATATGTTTAACCAAAAGTTAAATATTTTTGAAAAAGACGAATAAATATAAATACTTTATCATATTTATTAAAAAAATATATATTAAAAAAATGATATGCAATTATTCATTTTTATTTAAAAGAATAGATAGTTAATAACTTAATTTTATTACAAAATTAATAAAATCTTTTTATATTTTTTTGTGTATTTATTGTACTAATTCCTGACTTAACTTTGAGTTTGTAAAATATAATAAAATTCAAGCTATTTAACTTACTAATTATATATATAAATATGTATATATATATATAATAGGTATATATAAGTACATATATATATTAAATAGGTTTTATTGTAAAGGTGTAAATATATATTCAAATTTAATTATATATATAATATATTATTTTTATTTTATTTACTTCAATTTAAATCATTGATTTAAAATAGATAAAATCTACACTATTGATTTATTAATTAAATTTGGACCTTAAATTGACCAAGATCAATGATTATATATAAGGACATAATTATTATTTTAAATTTTAAATTAAAACAATAAAAAGGCGCCTGTAATACACAAAATGCGTCAGAGAGGGTATTTTGCTCTATTTCTAATAACAAAAAGAGATAAATTGCTCTATTTTTATTTTTTTATATCACAGAATGATAAATTGTTCATTTTCCTTAATAGATAGGGATAAATTCTATTTAACCCTATATATATATATATATATATATATCATATTTCAATTATTGTCGAGGCATGTTTTGACATCTACAAACTATTGTCTTCTTAAAAAATAATACAAAGAATTTTTTAATATTTCACAAAATTTTTAAAATCTCCAATAAACTATTTCACATAATTTTTAAAATCTTCAATAAAAATTTCAAAATTTCCAATTCTCAAACCCTTTTTTTCAAACACTACCTAAAGACACCTTCAAACAAAGTGTGCAGGTTTCAGTCACATTATTAACAAAAACTATGGCTGACAAATAAATCAAATTATTTGAAATATAATTAAAATTATTTAATAAAAGTTCATTTAAATTTGATTTGTTAAATTTAATAAATCAAACTTGAATAAAAGTTTTGTTCAATAAGCTTTTGAGCAGACTCAAACTCGATCCGATTGGTGCAAAATAATAACATATACTTAAAAATATCAAATTATTGTAGTTCGATTCATGTTTGATCAAATTAAAACTCTTTTGAACTCAACTAGATGAATAATCAAGCAAAATTCAAGTAAAAATTTTCAAACTCGATAATAATTCAAATAAATTTGAACAATAATCTGTTCGACTCGACTCAGGTCATTTACATCCCTAACAAAAAGTAACTTATATACTTTAATAGTAGTTTTTAGTTATTATTTGATATTTTAATACAAAATTACTAATATATTTGATCAATCTTAATAGTTTTATTTATTAAATATTGTAATTGATGAATCCCATTAAACAAAATAATTAGATTATTTAACTACATGTCACACTTTCTCCCATTTATATAATTTTGAATTAATAAAGTGTAACTATGTTAAAACTTTGGTATTTTCGGTGACGATTGAAAAGGAAAAAGGTGAAATATAGCAAAATTTGGTTGAATTTATTTTAGGACACGTGAAAAATGTTTTTGGGATGTATTTTTAAATTCTTTCTTCACATGGGCTTCAGAAAAAGGAAAGCAAAGGGTTGGGTTTTGGCATGTGCAGAAGCAAAGGCAAATTGAATGAGATCTCTTCCATGCACAGTCAAGGACAAAGACTACAATTCAATATGTTGCTTTATTTAATTACATTTTCTCAACAACATTTAATGAAGGCCATGGAATATGAAAATATCAGTATGTTTTATATGATGTGTTTTTAATAATCGAGGTTTAAATATATCATGCAAAAAGATCTTCAACTAATGACACGTAATTCGATTGAAATCAACTCCTCAAGTAGCGCATAAATGGATTTGTAGATTCTAGAGTTGATTGAGCAATGCTTGGTCAAGAACTTGTATCTTCATCCAAATAAATCCTCATCATGAACTAATTTTTTTTTGTTATTTAGCTAACACATCCAATTTTTTAATGTTGTATGATTTACCCTAACTACTTTTTAATGGTGTAAAATCTGCTGTGTAGGACATCGAAACCCATTTTGAACTCCATAGCGGATTCTATGCCTCCAAGCCATTTATCCGGATCGATGTTCTACATCGCTTCTCCTTCTCCGGTTTTAGAAACTCGTACCTTTCAGGTAACTGGAGTTTTTTATCGTCCTTTGAGAACTCAGACATGGTTAGTTAAATTTCGATTACAAGTGATGTTTGCATTATTCCGTAACAAACCTGTATAAATTAGACTCGACTCTAATTTTCCTCCCACTAGTCCTTTCACGTATGCCGGACCATTCATCATACTTAAGACTTTTGTAGGACACAGGTTTACCAATCCATATCAAATATGGTGTTTGGGTCATGACTCTAAGAAAACACCATGTTCACAACTTGACGGTTTTTTGAAAGTCCATATCCAGACGGGCCAACTAATTCAGTGAAGCACCAATAAAACCATGTCCAATCAAGGTTCGATTACTTCCTTACCAGAGACAGTTCAACATCGTCTCTTCCAGAGGAATTTCATTGAATGAGAATTCCATTCTCATTTTTCGGATGTTTCAAGAACTCCTACTAAATACGTACCACCTCGATCTCATCGAAGGGTTTGTCTCCATAACCAGTTTGGTTCTCCACCTCATGTCTAATTTCTCCAAACCTTCCAAAAGTCCTTAGACTTGTGAACCCTCTACTGGTTTTTATGTATTCAGTAACTTACATATGTCTATTTTTGGATCCAATCCAATAGATCATTTTTTACAAGCATTTTTTATCCCACAAAGTGCTTTTATGGTTTTCTTCCTTCTAAGAAATGATTAATAAGTTAGTAAACTCAAATCATCTATTGCTAGACTCTTTGAATCTACCAACTTACTTATCCTAACTAGAGGAATATGGCCCAACTCATGCATGCAAAGTTATGTTCTTGACCATCCATTTTAATAATTTGTTTTGAGCATGCATAATTCAATTATGTAGTACAAAAATTTAATAACTCAGCAGACTCAAAAGAATCTTTTATTGATCAAGTTTGTAGTCTAATTTGTCCAACAATTGACTAATGACTTGACACACTGGGTTACATAATTGTATACTATTTCGACATGAATACTATTAGCTAAGTTTATTTAGTCTTATCGCTTTTGCAGTAATGACCTAGCCATTTTTTAACTTTAAGACTACTTGTCTTAGCGTTCTATTCCTTTTCATTTCTACAAACCATTTGTAGAAATGCGTTTCGAGAGCAAGTGTCCAACACTTGGTAATATAAATAGTAATCATGTTTGCTCAACAAATGCCATAGTTTGGGTGAAGGGGAGTTCACGATACTCCCTCTTCTAATGCCCTTTGGCAATTTTAATGCAAACATCACAAGTAAATTTTGAATGCCGAACCATTATTCCATCTTTCTTTTTTACCTCGCCCATCAAGGCGATGGGAGAGCTCAAGGCGCTTGCAACGGCTGACTTTGCTTCATCCTTCTTTCTTATTCAGCATCTGGCTCCCTTGCCTTTTGCTTTTGAGGTTGAAGCCTCCAAAGCCAATACCGATAGTGCAGATTCTTCAATCATTGTCTCGTATTGGTCCAACCATTTTATCAACTCATGAAATGGTCTTCTTAAGCCTATTTAGTGTTTATGATAAATAAGTTGAAGGAGGGATGAAAGGACCTGAAGGATTACGTCAATGTACATCTTATCTAAAGATCAACATTGGGGTCATAGAGCTTTTCCATAGGGGATTGTGTCTTAGCCCAATTTTTGTGTACAGACGACCTTTAGTCATCTAGGCTTCAAAAATATTTCCATCGCGGCATATCCAATATGTCGGTGCGACGTTGCATAAATTGATTTATGTGGAGCATTTATTGAACCAACAATGTCCAGCCTGTCATACCGTTCACGAATGATAGAAACAGGTATGATGCTGCAGACCTTGAGATTGTCCTTATACCTTAATCTTGAACGTCAAATGTTCTTTAAGAAAGAATACGATCACTAATAACAAAATTGAGAGATCTCACGGCTTCCGCAGCAACGGCCTTGCCATCACCTAGCCTCAAGATCATCTTGTCTTTACTTAGCTTTCTGCTTCTTTCCAGCATCTACAAGTTATTGTAGATGTGAGCTCCACAGCCGGTATCCAATTCCAAAGAAGCAGAATTAGTTTCATATTCACTTCAATCACAAATATATCTGGACTGGAGAGGAGTTGTGGGCACTCCATCTCCCAATGCCCCTTTCCTTGGCAATGTATGTAGATATCATTTGCTTTTGACCGTTGTGAATAGCCAACCTTCCCTTTCCCTTTGCCCATTCCCACAAGAGCAGTAGGGTGCTTGGAGTGCTTGGAGCCCTTTTGCCTTTTGCTTATTCCTCTTCCAGCGTTCGGCTCTTTTACCTTTTGCCTTGGAGGTTGAAGCTTCTCCTACCAATACCGTCGGCACAGACATGTGGGTCGTTTTCTTGTTTGAACCCACATATTAATTAACTTATGAATAGACTTCTCAAGTCTGTTCATGTTGTAGTTAATAATAAATGGGTCGTAGGATCGAAAAAGTGACTGGAGGATCATGTTAATATGTGTGTCATTGTCAATCCCAACTTTGAAGCCTTCGAGCTTCTCCACTAGAGATAGCATCTTGACCTCTTGACTTTGTACAGAGGACCCATCAGCCATCTTGATCCCGAAGAATGGTTTTGTGGCAGTATATCTAATATGCCTATTAGAAACCGCATAAACCTCTTTCATGCGGAGCATTATTGAGGGAACATCTTCCTATCAACATATTACTTTTGATCCAAGTCCATTATGCACCAAATATTTAATTTGGTCCAACCAAGTGAGAGTTAAGTTTGAGTATTCACCGAGATTTCATCACGTAATCATATTGCATGCATAAATATCAAATATTTAAAGTATTTAAATAAACGCATAGCATGCAAAGAAACTTAGCACACCCCTGTTGGATGATCACGTCCCTATACAAAGGTAATTTACCCATTAACATACTAATGTGCCTTGTAACTCTTCTGTGGGCCTTCTACTCCATGGGCTTACTTCTCCATCGACTTGCTCTATTACAAAAATTAAAACCTCATAAAAAATGAATTCTATTCTTCTCTCATTACAATGGAAAGAAATCTCGATCAAAAATCGAGGAAATTACATAATTGAGGAGGAAAGCAAGCCTTATTATTCCAAGGCATAAAACGAGAGAAGGAGATATATAAAAGAAAAGGTCACGAGCCCACCCAACATAAATAAAGAATACATACAAACAGTCAAGGCTTTGTGATCATTTATTATCATTCAGCTACCATACTAATCCAATTAAATATGCTAGACATATATTATACATCACACGCATAATAAAATGAAAGACATGATATCTAATATCATAAAAAAATAATTATATATAGAAAACACAGTTTGAAAATTTCAATTAAAAGGATGTCAGACATGTGCATCCAATGCACATGCTAAACCAAATTAATCAAGCAATTAGATTAATAATATTCAGAAATTGTGCAGAATTTAAAAAATTCAATTTTCTAGAAAAACAACGAAAAACAGCCCAGCTGTCCGGTATCGGTGTGCAGCTGTATCAATACGGCAGAGCGCATGCGCAACCTATGCGAATGCCTCCTGCCGAGTGCGCACTATGCATTGCCGGTCGGCAGTGTACTGCTACAATGATTAATTTTTTTTATTCTACATAATAAACTAAAATTAAAAAAAGAATAAGTATTTATAGAAAAATCCAATTTTTCTTAAACACTTAAATCATCCAAATAATTACAAATCAAACATCTTAATTTCTACACATAATCATCAATAAAATTAGCAATAAAACCATGCTGCAAAACACCATAAAAAAACACATCACATGCTCATCACATAAAACCAATAGCCTCTAAATCGAACTGGGCTCTAATACCACTTGAAGGACAAGCGGATCGGCTTGAAAACGCGATAGCAGAAGCAAGAGACGAGAAAGAGCAATATAAAATTTAAACGGTCATACCAAGGGGTGTACCCTTGGTGTTCCCGAACGTTCGATGTAGTATGAAATTAAACAATAATAAAATAATCCATAAGAAGCTATGATTGAGAAAATAGAGAAGCATGAATTAGAAAAACGAAATTACCACTTGTAATTTCAAGCTTCGAAACTACTCACGTAGAATTTGTTCACTCGAGGTTCCAACGTAGCAATCCTCTAAAGAAGATCCACACCACACCAAAATGAACAAGACCTTGATTTCTTTGCAAGAAGAGATCAAGACAAAATCTCACTTTGTGAGAGAGAGAGAGAGAGAAGGGGACCGCCTAGTGCTATAGGAGAGGGAGAGAATTTTTGTGTTGTGTAATAATTACTTCCCAAATAATTATGCACAATATATATATATATAATAGAATTTTTGTGTTGTGTATTGTGTAATAATTACTTCTCAAATAATTATGCACAATATATATATATATTACCTTGTATAGATAAATAGGAATGTATCTGGATACATTTTTTTACCTATAAGGTAACTTTTTCATCTATTCCAAATAGAGGATTCAAATTATGACCAAGTATGCATTTTTCAGAAATACAATTTCTTGGTCAACTCTTCATTTATCAAATTGCTAGTGCGCCTCAATAAGTGGGTGATTTTATTCAAAATAAATTCAAGGCTCAACGAATTTTAATTAAATCCAATTAAATATATAAGCCCAAATTGTCTCTTATTAAATAAATAAAATCAAATTTATTAATTAATAAGGACAAGTCCAATTTAAATTAATTCAATTAATTTAATTTTGGCTATTCATCCAATGAACCCCCACTTGTGAGTAATCTAATCACTTACGCCTTATGGAATTAATCCTAATTAATTTTTTGTTCTTTCTCGGTGATTTGTGTGTGACTCTTTAGGTTCACCTTTCAGCTACACTTGGGCTAGAGTCCAACACTATCGATTAATTAAATCTAATTTAATTAACCGTTCTTGATCAACCAATGATCAATAAAGCCCATTACTATGGGTGGTCGTCTAACAATGGTCTATGATACTAGAGACTAGGTGAATGTCCGTGTAAATATTTAGGCTCCCGAGTCCATATGGGTATAGTCCTTCCATCTACCATCTCCCAGCCTTAGATTAAGGCATAGAATTTGGTATCGGTTCCCATCCTATACTAGGCGTCTATGCTTTAATACTTGAGACCGCATTATGCTTAATTGTTCGATATAGCAAGCTCTTTTTCCTATTCAACCAATCTCTGTGACCACAGGTTCATAAGGCGTGAACGCGTCTCCAAGTGCATAGGAGACACCTCCATCATGTACTGACAGGAAATAGATCATCTTCTTGAAACTCATCGTCCTCATTACATACTCCAACTGCACTGGACAAGGCTTATGATGATCATGTTTGTGACACAATCACCTCTCGCGAGATCCAAGATACAGCCATCGTATGCACGTGACTGTCATGGTTCCTCAAGTTTGAGGACTACACCCATACTATTGGAGTTGGGGATTGAAGTCATATTGACCAAGCCTCCAAGGCTTCCATATGACGATACTCACGAGTCAGTTCAGTCGATTCGACACCTAGACAATTGACCTACTAAGATCGCATAGACGTCCTACATCTGTCACCAATGAATTGCGGCACTCATCAAACGAATGTGATTCTTAATGCAAGTCTTCATAGGACACTCAATATCCAATCTCGAGATCCTCGACTTGGAACGTTCTAGACCCAACCCCTTCGCAGTTGATTTTATGACCGCCATCCAATGCATGGTCCAACTGCACGGTTGTCTAAGTAGTCTGTGGGCTTTATTGTGATATTTAAGCAAATGTAAACATATAGAATGAGCACGAAAAAGAAAAGGCCAATAGCGAGCACTCATTTTATTCAGTAAATAATATTTACATAATATCGAGCAATTATCAAAACAGATTACATCCACGCCAATCTAATTGACTTTCTCTATCCTAACAACAAGTCGTGAGACATGGGAAACAAGAGTATATTCCATTCGTCACAATAATAGTGTAGCTTTCTTCCATTCTAAACGTGCCACGACTCTTGAGACCACGAATGGATGAAAGTATCATCCACACCACATTGTTGTGGATGGAAAGCTTGGATTCAACCAAATCATTTGATTTTTTTTAATCTATTATAGGCCTAATATTTAAGTTAGATCATCCAAGTGAGAGTTAACCTTGTTGTGACCGAGCCTCCATCATTATAAGATTTTGCATGTTTTAGTTTTAATCATTGAGTATAAAATAGATATATTTCAAACACATCATACATCAAATATTAAAACATACACCACGTGCAAAACAATCCTAGCACGCTCCTATTTGATGATCACAAGCCAAATCCGATGTGATCCACTGAGCGCGCAGTGGATCTATGGTTAATCTAGAGTGACCTACACTATTACAATAGTAAACCCATTATCATTCTAATGGGCTTTGAAACGCCTCTTTGTTCTTTTGGGATCTCCATCATGGGATCCATCCAACGAGCCTTTTCTTTAGGCTTCCATCCCCATGGAAGTGCTTTCTTATATTTTATTTTAAAAACAAAATCATCACAATCTAACTACACTCATTACAACTGAAATTAGAAACTCCAATCAGAATTTGGGGGGAGTACATAGAAATGGAAGAAGAAAGCCTTATTATTTCAAGACAAAAAATGAAAGAGAGAAGTAAAATAAAGAGGCACGCAGGCTTCACCCAACAGAAATAAACCATACATTCAAGTCATGGGCTTTGTGATCATCCCTATTGTTTATCCAATAAACAATTACAACACATTTATATCAAATATAGACATGCATACCAAATGATTTAAATTCATTTTGATCCCCTGTGATATGAAAAAATATCAAAAAGCCCTATTGACAATTTAAATGTCAAAATTCATCCCTATATTACGAACAATGACTCACACGACCCCCTGGTCAACTTAGGCCTATTTTTTCAGGGATAATAATCAAAATGCGCTTCCATATATATGAGGATAAAATATACTAATAATATATCCATAATATATAAAATTAAAATTCTTATACAGAAAAAAAATTATTTCTTTAGTCCGTTAAATATGTCCAATATTAATTTTAATACGATAATTATACTTATTTTATACATTAAGTTTCATAATTGATGAAATTTACCAATTTGGTAGCCCAAAATTTTTATTTTTGATCGAAAAATGACATAGCATGCCAATTAGATAACTTTTGTGGTTTTTAACTCTATGTGGCTTTAAAAAATTAAGTTAGATAACATGTTAGATATAATTATATTATATGTAATATTAAAATTTATAAAAAAATAAAAATATTATATAAAAATAATAATCGCCCCACTCCCCCCTCCCCACCCCCATTCCCCCTACCGCCCCCCGCAGAGAGGGCGAAGGAGGTGACGTCGGTCCATGTCTGGGCGACCCAAAAACAGAAGGTGATAGCGCCGCCCTACTTCCATGGCAATGACGGCGAAGCCGCCGCTACTGCAAAGGAGGGCGGGCAAACACTTTTACTGCCGCTGCCATTTTTTTAAAATTAATTATTATAAAATATTTATGTATTATTTTAAGATTTATTAAATTATATATATTATATATATAATATTATATCATGGAAGAGATAAGGGCAAAATCAAAAAAAAAAAAGAATAGTATATTTCAGACCCATAGTCACGGTCAGAATGCGTGTGCCACCAACTTTGATCTCGTGGGGATTTTTGAATTTTTTCATATCATAGGGGGTGTAATTGATACTTTATTTTTCCTAGAGAATTTTTTAAAAATTTTAATAACACAGGGGGTTCCTTTGATTTTTTTCCCAAACCAAATGAAAACATTTCATTCATTTATTCACATTATATCCAATATCATAACTAATAATATAAATATATGCAGAAAATATATATTAATAGGGCAATTTAAAAATGGATAACAAAGCCATAAATCCAATGTGAAAAAACATTTTGTTTGGAAACCATTTTCCAATTAATCTTGTTGGAATAGGTGACCAAAAGCCAATTAGATTTGTTGTTTTCTAATCACCAAGCTTTATCAAAATAATATTGAATTGATGAACATGGTAAGAATTCATCAAGTTGGCAATGTATTTAATTGTACTTACCACTGATATTGACGGGGTTTTTATGCCACAATAAAATGCCCACAGATCGAAAGGTTAAACCCATTGAATTAGGTTGCGCATAGGTTTGGCATCCACGAAACCAACTCCTGAGAGCCAGTCTGAAACATTCCAAGTCGAGGACCTCAAGATAAGGCATTGCAGGTTTTATAGAGACTTGCACTAGTACTGCAGTCGTGTTTCATTTGTAGGAGATATAGGTTGTTTGTGAAGTTACAGTAAGTTAGTTGTCAAGGTAGTCGACTGACTGAACTGACTCATGGGAATCGTTATATAGAAGCCTCTTAATGCTTGGTCAGTATGACTGGGATTTTTTATTTCGATAATACAAGATTAGTCCTTGGACTTGAGGAATCATAGAATACAAAGACTATATCTTGGATATGGCGAGCGGTGACTATGACGTGAGGCATAGTCATCATAATCCTTATCCAGTGAGGATAGTGGATTCCAAGAGAGGATCTGTCCCCTGTGAATGTGTGACAGTAAGATCTCCTATGTGTTCTAAGATGGTTTAGACTCTAAAAGTCTTCGGTCAAAGCGATTCATCAATCAAGGATAGGTTTCCTAAATTGGATCAATATAGCAAACATATCTCGAGTATCAAGCATAGTTGCATAGTCAAGGATGGGAACCAAAGCCTAACTCCGTGCCCTAGACTAAGATCGAGAGACGATTGACAGTAGGATCATAATCGTATGGATTCGGAGCTTAAATGTTCACGCCCTATTCACCTCTTCTCTTATGCCGTGGACTATTGCTAGATGTCCACCCATGGTAATGGCCATTTTTAGTTATGGGATAATTAAAAAGAATTCATTAAATTGGATTTAATTAAGTATGTTGGTTAAATACACCCAAGTCTAGCTGAGGGTGAACTTAAAGGGTCACACCCTACCACTATGATGGGGTAGAATTAATTTCAAAAGGGTCGGATTAATATAATTGAATTAAATTAATTCTTGGAGAGGATATGATTGGATCATTTATTTAGACCAATTCATTAGATGGATGACTTAAAATTTAATTAAGTCGATTGATTAGAATTTTAAGTTAGCTATTAAAATTAATTGGATTAATTTTATTATGCTTGATCCAATTTGAAAATTTGATTTATAAATTGAAAGAGAGAGCATGGGCTTAGATCCTTTAATCAGATTAAAGGATGTTTTAGTGTTGGACTTATAATGAACTAGGTTTAAGTTAAGTCTATAAGAAGTGTGCTTGATTTAATTTTAATTAATCTAGCGTGATCTATTAAATACAAGCCCAGGCCTTGGTTAGATCTTGGTTAAGTCAAGGAGTATATTTTGAAGAGGTTTTGGCTGATTTTGGAGGCACAAAATTCATGCATGGTGTGAGGCTAGGGTTAGGATGGTTGTTTTTTAGTCTAACTAGGTTAGGGCTTCTTGTATATGTATTACTAGGTCATATATATGTTGGAATGGGTGATCAAAAGCCAATTAGATTGGCTATTTGTCATTCGCCTTTCGACAATCTTTATCGAATAATATTAGATTAATGAATATGATAAGAATTCATCAAAAATATATTTCATTGTGCTTACCATTGATATTGAACAGGGTTTCAATGTCACAACGAAATGCCACAGACTGAAAAGGTTAAACCCGTGGAGTTGAGCTGCGCATAGCTTTAGGAGTCATGAAACCAACTCTTTGTTAGAATAGGTAATTAGAAAGCCATTTAGATTGATTATTTCGTAATCTATTTAAATAATTTCTTTTTATTTTTGTAATATTAAGTTAAATGAATAAGAGTGAGTATTTATTTGGCCTTACTTTGTTGTTCTACTCATGTAATTTTCATACACTGCAACAGAGTCCATAGATCACTATTCATCAAATGAAGTTGGGTTGGGCATTTGATGGCAACTATGAAACCGACTTTTGAGGGTTGGATTTGAAATGTTCCAGGTCGAAAACCTTGAGAATGGGCATCGAGGGTTCTATAAAAACTTACACTAAATATTGTGTCCATAAGATGGATGTTGTGTTTTATAGGCGACAAACATATAACATTTGTGCAGTTTTAGTGGGTGGTTGATAAAGGTTATCAAGCTTACTGAACTGACTCGCAGGGAGTCGTCATATGGAAGCCTGTGAGGCTTGGTCGATTTGGCTTGAATTCCTCGGCTCCGATAGTATGGTGTTTAGTCCTCAAACTTGAGGATCCATGCAGTCTCATATATGGGACATCTATATCTAAAGTCTGGTAAAAGATGACCATATTCTGATATGGTTATTATAACCCTTGTTCCAGTGCTATCAGAATGTGTATCAAGACTAGTAAGTTCTGAGAGAGGATTAGTGGCCTATCATGAGATGATAGCGGTCTCCTATGTGTTCTGATGTGTTTTGTGCTCCATGGAGTCTGTAGCAAATGATCAAATAGGAAAGTGTTTTTCCATGTTGATTAAGTGGAGAAACATAATCAGAATATTAAGTATAGATGATTGGTCTAGGATGAAAACCGATGACTAATTCCATACCCTAGACTAAGACCAGGAGATGGCCAATGAAAAGACCGTACCCATATAGCACTTGGTAAGCTTGAGGTTCACATCATTTTCTCCTATTTTCTAGTGCCATGGACCATTGCTAGGCGGCCACCATGGTGACGGGTGCTTCGGATTAAGTGTTAATCAAAAGGAATTAATTAAATATCATATAATTAATCTAATGTAAATAAATTTGCCAATTAAATTCTATGTTGACACAAGTCCAAGTCTAACTACTGGTGAACCTATAGAGCTACACAAAACACCACTTAAGAAAGTAGTAGAATTAAACATGAATTAATCCTAGAAGGAATGTTAATTCAATGAGTTTAAATTAATTAGAGAGATTAAATGATGTGATCAGTTAAATGGGAGAACCCATGTGATGGGAAGCCCAAGATTTAATTAATGAGATTAATTAAATTCAGGTTAGGTCTAATTAATTTGATAAGATCAATTTTAATTGAACCAGATGAATTAATTAATAGGATCAATTAATTAGAGTTTTGACTTGATAATTTAATGAGATTAAATAAACAGGGTTAGACTCAATTATTTGATGGATTAATTAATTGGGCTATAGGATAGGATTTATTTGATAAGATCAATTAAATTCCATTTGGGGCTTTCAAAAATTGATTGGATTAAATTTATGGAGGTTCAAGCCTATAGGTTTAATTTATTTTTGAATTAAGCCCAATAGGATATATATATATGTAGCCTTAGCTTCAATATATCTATATATATATATATATATATATTTATATGTGATATACATACATATATATGTTATTGTAAGGATGAGGAATTTATTGTTTGAGTACTTATGTTACTAATAAGTAGTGTACTATAGGAACACACATTGTACTTATTTTTTACTTGACATGTATGTACACATCATACAAGTATATGAAAAGTCTCTTGTGTGTGTATAATGTATAGGCTTGTGTATATGCCATTTTCGTATATGATACAAAAGACAATACTTCTCCCACACTTATCGTCTTGACAACTCTCTTCTCTCTCTTTTTCTCTCTATTCTTGCTTTTTTTTTTAACTAGTTTCAAATTAGAGTAAGGTCCTCTTGAGTTTGATATACTATATTTATTAGTATAGTCAAGTCTCTTGTACTACTTACACTTTATCTCTAGCAAGATTGGTGTAAACCACCTTGTGCTGTAGTGTGTGTTCGACGTAGAGGAAATCTCGTTGGTCTTTGCGTGAGCACACGGTTGGAGGAAAAAAGCTTGAAGAAAGTCTTCAAATTGGATAGGTAAAATTTCATGATTACATTTTCCGTATTCTATATTACAATAGTCATTTGTTTTATTTCAAGTTTGTTTTATGCTTGGCGAGTGTCGAATGCCCGGCATTAAGGGAAAGTTCCCTTTTGGTTTAAAATTTAGATATACTTGTTGCCATGCTTTCGTTGTGATTCTTACCAAGTCACGGGCCACGCTGATTCTTTCACTCTTGAGGGTCGGTCTGAAATGTTCCAAGTCGAGTACCTTGAGACACGGCATCGAGGGTCCTATACAGACTTCCATTAAGTACTGCCACAGTGTCTCGTAGGTAGGAGATATAGGTCGTTTGTGCAGTTTTAGTGGGTTAGTTGGCAAGGTAGTCAACTGACTAAATTCACTCAGGAGAATCGTCATATGGAAGCCTCTCATGAATTGGTCAATATGATTGAGATTCTGATTCCGATAGTACGAGACTAGTCCTCGGACTTGAGGAATCATAGCAGTCACATGCATATGAAAAATGTACATTGGATATAGCGAGAGGTGGTCGTGTCATGAGACATGGTCATCGTAAGCTTTATCCAATGAAATTAGAGTATGTAGCGAGGAAGGTGGATTCCAAGAGAGGATCTATCCCCTGTTAGTATACGATAGAGAGTTCACTTATGCGCTCTAAGATGGTTTAGACTCTAAAAGTCATTGGCCAAAGCGATTGATAGATCAGGGATAGCTTTCCTAGATTAGATCAATAGAGTAAACGCTTCTTGAGTATCAAGTATAGTTTCCTTATCAAGGATGGGAATTGATACCCAATTGTATGTCCTAGACTAAGGCCGGACGACAGTTGGCAGTAGGATCGTACTCATATAGAGTTGGAGCCAAAATGTTCATGCCATAATTCACCTAGTGTTTAGTGCCATGAACGGTTGTTAGACGACCACCTATGGTAACGAGTTATTTTCAGTTATGGTATAGTAAAAGTAATTAATTAAATTAGATTTAATTAATTATATTGGTCACAGACGCCCAAGTCTAGATGGAGTGAACATAAAGAGCCACACAGTAGCATTACAACGAGACGAAATTAATTTAGAATTAATTCCAGAATAGTCGGATTAATTTAATTGGATTAAATTAATTCTTGGAGAGAATACATGATTTGATCATTTATTTAGACCAATCCATTAGATGGATGACATGAAATTTAATTAATTGGATTGATTAAAAATTTTAAGCTATCCATTAAAGTTAATTAGATTAATTTTATTAGGTTTGGTCGGACTTATAAAATGGATTTTATAAATTAAAAGAGAGATTATAAAAGGCTTGTATCCTTTCAAAGGATATCTTAATTTGGCCTTATAAATTAAACTAGGTTTGATTTGAAGTCCATTAGACGTGAGCTTGATTTAATTTTCATTAATCGAGTCCGATCCATTAAATACAAATCCAATATCTTGGTTAGACCTTGACTAAGTCAAGGAGGACATTTTGGAGAATATTTAGTTGATATTTTGGGCTCAAAATTTGTAATCAAGGGTGCTAGGGCTAGGGTTTTTAGGTTTCGAAGTCTAAGTAGGTTAGGACTCCTTATACGTATATGATTAGGTCTTATATACCTACATTAAAATTTAGCCACACACAAAACACACACTAAGCTCTAAATTTTTCCCTCTCTCTCTTCATATCTTCTCTCCATCTCCAAGTTTCTCTTCTGGTCTTAGAGATTAAAGAAAAATGAATCGAAGACCAAAACACGTTAATTGGTAGCCGTTGTTTTGATCTCCACTCTTTCGTGGTTGTTCTTGCAAGCACGAGAAGGCAATGTCCTTGTAGTGGGAAGATAGATGGTTTTAGAGGATCTCATCTTTGAGATCTAATCATGAACGGATCCGGAATGGAGGTAAACAATGCTTGTAGCCGCCATTAGGGATGTAAACGAGTCGAGCTCGAGCTCGATTTGTAGTAGGATGAGCTCGACTCTTACATGTTGAGCTTGATCTTACGAGTTCGAGCTTGGTTAATTTTTTTTATTTTATTAGTATTATTTATTATTAGTAGTAGTAGATTAAATCATGAGATCGAATCACAAAATTTTTACATTTAATAAGTAATAAAATATATTGCATAATGTATACTATGTTATATATATACCAAATTATAATATGAAATTTTAATTTATTTTTATAGATATAAACTTCTAATTAATTTAGTAGTAATATAATTAGTAAAATATACAAAAAAAATCATACTGACAATTTAAAAATTATAGAAAAGTATCCATTATCTGAAATAATGCAATCAAAATACATAAAAATATTTTGTAGCTGAGATTAATATATGTTCACAATCTGTAATAAATTTATATGTTTATAAATGTTAGTATTACATTGATATAACTATCATCATTCATTATTGAACAACATGGGTTAATCGGGCCATCAAAATTCAGATCAAATCGTTAGATATGTCAAACTTATAGAAAAATACATTTGATAAAGTTTTAAACTTATTTGATATATGGATGTTGAGATATCGTACTCGTAGCACAAGAGTAATCATTCAAGACAGTGTATCATTGAGTCAAACCATGTGATTTTAAATCATACAATCTGATATAATCTAATGGACACAATCTTATATATATTTAAATTTGGTATGAATCGAGTACCCAAATTTTAAGATATCGTAATAATTATTTAAATTTATTTATCCCATTATATATATAATTAAAATAATAATAATAATAATTAAAATTGTTCAACCATCATTATTATTATTATCATTATTTTTAGATTAATTCATAGGAATCACTAAATTTCGACATAAATTTATAAGTAATAAAATAGATTGCATAATGCATAGTATGTATCTTTATATAAATATAAAACTCAAAAATTGATAAAAAAATCATAAGTGAATTACCTGTCAATTAAAAAATGTATAACACAATACAAATATATATTAAAATATGACATAAAATTTATATGTGTCATATTAAATAATAATTTTAATTATAAAAACTATTATTTTTGTATAAAGATTAAATGTATAAATAAAAGTATCATAATTTATTATTATCCAATATAAAGTGTATGAAATTGATTAATAATTATAATATATGATCAATTTTGAGTATAAAATTGATAAAGTATTGAATATGAAATTAAATATATAAAAAGTTTAAAAATAAAAATACATAGAAAAAATAAAAAATAACAAAAGCTCGTCATCCGAGGATTGAGCTCGAGCTCGAGTGGAACTCAAAATAGCTACACGAGCCGGCTCGACTCGTCGCGACCCCTAGCCACAGTACAAGAAAAAAGACGAGGGTAAATTTCTGTATATATTTCCGCCCTCTTTGTTTTCTTTTGGTTCTATGGCCATATTTTATTTTTATTGTACACTGGACGCCCGAGAAAGATCAAGGGTATACCCCTCAATGGAAATTTATTTGGATGTATGATCGTTAATTTTTGTATTTTTAGCGCTTCCACCACGCTTCTCCAGCCGATCTACTCCCTTTAATATATACCTATATTAAACCGTAGCCACACATAGTGGTGGAGCCAAAAAAATAGTTTAGTCCTACCACAATTTAATTGGTTAATTTGTAAAATAATATATTAAATTCTTCAAAATTCACCATAAAGAAAAAAAAAGAAAGAAAGAAGAGAAATTTGATGACATGAAAAAGTGAGTGATATCATAATGTTACTAATTATATATTTAGTGATAATATTTTTTGTTTTATCTCAATAAAGAATTTTATAATTTCAATAGTGATTATTGTTTTTTAGAATTAGTATGTTATTAGTAGAAATTATCCACAAAAATTAGTGTATAAAGTTGTCACTACAACAAACTAGACACATATATGTCTTGTGACATAAATAATTTATGTCATTATATTTATTATTATTTAGTTGTCAATATAGGAGTATCACTAATTATTTATAATGATAACTTCATGTACAATTCTTCAAACTAATAAGGGGCAAATACACTTTGCCCCCTTGAACTATTCTTAGTGTAACATTTACCCCCCTAAATTTACAATATAACACTTACCCCCTTAGCTGGAAAAAAATGTCCCTCAAGCCTTAACAATTATACTATATTTAATATATTTGACCGAGGAACAAGGCGGAAGCGTAAAAAGAAAAGAGTTTCAAATTGATTTTGAAGGGGTTTTCCCTTTGAATTCTTGGGAGTTTTGTATTTTCAAATGTATCATAATAGCAAATAAAAGATGCTTGAAAGGGTAGCTAAAGGAGAAAACAAAAGAGGTGGAAGAAATGTAAACCAAAATATTACCTTTTTATTTTCTTAAGTAGAACTGCAACAAGCGTTGTTTCCCTTTTCGTTCTTTTACATTCACTTTTAGGATTCAAATTATAATCCCTTTAATTTTTCCACATCACACTTATGGAAAAAAATCTAGATCTACTACTAGGTAAAAGCGTATACATATTTTTCTTGTTCTTAACTTGAATTTAATTCAAGAAGATATAGAGAAAAGATGAGGGAAATTTCATGGCTTTTGGTGTTAGTGCAAGCCAAGGGGTTGAGAAAAACATGTATGTAGTGTGAATTCCAAATTCAAAACTACACATTTTCTCTAAAATAACCACTATGCATACACATGCACACTTTATGAACTACTAAGCCATCATGGGTTGAAACTCCTTCACAACTTGCATTGGAGTTTAGACTTTGACTTTTAGCCATGGATCGATTTTGACCGATCTTAATTTAATCAAATTAAATCAAATCCAATCAATATCCATGGATTCAAATTAATCCAATTAAGTTAAGATCTTATAGAAATTCAAAAGTTTATTTAATCCAATTAAATAAACATAAGCCCAAATATTAATTAATTGATCCAATCAATTAATTTGATGAAACCCCAATAAATTAATCTAATTAATTTAAATGTTTAAAATTAATTAATTCAATTAATTAATATTAATTAATTAATTCTTGGGCCATTCATTCAATGAATTTTCCAAAGTAAATGATCCAATATTAAATTTATTCTCCTTAAATTATTTTAATACCATCTCCCAACTTTAGTTTAGGGTATAAAATTGGGAGTCAGTTCCCATCCTGGACCAAGCGACTATATTGAATACTCGAGATGCATTTACTCTATTGATCGACATAGGGAACCATTTCCTATTCAACCAATCGCTATGCCATAGACTTAAAGAGTCTAAACCATCTCATAGTGTATAGGAGATATATCCATCATATACTGACAGAGGACATATTTTATCTTGGAATCCACCATCCTTAATACATACTCCAACTACACTAGACAATGCTTAGAACGACCACCTCGAAGACATGATCATCTCTCGCTAGATCCAAGATACAGCCATCATATGCATGTGACTGCCATGATTCCTCAAGTTCAAGGACTAATCCCCTACTACCAAAGCTGGGAATCCAAGTTACACTGATCAAGCCTCTAAGACTTTCATATGATGATTTCTACAAGTCAGTTTAGTCAGCTAACAACCTTTGTCAACTAAACCTTTAAAATTGCGTAGACGTCCCTGGTTTATCACTGATGACACACGGTACTTATCCAATGAATGTAATACTTATTACAAGTCTCTATAGAACTCTCGATGTCCTCAACTTGGAACGTTTCCGACCAACCCTCAGAAATTCATTTCATAGCTAACATCCGATGTGCAACCCAACTACATGCATTATCCAATTGGTTTGTGGGCATTTATTTTGATGTTAAAATATCGTTCAACGTAAATAGTAAACACAACAAACACATAGTGCCATAGATAAATGCCTACTACATTCATCAAGATAATATCACTTTCATAAAGATTGCTAAATAGTTTCAAAAAAACCGCTAATCAAATTGGCTTTCTATTTACCTATTCTAACACTGACAATTTATGTCAATTAACCCACTAAAATTGCATAGAGACGACCTACATTTGTCACCGATAAAACACAATACTCATCCAATAAATGCAATACTTAGTGTGTAAGTCTCTATAAGATACTCTCAGACCAACTCTTAGAAATTGTTTCATAATTGTCATCAAATTTGCATCCAACTACACAAGTTACCCAATTAATCTGTGGGCATTTATTGTGACTTTAAAACATAGTTTAACTCAATAAGTACAACAAACACATCATGCTAAGAATAAATACCTACTTTATTCATCAAAACAGTATTATATTAATAAAGACTAATAAATAGTTCTCAAAATTGTCAATCTAATAAACTTTTTTATCACATATTCCAACATAAACAATTGTAATGAATGCTCAAACTGTGGAAACTATTACAACAAAATTGATTTTTCTTAGCAATTGTATTACTTCATTACAGAAAATTGAATTTTCTTACAAAAAGTAATTTTTTTGCAATGAAATAAAAAAAAAAAAAAAAGAATCGTTTCACAAAGTAACACATATCATGAATAGAACTAATATTGACAAATTAATTATTGTTCTTGTAATAATATTTTGAATTATCTCAATAAGTAAAATTGGTAAAAGAAAATGTTAGTCGCGATAAACCTAGAAACTAAGATTAGTAAATTTTATTTTGAATATTATTGTATTATTTAATATGAGTATACCATTATGAAATATACTTTTAAATTTATTTAATGTATAAATAAATATGCGTTAATTGTTTATACATTAACTATCAAATAAATAAATATTTATTTAAGTTTATTTAATCACTACAAAAAGTTATTTTATTGAAATGACTTTTTTCTGAATTTGTAACGCAATTGTTTTTCATAACGGCTTTTGTAACTGCTAGGTCTACTGCGACTAAAGGAGGCATTATAAAGTATTTGTAATGGATTGACAAAAAGCCGTTACAAAGTATTTGTAACAGCTTTCGTGATGGTTTATTGTAGCCGTTACAAAACTAGTAATATGAAAAAGAAATTAAGTTGGAACGGCTTTTGTAGCTATATTAGGTTGGATTTGATATAAATATTATTGTAATGGCCTTTATAACACATTTAGATATGATTTTCTTTATGATTTTTTTCCAGATATTTGTAACAAATTTTGTAATACTCTTTGTAA
Source organism: Sesamum indicum (assembly GCF_000512975.1). NCBI lineage: Eukaryota > Viridiplantae > Streptophyta > Magnoliopsida > Lamiales > Pedaliaceae > Sesamum > Sesamum indicum. Next base: position 9,597,254 of record NC_026154.1, read on the forward strand.
CTATTTTATATTATATTTGTAGTTGATTTTGACACTACACTTATAATTACTTTTTTCACTTATTTTGTAACAGTTTTTGGAACGGCTTGATTTTTAATTTATGATTATTTTTGGCACATTCTTTGTAATGGTCTAACGATTTTTGTAATGATTTTATATTTTATTGGTGTATTACAAAAATCGTTACAAATGCAATTATAGAAATTATTATTTTTTAATATATTTTAATATTTAACTGAGTTAATTTTATTTAATTTTTTAATACATTTTAAATTTATTTTATTTAAAAATATTTTAAAATTTATTTTTATGTAATATATTTTAAATTTTATTTAATTTAATATATTTTAATATTTTTTTTATAAAATTAAGTAAATAAATTTATATAAAACACCCATAATATAACAAAAAAATAATAATTTAATTATAAAAATTAAAATATTATTACAAAATACCAAAAAATCCTAATCAAAATTATTATCCCCAGCGCCTGTATGTTCGTCGTTATCGTTGTCGTCGTCGGGTGTCGAGGGATCAACTAGAGGCTCGAGCGCGAGATAATCGGGCCAGTTGGAATTGACACTTCTAATGTAGCGTCGAGTGCCCACCCGATCAGTCGGGGCGTTGCGACTGTGGTGGCGAGGGTGAGGGAGCAGTCACCTGGGATGATCTGGGACGAGGTCGTGGCCCTTGGAGTCGAGACCGAATACTCAGCCCTTCTTCCGGCCACCTGCTACTTACACCCAAACCTACTGCTCATCTGTGGCCGTGTAAAAATCGCGGTTGAACTTGAAAATAATAATTAAATATTAAAATTAATTCAAAACAAAAAAAAATATTAAATAACTAAATTATTCTACGTACCTCACATCCCGAAGGCTGATGAAATGCGTCTGGGCCATTGGGGAAAGTAGTGGCGCTAGTGGTGGTAGTGGTGGTGCATCGGGCCTATGTACTGCACCGCCACATCTGACTCCACTATGGGGGAGTCTGCAGATATCGGCGGGGGCTAGGAGACTCCCTCCGAAGATGCTGTCACTGGCTCATTCCGGGAAGGGTTGGGAGGGCCGCGGTTGTGGGCGCAACCTTGGCCCCAGCTAGGACCTCATCCCAGGGGTGGCGAAGCATCGATCGTCATTATCTAGCATTGAAAAAATTATTAAAATTAAAAATATATAACTGTATTTTATTATTTATAAAATGC
>NC_026154.1:9599484-9624420 GCF_000512975.1 Sesamum indicum
GGAAGAGGGAAGAAGAAAAATCAGCCAAGTGACAATATATATAATTTTGGAATAGCCTTGGCCGTTTCAAAAGCCGTGCCAAAGAGAGTTACAATATTTGAAAATCCGTTACAAAATATGCAGTCTTAGGTAACCGTTACAAAAGCCATATCAAAAACCATTACACAAAAAGGATACTACGTCATTTTGGTTACTTCCATTACAAAAGCCATTTCAAAAACTATTACACAAAGGATAAGGTGTAGTTTTGGTTACTTCCGTTACAAAAGCCGTTATAAATAATTAATTGATTTAATTGAAAATATTTTAAAAAAATACCATTTTCGAAATCATTGTAGTGTAACAATATAATTGAAATACACTAAAAAAATAAAAAAATTTATTTGACGTTGATACATGTACGTAGTATGCAATAAATTTGTATATTAAAAAATATTAATATTATATTGATGTAACTGTCATTTTACAGTGTTGAACGGCATGGGCTATCGGGCCGTCAAATTACGATCAAAACGTAAATATGATCACACTTGCCAAAAAATCCCTTTAGCCAAGTTGTAGCCTTATTGGGTATATGAATTTCAACATATCGTTCCTGAAACGTAATAGTACACATTCAAAATGGTGTATTTGTAAGTCAGACCATGTGATTCAAAATCATACTGTATGATATGATTTAATAAGCACATACTTGTATATTTTTAAATTTGATATGAATCGGGTGGCCAAATATGAAGATATGGTATTTTTCTATCTGAATTTATGAGATGGCTCAATTTTTGTAACTACTTTTGTAACAGTTGGTATAATTTACCATTGTAACGATTTTTCGAATGGCAAATCAAATTTAAAATTCCCCCTATTTTTTTATTTTAATTTCAAAAATTTTACTTAGCAATTTCCCGCCTTTGACGAAACTTGACCGCCTTATTTATAACGGTTTTTTAATAAATTGGTTGTTCCAAATAATAAATTTTTAAAAAATAAAAAATATTTATAAATCGATGTTGTAGCAAGGCACCAACGTTACTTATGCTCTTGGACCTTAATAATAATACTTGAGGAGCTCGTTATTCATGTAGTTCAACCAGGGATGTACCTGCTCGTTCATTTATTAATCAGATTTTTTAACTTGAACACAACGTACTTTTGAAAAATTAAAAGAAAATGGATTAACTTACACATCGTTTGGACTAATCCTTGAACTCAATCGATACAAATCGATCAATAATTGGGTCGGCTGAGTGGTGGTGCTGGTATAGTTCATTTAGGTATGACCTGTAGAATATTAATCAGATAAATTATATGTACCTACATGAATACACGAATTAACATCAAGCGTATATCGAAAATAACATCTTACACATAATATGGCATGACTACTTCATAATTGGTCAAAATGTACGTCTCGATGATGTGTCATTCTGGTCCACTAAGCCATCTCTTCTTTCAGGCACCACTAGCCCTACCAGGGTTGTTGAAAATAAACACATGGGTTCCAGCATCGTTGCTCGTGTGCTCATAATTCCTACGAGGCATGCTTCGTTTGGAAGGCACGTCCAGCTCAGAGTATTGTGAAGAAAACAAACTGATTTTCTCGATAATGTATGCCTCGGCAATTGATTCCTCGACATTTGCTTTATTTTTTATCTTTTTCTTCAACTCACGTAGGAACTTTCAATGGATATATCCACCTGTATTGCACTGGCCCCGCTATGCGACTTCACACGGCAGGTGGACAATGAGGTGATCCATCGAATCGAAAAAAGTTGGAGGAAATATCTTCTTAAGATTGCATAGTATGATGGCAACACTGTTTTCTAACTCATCTAGCTTGGCGACATCAAGTGTGGTCGAGCATATGCTTTGAAATAAAAGACTAACCTCCATACATGCTCAAGAAGCATCTCATGAAATGCGGTCGGGATCAATTTTTGCATGAATACATGACAGTCGTGGCTCTTCATGTCGTGCAGCTGCAATTCCGTCATGTCAACACAGCGAAAAAGGTTAGACACGTAGCCATCAGGAAACTTAAAGCCACGAATCCATTCAAATATCCTCCTCTTCTGCTCATTCGTCACGGTATAGACTGCTTTAAGCATAACGTTCATCCAACTCAAACTCCGGGCGATTACAAATGCTCTTCAAATCCCTACGTGTATTCAAATTATCCTTCGTTTTTCCCTTGATGTCCATGACCGTGTTGAATATATTGTCAAACATATTTTTTTCATGTGCATGACATCAAGGTTGTACCGGATCAGACGCCTAGCCTAGTATGGAAGATCCTAAAAGATGCTTTTTTCGTCCACTTGTGATTGCTACCATAGCCGGAAGGGAGTGTCAACGACATTTCAATGGCAGGACTGATATCTGCAACCCATTCCAGGATCTGGTCTCCTGTTAGCCTCAGACGTGCAACCTTATGTTCGACATGATTCTTCGTGAAGGCTTTCTTGTTCCTTTGGTAGGGATGATGATCAGGGAGAAACTGTCTGTGGCAGTCAAAACAGCACGCTTTCCTACTGTGCTGTAAATAAAATGCCCGTGTGTCATCCATACAAATCGGACAACCCATAACACCGACGGTACTCCACCCAGACACCATCCCATAGGAGGGTAGGTCGTTCACCGTCCACATCAATGCCACCCGCATGATGAATGCGTTGTCCATGGCATTTTTGTATGTTCGAACACCTACATGCCACAATTGCAACAACTCTTCGATCAAAAATTTCAAGTACACATTGATCAAACCTTCGGATTAGAAGGGCCAGGGATCACCATCGTCAGAAACATGTATTAAGCACTCATGCACATACCAGGGTGTCACAGGCCTGCCAATCTTCAGTGCAGCGGAATATCATTTCTCATATAATTTTGGCCTGTGATGCCACAAAGGTGCCAACCCACCTTCGTCCGGCCTTTGCACACATCAGAGTTCGCGACAGTCCGGGTGCTCGCTGAGGCTCTCTACATCCGTGCCCTTTGCGTCTCGCACATCATCTCGGAACCTGTCGACACATTGCCCAATGGCAAGGAGCATCCTCGCTCCGGTTCGGCATTACGGCACTACGCTTGCGCACGCAACGCCCGTCTCTTGTCCAACACACCCGGTACATCCTAGGCGCTCGCCCTCGATGACCGCCTTCTATGTCTCGCCCGAGTAGGACATCATCATAAGTCCGAGGCCCAATCGATATGCCGACACCTTACCGTTCTCCCGTACGGCGTGCCCGACATGCCTTCTTGCCTTTCGGCTTAGGCTTACTGTGCGGCATCGTCCCACGACCGCCTGTTCTTAGCCAACGGACCCCCATGGACGGCTAAAACTCGATAGCGCATTCCATGAGTTGGATCACGAGGTCTTTGAATGCTTGCCTCGATCACCCAATCGCTCGAGAGGCGCTGCCTCAGATAACTCGCAGCCCGCGGGGCAACCTAGCACACCACGCGGAGCCTCTCAGCACAATCGGTGCCCAACATAGGCCATCCTGGCCCTACGCCGCCCGTCGGGTTTCCCAGCCCTCCGGGGACTCTAGCGCTCCGCTCACGAGCTGCCTAAAGCCGGCTCTTGAAGGCCCACATCATGCCCCCAAGAGATGCTCACTTTGTGCACACGTCGTCTCATGCTACTGCCGTCGTGCACGGGGAGGACCGGCTGATGCTCACCGTATCATGTCCCCCTTATAATAGGCTTAAGAAAAAAATCACTTTTCCCATGAGTAGCACACTGAAAGGGCCAAGGAGTGCACTTTTCCAGCATCTCCAAGGCTAGAGCACTCTGTTCCCGCATCAAAGCACTCTGTTCCGCACATTTGCTTTTACTCGTGCCTAAGGTTGCACTCCATCGTCGCTTCATGCTGGCCTACATCAACCCAAGATGCCCGCATGACGTCCCGTGCTGGCCTACATCGACCCGATTGCCCGCACGCTGCCCACAGGTAATAGCCGACCTGTGACATTCTCACCCACTCGATCTGTTGACGTCCTCGTCAACACATACACGAAGGATTGAAGTGTATGCAGTGTCCAATACTCCCCAAGTATCTAGCGACACCAGACCGCTCCTGCTCTTTCGAGAGCTCCAGTCGTGAAGTGCCTCTCCTGCACAACACGAGTCATCATCCACTGCGTGCTAGTCGACATCCCTAGTCGCCCGCCCGTCGTCCATAAGAAACTCACCCACTCGATCTGTTGACATCCTCGTCAACACATACACAAAGGATTTGTATGCGGTGCCCAATACTCTCTAAGTATCTCGCGACACCAGACCGACCTCCTGCTCCCTTGAGCACTCCAATCGTGAAGTGTCTCTTCTACACAACACGAGATCTCCTCAAGGCGACGCTAAGCTGCTCCTCCACAAAACATAGTGTTTCTGATGCACTCAATCAACACTAAACATGAACGGAAGTCTGCGCCTCGCTGCACTCTCTTCCTATGGTGTCGGATAGCTCGCCCACAAACAGTGCCTTTATACACTCGCTTGATCGCCTCAAGATGGAAATTTGTGTACTACGTCTACACTCACTTCAAATGTAGTCGGAATTCTGTGCCTGGCTCTACACTCTCTTACGGACTCTCTCAACTGTGCTCCAAGTCTTGTCAAGTGCGCCTCTCAAATCCCAATGCTCCTCAAGACAGTGCCTCAATACACCCGAATTGATCTGGAACGAACGAAGTGTGGAGTCTGTGATACGGAAGTGTGGAAACTCGGCGTCACACTTCACACTCTCTCCACCACTCGATGTGTTGCCGTCCTCGGCAAACGCACGGATCCGCCTCTGCGGTAGACTACACTCAAACACTTGCAAACACACCATGGGCCACCTGCCTGATTGTCGGAATCACACCACTCGTGAACCGAAAAGGGTTATCACTCAACCCGGTACCGAAAGGAGTCACTGTTCTCAATCCGGTAGACGACCAAGTTTTCCTAACTTGACCGGAAAATACGGGCCACCTGCCCGACTGTCGGCAGAACGCTACTCGCGACCCGAACAGCTTTCAAAAGGGTTGCCGCTCAACCCTCCACGGAAATGAGATCGCCTGTCCCAACTAGCTTGACCGCAAAACATAATCTCGTTGCCTCGTCCCGAGCGCTTGACCGCAACTGCAAGGATAGGATCTCTGAATCCCCGTCCGGCAGCACCTCCAAACGCCAGTCTCGCATCGGTCCGAACACAAAACAAGAAGGGGGAGTATCCAACTCCCATCTTGACCGCACTAACAAGGTTGGGGTCTCCCGCTCCCAATCCCTGCTCGGCCAACCACATCATGCCGCTCATGGTGCCAACGGAGCCTGCTGCTCCCGGCATCGATGAAGCCTGTTGCTCACATCGTACTCAAACTCGTGCTCCTGATGAGCACCTAACGCACAGCTTAGTGGGCTGCTCCCACTCAAGCTCCGGACAAGTTGTCTTGCTCACATAACGGATGCCTATGCTCCTTGGTTCTTGAAGTGTGTCGTCTCCCCTAACGCACCCTCATCTACCATAATAGCATTTTATCCCATTACTCTGCTCTGCCACACACGGCTTGCACTGACAACTGCCCATAAAGGGGTCTCAACGTCCACTCCTCGCAACCCCAAGGGTGGCTTGTTCCACGCACCTCATGTGCAACTGTGCTTCGGCTCATGAATATTCAACACGTCCTCCTCTGCTGGAAGGATCTTCAGACTATTGAGAATGTGGCCCTTCGTCCACCAATCTCAACTCAAGGTGGTGTTCCGTCCACCAAAACGGCTTTGGCGACTAGGCCGCCTCTTGACTTGCGGAATTCCGCACACATGGTTGCTACCTCTGCTTCACAAACATGACTCTCGCAGTCCATCCGACTCATCGGCATGTCCCCCTCTCACTTAGGGAAGCCAAGTGAATTCTGAAGTCCGAATATCGATCTTGCCGAAAAGAAATTCTGCACCACGGTTGACAGCTCGCCCACACATCTGCGGCGCTCACTCACCTGCCAACCAACAACAAACGAAGTTGGACCGTAGACGCTTGCTCTCCTAGGACTCTAACCAACACCCTCTTAGAGGTATCCCAACGTCCTCTAAGAGGTAGACGTCCCCCAAAATCGTCCCGTCACAACCCAGTCTGATCTTGTCTCAACTGATGGTCTCTACGGATTCCAACTCGTCTCTACCTCAGACGTAGAGCTTTTATACCACTCTTCGACTGGAAGCTGATACCTCTTGTCACAGTATCAGGGCTCATATTCCATTCGTCGACTGGAGGGTCACGTCCTCCAGTTTCGCAATGCACCTCGTCCCGTGAAGGCAACGAGGCTCTGATACCATATGTCACAGTCCTGCCAATCTTCAGTGCAGCGGAATATCATTTCTCATATAATTTTGGCCTGTGATGCCACAAAGGTGCCAACCCACCTTCGTCCGGCCTTTGCACACATCAGAGTTCGCGACAGTCCGGGTGCTCACTGAGGCTCTCTACATCCGTGCCCTTTGCGTCTTGCACATCATCTCGGAACCTGTCGACACATTGCCCAATGGCAAGGAGCATCCTCGCTCCAGTTCGGCATTACGGCACTACGCTTGCGCATGCAACGCCCGTCTCTTGTCCAACACACTCAGTACATCCTAGGCGCTCGCCCTCGATGGCCGCCTTCCATGTCTCGCCCGAGTAGGACATCATCATAAGTCCGAGGCCCAATCGATATGCTGACACCTTACCGTTCTCCCGTACGGCGTGCCCGACATGCCTTCTTGCCTTTCGGCTTAGGCTTACTGTGGGGCGTCATCCCACGACCGCCTGTTCTTAGCCAACGGACCCCCATGGACGGCTAGAACTCGATAGCGCATTCCATGAGTTGGATCACGAGGTCTTTGAATGCTTGCCTCGATCACCCAATCGCTCGAGAGGCGCTGCCTCAGATAACTCGCAGCCCGCGGGGCAACCTAGCACACCACGCAGAGCCTCTCAGCACAATCGGTGCCCAACATAGGCCATCCTGGCCCTACGCCGCCCGTCGGGTTTCCCAGCCCTCCGGGGACTCTAGCGCTCCGCTCACGAGCTACCTAGAGCCGGCTCTTGAAGGCCCCCATCATGCCCCCAAGAGATGCTCACTTTGTGCACACGTCGTCTCATGCTACTGCTGTCGTGCACGGGGAGGACCGGCTGATGCTCACCGTATCATGTCCCCCTTATAATAGGCTTAAGAAAAAAATCACTTTTCCCATGAGTAGCACACTGAAAGGGCCGAGGAGTGCACTTTTCCAGCATCTCCAAGGCTAGAGCACTCTGTTCCCACATCAAAGCACTCTGTTCCGCACATTTGCTTCTACTCGTGCCTAAGGTTGCACTCCATCGTCGCTTCATGCTGGCCTACATCAACTCAAGATGCCCGCATGACGTCCCGTGCTGGCCTACATCGACCCGATTGCCCACACGCTGCCCACAGGTAATAGCCGACCTGTGACACAGGGGGAGTTGTACGATGTAATGATAATGACCAACATGAATAAGTACGACCGTACTAACCGTGAGGGGCAAAATCGTTTGTGCAAAAGTCTAGCCAACCATTATGTAATTCTTCTGCAAAATCGGGATATATCCAGTCAAAATACTTTCAAGCCTCGGCATCGGGTGGATGACACATTGACCCCTCCCCGTCTGATGTGTGGCATGCCACGTCATGTGTTCGACAGTTGCACTCGAATAATAGAACCTCTGCAGACGGGGAGTAAGCGGTAGGTACCTAAAGACGGCATACGGGGAGTTCTTGCAGCGTCGGTCTCGCCCTTGGGTCGGCTTATACCTAACTTCCACATAAAATTTGCAGTACTCCAAATCGATGTCGTCCTTCTAGTACAACATGCAGCCATTTTTACATGAATTAATTTTCTTAACGGGTAAACCAAATCCTTTATCAACTTCTTCGTGTTGTAGTAATCTTCCGGCAAGGTGTGACATGGAGGCACTATTTTATTAACCCACTGAGATATTTGATCATATGATCGCTCAGAAATTATGGACTTCCACCTTGATATCAACCAACTTAGCAATAGTTGCCAATTGAAATTTGGTGCAACCGTTCTACAATGGCTGGTCGACAACATGCACTATATTGTAAAAACGATCTATTGACCCTGATTAATAATCATAGGGGCCACTTCCATAATAATATGAAGAAGGACCGACATCAATAGGGTAGGACCTCGTATCATCATTAGGCACAACATCGTGAGAAGAAGAAAAATTACTCGGCCTGGCTGCATAAAAAACCATCCGCTGCCGCCCAATCCATTTGTTGTTCATCACCCCAATGTGAATAATTACCCTCGACATGGGCAACTAGGATTTGCTCCTCAAGCATTAGAGGGACAGTCACAGCGTCAAAGTACTCATGCACCCTATTCTCGCCATGAGAAGTCCAATTATAATATTTTGGCATAAACCCTCGCAGACACAAGTGACAACTGACATTGTCGTGTGTTCTGAACTTTGTGTTTTTGCATTTTCGGCAAGAACACCTAATTTTATCTCCATCCACATGTCCACGCTGACCCTTTACCCATTCTATGAAAGTTTTAATTCCATCCTCAAACTCTGGTGTCAGACTTGTCCTCCTAGGAGGTTCTTATTATACATTTAATTATACATCTATCTCCTCAATTCTCGTAGCATGATCATATATACAACACTATATTCATACATAAATATATATATATACCTAATTAATTTTCTAATTTGATGACCTACATATTTATAAATATTACAGTACTATGTACACTATTTAGGAGAATACATATATAATTAATTCAATTAAACACAATAAAGTATTAAATTAGTCTCTATTACCTAATCAACCAACTTAAGTGATGATTAACACTAGTTGACGGTCCAAAACTTGAGTAATAATCTACATGTTAATCAAATGTATATGCACAAAAATCGGAGTGTTGAGATGTGGTTAGTATAAGAATTAACAAATTAAATGAAATGAAATGAATTTATATAAGTTCTTTTATAACGGCTTTTATAACGACCTTTGGAACACCCTAGATAGCCGTTGGAAAACATAGCCGATATTTTGTAACGACCTCTACAAAAAAAAAAAAAAAAAACGGTCACTACTGTAACGGTTCTTGTAACATCGTCTTTTTGTGTACTTTGGAACGATTTTTGCCACTGCTTTTGTAATGGCTTATTATTTGACCAATTATCCATTACAAAAACAGATAGTCGTTACAAAAATCATAACAAAATAGTAACGACTTACAAATTGTAACGGTTTTAGGCACACACCAATTTTATAACGGTTGTTGTAACGGTTTTGACAGTTACAAAAAATTTTATTTTTATTATCCGCTCAATGACGTCAGAACAACCAATCAGTTACAAAGCTGTGTATATTAAAACAGCCCTCTCGCCGTTACAAAAAAACTATTACAAATCTTGTCTTTTCTGTAGTGAATAATTTGAAATCGAAAATCTATTGAAGCAGAGGAGGTAACATACGACTCTTTAGAAAATATTTCGTGGAAAATATATTGCAATTAGACTTTTTATGGCGAGTATCTAGAGATGTACCATAAGCATCTAATGTCAATCAATAACTTTTCAAATGACGTTACATATTACATTAGGATGAGTTCGAATCTATTTCAATTTTTAATACAAAAAATAAAATTCAATCTCTAAATAACATAAATGACATCCAAATTTTTATTGATTTAAGTATCGCAATGTAAGTCCAAGCAGAAAATGAAGAATTTGCAAGTGATGATCAAGAAAAAGTTTATAATTATTGAAAATTATGATAAGGAACAAGCACTTGAATGATGATGATGAAGATGTAGATCACTAATCCAACAGAACATGCTTTATTTAATTTTATCATCATGTACTTTATTACAAAATATATTAATTTTCTTTTCCTTTTTTACTACTTTTTAAAAATGTAATATATTTTATCTATTTAAATAAATAAAAATTATTTTGGGAAAATATAAAAAATGAATCAAGTAATACAAGTATTGATTTATAAAAAAATACATAAATAAGAGACAAAAAAAATACTGTTGGAGAGATAACATTATTTCATAAAAAAATAATAAAACTGTTAACTGGAAAAATTAGACTTAAAATAATATAATTTTATAAAAATATTATAATAAAACAATTAATTAAAAAAATTAAATTTACTAAAACTCATAAAAAATTTTTCTTGGAATGTTCCATCTCTATTATACTCTCTTTTTAATTTATTTTCCATTACATTATTATCCCATTCCCTCTCTCTCTCTCTCTCTCTCATCGCTTTTTCCCCTTCCCTAACCCTCTTTCTCTCCTCTCTCCCTTTCCCTCTTCTCTTTTTCACCATCTTCTCTCCGTTGCTCCTGCCCAGCCATTGCCGAGCGCCCTTCGTTATCTCCTTTCCCCCCCTTCTCCTTCTCTTTCCCCCGCGCCTCTCTTCTCTCGCCGTCTTCCCCTGTCCGCCCTCGCTAAGCGCGGTCGGCCCAAGTGCTGTAAGATCAAAGCAACCTCAACCCCTTTATTTATATTTCCAGTTGCTGTTTTCTTTCTCTTCTGTGATTGATATTGGCGTTTTGACATTTTAGTTTTTGAATCTTAGTATAATACTTGGTAGTATTAACTAAACATTTTGGATTCTTATTACTGTCGATAAGACCCATTTTTCGTAACTAAACTCAGAGCAGGCGGTGGAAATTTCAATTGATTCGTTGAATTTTCTAGTTCAAGTTTCTTTTCTTGGACATATTTTTTTTTTTATCTGCTTTTGGCCGTCCTGAAATTTGATCTCCTAATGGTTTATCATTTCGGGTCCTCAGGCACAGGCTGAAATCCTTCCTCAGCGGCTTCTAAACCTGGGTAAGATTCTGAGTGCTCAACTATGCTCATCTCAGTGTACTTTATGTATGCACTTCTACCTTCTGTTCGGTTTTGGTTGCAAAATTGGGAATGTGGCTGTTAATAAAATGCTGATACAATCAGTTGATGGCTTCCTACTTAACTATGTTCGGCTACAAAAGAAGTAGCAGAATAGATCAAAGTAGTTTACGTGAATTCGAATTACAGGCTGCAAGTGTTGACGAACCCCGTCTTTCAGCGGATGCCTCATTCGATCTGCTCGTAACAATTAATATACATTGATTTATCTAGTTGATATACAAATTAATGAGATGGACTCCATTGAGCATATAGATTTGTTTTGGGCTTCTTTTATATTTGGGCGATGAATGACAAAAAATAACTAATTATCAAAATTAAATGAAATTGACATAATATTAATAGTTAATACTTAAAATCATTGGAAATAGTTCAATAAATAATATGATTTTATTTCGATGTTGGATTGTTACATCGATAATTCATCTTATTTTTATCCTTTTTATTATTTTATGTTAAACAAAGTTATAATTTTATTCTTAAGATTTAATCATTGACTAAAAGAGGAGCCAAGATGTAAAGTCTTAGAATGATTCTTCCCAACATGCAAAAATTTAGAGAGGTTACCCTATTATAACATAATACTGTTTCATTAAATTATCATAGTAACGTTACTAGGTACCATGATTCGGTTTCATGTGGTTATCCAGTACCCACCATAGTTATTAAAAGCACAAAATGGTGCACGCCAGGGTGCATGACGTGCCAAGGGGGCGGGGACGGGAGTAGCGAAGGCAGTGCTGGCGCTAGGGTTCCTAGTGGCAGCGCAAAACTAGGTTTTTGAGAGGGAAGAGTTCGTCTCTCTCTCTCTCTCTTTGACGGTGTAGAACTAGGGTTTTGAGAGAAAGACCTTTGCATCTCTGTTTCTTGTTTCTGTTTGAAATGAGAAAAGAGGGGGAAAAAGAAAAAGGAGGAAACAAAATAAAAAAGGAATATATATTTCAAGACTTGCTCAAACCTAATCCTTTTTCTTATTTTTATTTAAAGGAAGTAGTAGAAAAATAGGTTAATAGAAAATTGTAACAGAAAAATAGAAAAGAAAACTAAAAAACTTACTTGTTTTCGAGAAAGTAATAGAAAAATGTAACAGAATAATAGAACATAAAAACAAAAAAGAACGTAGAATTCTTTGGCTAGTTGTTTTACATATATTTTTATTTTATGATGATTGATATAATATCTAGTGTTTATGTTTAGTTTTATGTGTAATATTGATGTTTAAAGATATTAATATGTGAATATATAATTTATCAATGCAAATATATGATGTCCTTTAGAAAGGCGTGCTGCACTCTAGAACACCTTTGCGCCATGATGCGTCATGCGCCTTTAACAACTATGGTACCCACTTTATATCTCAATATATACATAAAATAGAGTAAACATCTTTGAAGAAATAGTAATAACTCTCTATTTTTAATGTTAAATGTCCTTTCTTATACTTTGGGCGAGAAGGTTAGTTAGAAGGTTGGGGAGGTAAGATGAGTGATATCAAAATTTGCGAGTTAACTCCATTCTTTCACACTTAAATTTGAGTTTAAATGAATCTGTTCTAAAAGCCTTGCCAATTTTTCAATATTTTGTACTTTACTAATATTATATTAGATGAAAAATTTTAAGCATAATATATTATTAGTTTTGCTATTTATAAATATTGTTAACATATTTATATATCATTACGTGTATTGTGTGTAATAATTTATATTATACCATAAATATTCATACACTACTATACAGTGCATCAATCAATTACTAAGCTGGAGTGAAAGATAAGATATTTGTGCTACACTGTAATGATACACTCATGTGTATCGTACATTGCCCCATTCTTATAAATTATGATTTAACTATAAATATGTATATATATAAATATTAATTTAAAAGAGAATACGTATCAATCAATTATCGTGTAATACGGACGTGGGATACAAGTTAAAAGACCAAAAAAATAGTGACCTTACTGTGGACTAGATTGTAAGAAAATGTCGAACCATTTACATGGAAATTGAACATGAATTTTGGGTTCAGTTGTTTGGGGTCAACTCCAAATTAAGTAACCAATCCCCATTTTTCCAAGTCTTTAAGTCCACTTTCCATACTCAATCAGCCTAAATGTCCAACTAATTAACCTAACTCCTAAGCCATGCGTCTTATTACTTTTATAGGATTTATCCATACTTGTAAATTGCGCTTGCCATTTTAAAGAAATGGCAATGAGAATATAATGGCAACGCCATGGGGCGCCTTTGTGACGGCCCATAAAAGAACTGGGCGAAGCCCAGTTTCTTTGAAACGCTGGGCTTTGCCTATGTAAATAAAGGCTGCGCTTTTCTAGCCCAGCCTTTATTTAACTTGATTTCTAAAAAAAATCAAAATATGTTTAAAAAACGTAAAGAAGAATCAGTAATTAGGGTTTTTTTAGCTAAGAAGAACAACAACATCGTGAAAAAGAGAGAATGGTTTTGATTGATGGATATTATATTTTTGTGTTAGTTTTATAATGGTTTTGTAGGATTTGTTTAATTATCTTGTGTGTTTTGAACTCTTGTATTTTTCCTAAGACTTATTATTTTGCAACTTTCTTTTAGTATATGCTGATTATAAAATTAATTTTAGTGTGTATATTTACTTTTTTGTGCATTATTAATGTGAATATATATTGATGTATGAAATATATAATTTATTTTGTACATGTGGGCCGTACGATAAAAATGCCGCGCCGCGCCGTGCGCCATGACGCTAGGGGACCCTTTCACCATGGCGTGCCTTGCGCTATTAACAACTATGCTGTAATCCAAATGCCTCAAAAAACCAAAAAACAGGGGCACATGCCAACATATATCAAAACACAAAAAAATAAAGCATCTCAAGATGTAATGTTCATATGCCATAAGTACGCTAATGCAATCAAAACCCAGAACCTGTTGTAATTGGTTAATGTTATAGAAAAAAAATCAAATTTTCTGAAAATTTATTTAGTTTATCGATCAAAATCACACCCAGAAGGCAAAACCCCCATTTACCAAGCTAAAAAAAAAAAAAAAAAAAAAAAAAAAAAAGAACATCAAATATACACATCACAGAGTCATTAATCCAGTTTGATTCAACATGTAAAAAAAAAAAAAAAAAAGAACATATAATCAAATATACACATCACAGAGTCATTAATCCAGTTTGATTCAACATGTACAACGAGATGTCATAAATGAAACAGATTGCCGAATAATACAGAAAATAATCGAATATTACGCAATCATAATCACTTGCACAACCTTTAGAAGACCCAGTCTTAATACTTATACACATTTAAAAGAGAAATGTGACTGGTCATGAGAAGAATGAGAAAACTACTTGATATATCTGTTGGTTAGCCGGTGCGGATGACGGAGTGAGCTTGGAGGTTTGGCGGAGGTGGCAAAGAAGCTCTGATGTCTGCTGGTGTGACGACGGAGGCGCGCTGCGTGCTGTGATATTAGGAGATTTTAGGGTTTAGGTGCTGTGAGAAGTGGCGTGAATGTTTGAATGATAGAACTCATTCTCTATTTTGATATCTAACATATTTTTTAATTATTTAATGAATTTAATAAAAATATTTTTTATTTATAAATTAAATAAACTTAAAAGTTTGTTTCACATAAACATCTTTTCTTACATTGTATAATGCTTTTGAAAATTTTAAGTAAAATAAGAATAAAATTATTTGTATAAAAATTGGAGGGAAAGAAAAATTTTGAAACCATTTTTATTGGCTAGAATGAGATAAAGTTCGTAGCAAAAGATCTTAAATATTAGTCAAAACGTCGTTTTGTGTATTTCTAAAACTTACCAATAACGACTTTTTTGTTACAACAATCATTTTTAGCAAAAACATTAGACGACATCGCTAAAAAAGGCGCGCCATGGATTACGGTGCAAAATGGCGCGTCATGTCGTCGCCAAAAGAATTACGCTGAGCCAGCACAATGCCAGCACAAGAATTTTGTACAGTTCAACTTTGCATTTTTCCTCGACGGTTTGTATATGCTTATTAGAAGGACAAGTATTCTGGTTCTTGGGAGTACGCATTTTTTTTCCTTTTGTTTATTTCTAAATTTCAGGAGGGTGGGCAGGGGATCAAACCTAAGTTGCAAAATGTTTGGTTCAATTTCAAAAGAGGGATAAACTCCATGTTTCCATTCAATTTGGTTTAGAATTACAGTATCTTTTTCTTTTGTCTTGTATTCCTGTTGTATGGTGGTTTTGATATGGAAAATATTGAGTGGTTTCATCACACGTTATGAATATGTCTTGAGCTGAGGTTTTGGTTCTCCAAAAGATTTGAGCTGAAATATATTGAGACGGTCTTTTGGGAAACCAGTTTTGCTCGACTCATTCAGCCATATGATCGACTCTTCCATTTGTGAATTCTGTTGGGGCAAAACTTTATTGCCATGATTTGGACAAGCTTATCATTTTGTTAAAATGTTGTGCCAATCTTTAAAAGCTACATGGTTTTACCTATTTGTTTTTACTTACACTTGACACTAAAGCTTTCACAAGTTAACTTTTTGAGTGTTACCATTGTTTTAGCAGCTTTGAAAAAATTGCATGTAGATATTTTAGCCTTTAGCTAATTTTTTTCCAACTCCCTATTTGCTTGTTCCTTTAGCACTTTCGATAAGGCATACATGACCTGAACATAAGTGCATAAGAAGTTTGATATCATCGGTGACTCTCCCTTGGTCTCAGTGAATTTTTTTCTTGAATCTTCTCAATTGTTTTATCTGATTGTTATGTTTTAAATTTTCTGGACGATTGACCAGAAAATGGAAATTCAACCTCTGTTATTTCCCTTATACATGGTAGAACAATTTCTATCAATGTGGACTCCTTTTATACTGTTGTTTTTATTCTCTTCCACTAATTTCTGGCTTCTTTTTCTCGGAAACATTCAAAAAAACACTTGATGGTTCTTACGATTATGGGTGATTGAGTTTGTGGAAATGGGTTTTTTATATTTATGCATTGATTTGTTGTCTTCAATGTTTCGTTTGTATAAATGGGCTTTTTCATATTTGTTGAAATCTTCAATTTTAGGTTCAATTTGTTGGAAGCTTCAATTTTTGGTCCAATTTGTGTTTAATACTCAGCCTTCTTCTTCGTTTTTCTTTAGATGAGCTTGAATGGAGTTTTAATATAGTTCAATTTGAGTTAAGAAGCTCGAATTGCTCACTTGAGCAAATTGAGCTTGCGCTCATTATTTAAGATTCGAGCTCGAGCTCGACTGGTTGCTACCCTACTCAAAGTATCTATTAACTCGAGCACGCCCTTCACATTGTGGTTCATGGATATCAGGAATCATCTAACTCCTGAAGATCTATTAACCCAACCCCCAACCATTAATCTACCAAGCACAATTCTCATTAATTACCAAGAGTAAAAGAAGCCAGATATTAGTAGAAGAGAATAAAAACAACAATATAAAAGGAGTCCATATTGACTGGAGAAATTGTTCTATCATGTATAAGGGAAATAATAGAGGTTGAATTTCCATTTTCTTGTCAATCTTTCATAAAATTTAAAACATAACAATCACATAAAATAATTGAGAAGATTCAAGAAAAAAATTCACAGAGAGCAAGAGAGAGTCACCTATGATATCAATGATTTCTTATGCACTTATGTTCAGGTCATGTATGGCATATTGAAAGCGCTAAAGGAACATGCAAATAGGGAGTTGGAAAGAAATTAGCTAAAGGCTAAAATATCTAAATGCAGTTTTTTTCCAAAGCTCCTAAAACAATGGTAACACTCAAAGAGTTAACTTGTGAAAGCTTTAGTGGCAAGTGTAAGTAAAAACAAATAGGTAAAACCATGTAGCTTTTAAAGACTGGCACAACATTTGTTAAAATGATAACCTTGTCCAAATCATGGTAACAAAGTTTTGCCACAATAGAAGAATAAAAATGGAAGAATCAATCATAGGGCTGAATGAGTCGAGCAAAACTGGTTTCCAAAACGACCATCTCAGTTTATTTCAGCTCAAATCTTTTGGAGAACCAAAACTTCAGCTCAAAACATTCATAACGTGTGATGAAACCACTCAATATTTTCCATACCAAGACCACCATACTACAAGACACTACAAGACAGAAGAAAAAGAAACTGTAATTCTAAACCAAACTAAATGAAATCATGGAGTTTATCCCTCTTTTAAAATCGAACCAAACATTTTACAACTTAAGTTTGAGAAAATGTCCTCATCTCCCCAGCCCACCCTCCTGAAATTTAGAAATAAACAAAAGGACAAAAAAAGTGTATTCCCAAGAACTAGAATACTTCTCCTTCTAATAAGCATATACAAACCGTCGAGGAAAAATGCAAAGTTGAACTGTATAGGATTCTCGCCATTCTTGTTAATGCTCTATAAAACACATGCTCACTTATCTCCAACCAAACAAGAATTCAAATTGTGAATGACAAAGCAATTGTGGAAGTTTCATTTTTTACGAATTACATTAGCGTTCCCTAATTAATTTTTTCCAAGCACCAAAAGAAGAAACTCACATCAGACTCTCTCACACCTATTTGCAACTCTACGTTTAAATAAGTGGCCTAATACAGCTGTTCATTCGAGACTGAAACCGAAAGTTCTGCTCAAGTACGACGGCGCAGTTCTTCCCAGTAGCCGCTAATCAAATACTTGACACCATAAACCCTTTGTAATAAGTTCAGAACCAAACTCTGATTGGAACAACAGAAGGAAAAGAATCTATTTTCACTGAAAGCTATGAAGTTCGCGAATCGCACCCATTAAGAACCACCCAAAAGAGGACCACCGTGCGACGAGTTAGCTCACAACAGAAAAAACTTAGTATACTTACTGACTCTCCTGGACATCTGATAGTATTAAAGTCAGAACCCAAAATCTGCTTTGCTGGATAGCACGCGGTGGAGCAGGATTGGGGAAATGGGGTGGGGTTACTATGATGGATTAGATTGAGATGGGTTGGGGGCAAAGCTGTAAATGGTGTGCCATGGCACAAGGCGCGCATTGTGCTTGCTCAGCGCCCATTCTTTTTGGCGATGACATGGCGCGCCATTTTGCACCATAATCCATGGCTAGCCTTTTTGAGCGATGTCGTCTAATGTTTTTGCTAAGAATGATTGTTGTAACAAAAAGTCGTTATTTATAAGTTTTAAAAATACACAAAACGACGTTTTGACTAATATTTAAGATCTTTTGCTACGAACTTTATCTCATTGTAGCAAATAAAAAAGGCTTTAAAATTTTTCTTTCCCTCCAATTCTTATACAAATAATTTTATTCTTATTTTAATTAAATTTTTCAAAAGCATTATACAATGTAGGAAAAGATGTTTATGAGAAATAAATTTAAGTTTATTTAATTTATAAAAATATATATATTAATTATTTATAAATATAAAGTATTTTTATTAAATTTATTAAATACTTGAAAAATATGTTAGATATCAAAATAGAGTGCTATCATTCAGACATTCAGGCCACTTCTCACAACACTTAAACCTTAAAATCTCCTTATCTCACAGCACGCAGCGTGCCTCCAAGCTCTGTTGTCGCACCGGCAGAAATCAGAGCTTCTTTGCCACCTCCGTCAAACCTCCAAGCTCACTCCGTCGTCCGCACCAGCTACCCAACTGATATAACAAGTAGTTTCCTCATTCTTCTCATGACAACCACCCATCTCATTTCCTTTCTAAATGTGTATAAGCATTTCGAATGGGTCTTGCAAAGGTTGTGCAAGTGATTATGATTGCATAACATTCGATTATTTTCTGTATTATTCGGCACTGTTTCATTTCTGACATTTTGTGGTATATGTTGAATCAAATTGAATTAGTGACTCTGTGATGTGATGTGTAGATTATATGTTCCCCCCCCCGCCCCCCCTGTTTTTGGTTTTGAGCTTGGTAAATGGGGGTTTTGCCTTCTGGGCGTGATTTTGATCGATAGAGCGAATAAATTTTCGGAAAATCTGATTTTTTATGAGAAAGAAAATGAGAAGAGAAAAACCCGTTTGTGCTCTTGCTTGGTCGCGTAAGTCTCGAGTGCCGACAACAGCAATCGTCTTCCTTGTGTCGTTGTTGGAGATCAATTGAAGCTTGCAATAGTTGGTTTGGGGCTAGGGTTTTAGGATTTGGATTTGGGCAGAAAAAATTGGTGAAGTTGACTGGTGTGTGAAAGAGATAGAAAGAGAAGTGGACAGTGGTTGTGAAAGAAAGAGAAAAAAGAGAAAGTAATCTTTTTAATATAAATATTATTATTTTAATTATCAAAATATTAAATATATAGTATAATATTTTAATTTATTGTTATAAATATAAACTATTAATTAGTTTAGTAGTAATATAACAGTAAAATATACCAACAATAGAATAAAATTCATAGTGAACAATTTAATATTGTAGAAAAGTATCCATTATTTGGAACAATGCAATTGAAATACATAAAAGTATTTTATAGTTGAAATTGATATATGTTCACAATTTGCGATAAATTTATATATTCACAAATGTTAGTATTACATTGATGTAACTAGTATCTTATTAGGCCGTCAAAATTCAGATCAAACGGTTAGTTATGATAAAACTTACAGAAAAATACATTTTTTAAAGTTTTAGACTTATTGGGTATACGGATGTCGAGATATCATACTCGGAACATAAGAGTAATCATTCAAGATTTTAAATCATACTGTTTGATATGATCTAATGGACACAGTCATATATATTTAAATTTGGTATGAATCGGGTGCCTGAATTTTAAGTTATTGTGATTGTCGATTAAGCTTTTTTATCTCATTATATACATATATAATAAAATAATAATAAAAATAATTAAAATTGTGCAATCGTCATTATTACTATTAACATGATTCCTGATATATCCATGAACCACAGTGTGAAGGGCGTGCCCGAGTTAATAGATATTTGTTTGTGAGTTACATGATGTCTGGTATCAATGACTGACAGCTTGAAGGGAATGCCTCATGCATTGTTAAAAACATTGTGCAGAATTAATGTTTAAAAGCTCTCTGTTTTTCATATCAGGAATGTATATTGGGTGTCTGCATTTCCAGTTTAGCATAACTGCTCTTTTGCGTAGTAAAGGGACAAATCCATGTTCAAAGTTTGATCTTCTAGGACATGGCACATGGCAAGGTCTCAGTTCGCTTGATTCTTTCAAGGTATTTTCTGTTCTCTTTATGCTTTTCGTATAACTAGTACAATGTATGTGCATTTTGCATACTATAATTTTTCATTGTTTTGGTTTTTATAAATATTGTTTAAGAATACTTCATGCTTTTGATACATGAGTCAATTATGTAAATTTATTAAAAATGTACTTGATATTTATGTACACAAATAATTATTCTAAATTTTAAATATTAATGATTGCGCTTTTTGTTTTTCTCTTAATTCTTGGTACATATATTTATGCATAATACATGAGTATGTTTGACATTTATATTTAGTTTAGAATAGATTTTCTTGATTTCACTTGTCAATTTTTCTTTAATATTTATATTTTGATGAATAAATTCTTTTTCTTAGACATATTCATTTTATTTTTGCAATTGCTTATAGAAAAAGGTTTCAGAATTCTAAATTTTTCATTTATAGTCTGAAGAGAATAGAAATTGTAAATAATACCTTAGTTTTAACACATCCAACTAGCTTATATAGATGCTCATGTATAATATTTAAAATTAATCCAAAATTCATTATCAATTATATTTTATGTGTTAATATTAAAGTGTTATTAATATATCTTGTTCAAAGTAGTTCAAATTATTCAAAGAGAAAATTTAATGATATTAAGTATGTATTTTTGTTCTTATAATATTTTGCTAATATTTAAAGTTTTTTCATAAAAGTAATGTAACAAAATTCATGTAAGTATATCATGAATCAATTAAATTTTTTGCTATTTCTCCTACCAAAAATATAACATGGTTATGATTTTGTTGCACTATTAACTACGGTACATGGAAAAATAATTTCAGGTCTACCCTCAACAAGAAAAGAATGAAATAAAAGCGTTCAATCTGATAAATTTGTAAGTGTAACCTTAAAGTTTATCTTATAGTAAAGTTTTTGTTTTATGTATGACTAAATCATATAATATTTTAATTAAATATATTTTCTATTTTTATTGTGTATGATCAATGTGAAAAATAGAAAAGAAAAAGTTTGCTAAGCCAATTCTATCATTCATTTAGTTAAATAATATCATTTAAAATAGTATGAGTAATTCTTCCCATAACTCTTATCTAAATTTATAAAAATAATTTTCATTTTAGAGTTCCATTTAAATTTATAAAAATAATTTTCATTTTAGAGTTCCATTTTGTATCCATGAGTAAACTAATAAAATGAAACTAATTGCTTTCCATATTGTTATCTTTACAAAAACTTAGGCATAAAACACATGGAACTTATTTATTCTTTACTAAGACTATATATGTATGTATATCATATATTATTTTAAAAAATAAAAATGGATTACAAATAACAATGTTCAAAAGAGTCTTTGTGTAAATGCATTAAGAAAAACTTTTAAAAAACAAATCCGAACTTTATTGTTAGTAATGAATCTATATAGTTCAATGAATTCAATCTTTTATTGTACAACAATGTTTAAGTTAAATGTATGAAATATAATTAACATATTTGATTAAGAAAAAATATTTTTAATTAAATTTAAGATAATAATAATACTAAAATGCATCTTATTCTTAAATATAGTAATATCATAAGGATAAATTTGTCTTAACTTAAAATTTGAAACAACACTGGTGTTTTTATATTAGAAAAGATTTGTGCATGCATCTTTCCGGAACACAGTAAACATTAGTTTGGAAAAGCTACTTTATTTTCTTTTTACTTTTATGTGCTCTTAATTATAGAATTAAGCTAGCAGCACTTCTGCCCTCCCCCGTTTATAAGAAGTTCAATCCTTCTGAATTCTGATTCACTTGAGATCTGTTTGTATGTCCTTCTGGTCTTCTGCTCTGCTCTCTTCATCTCTTCAAAAACCCATCTTACCAAACTGGCTCTACTTGACTGAGAAGGAGGATGATTTAGTATTGAGACCAGTACTCTCAACCTGTATCAAAACACTACTTTTAGTACTCATTGAATAGTGAATGTCATGGATATATAGATTATGTTTTTTTGACTTGCAGAACAATTGCGATAGACTCACCTGTCAACGTAACTTTGGAATTTCATCGCAACACTTGACTCGTGTCCAAGCACTGGTTGTTTGGTGCAATCATCCTCAAAATGCCGATTTTCCTCGTTATTACCCTAAAAAGGAGAAGAAACCATTTCCCATACCCATAGTTGAGTTACGGCGAGCTGCCAGGGAGAGGCTGAAGAATAGGAAGAACCAACCAAGAGGTATTCCGCCTCCAAAGAGAGGTTTGGTGGTTGAAAGACTAATTCCTGTTGCATACAAGGTGTTGAATGCGAGAATAACATTAATCAACAATCTCAAGAAGCTCTTGAAAGTGATGCCTGTCAATGCCTGCAAGTAATTTTCCCCCGATCTTGTATTACCTATATTTCTTTACAACTGCACAGATTCACCAAGTTCTTTTGATCTTATGTGAGTTCAGACTTCTTTTTCCTTTTAGTGGTTGTAGATGATGATCTCAGTTGCAATCATGTCATTAGCAACTTAACATAGACAATTTTATGATGTTTATTAGTTCCTCTAATTACTGATTTTCAGACAATTGTTTCTGATGACTATTCTGGCAGGTGGTGTAGTGAAATTCATGTGGGTCCTGTTGGCCACCCTTTCAAATCATGTAGAGGGCCACAAGCTTCAATTCGTAAGGGGGCTCATGAATGGGTTGAAGCAGTTGTTGAGGACATGCTAGTACCAATTGAGGCCTATCACTTGTATGATCGTCTTGGGAAGCGAATTTCTCATGAGGAGAGATTTTCCGTCCCAAGAATTCCAGCAGTTCTTGAGCTCTGCATTCAGGCAGGAGTTGACCTGCCTGAATATCCTACCAAAAGGAGGAGAAAACCAGTCATACGCATTGGGAGAAAAGAGTTTATTGATGCTGATGAAAGTGAACTTCCAGACCCCGATCCAGATGCTCCAAAACCTGAAATATTAGCTGAAATACTGGACTCTGAAATTGTACCACCATCCAGCGAAGAAGATACGGCATTACTTGCTGAGGAGACGCTCGAGATGTGGGAAGAGATGAGGGAAGGAGCCAAGAGGCTGATGAAGATGTACCCTGTAAGGGTTTGTGGTTATTGTCCTGAGGTGCATGTTGGCCCAACTGGACACAAAGCTCAGAACTGTGGGGCTCATAAGCACCAGCAGCGGAATGGGCAACATGGATGGCAATCAGCAGTTCTTGATGACTTGATTCCACCTAAATTTGTCTGGCATGTACCTGATGTTAATAAGCCTCTGGAGAGGGAGCTGAGGAACTTCTATGGCCAGGCCCCAGCAGTGGTAGAATTATGTGTACAGGCTGGTACTGCTGTGCCTGAGAAGTACAAACCAACTATGAGGTTGGATGTGGGAATTCCTAAAGATGTTAGAGAAGCCGAAATGGTTGTCTGAAGGTTCTTTTCCTCCTGAATAGCAGCTGTGTTGGCCATCAATCATCAGGTTATAAATGGATTAAAC
Organism: Sesamum indicum; assembly: GCF_000512975.1. Taxonomy (NCBI): domain Eukaryota; kingdom Viridiplantae; phylum Streptophyta; class Magnoliopsida; order Lamiales; family Pedaliaceae; genus Sesamum; species Sesamum indicum. The sequence continues at coordinate 9,623,109 of NC_026154.1, forward strand.
AAATCTCACAATGAAATTTGTATGCAAGAAGTTTCTTTAAATAAAATGTTATCTATTGCACATGCATATTCAATTCCCAGGACTGAGTATTGATGATTGGGGCTTGACTACAGTGATCTTCAAGCAGCACCTGATAATATATCTTTCTTTCCAAGTCATATGTTGAGAATGTTGAGGAGCAACATTCTACATGTCATCCCGCCGAAAATGGAAAGGGTTTTTGCATTCAGGAGAAGTTTATGAAGAAAGGGAATGAAACTTCGGTCTCTCCAGGTCAGCTATATTGTATATAACCTTGTCTTAGTCCCTGAGAGGAAGGAGTTAGAGTACTGTGGTAAATTGCTAATTTATGAAGTAGATTACTATTCTCAATGTAGCTTATGAGGTTGAAGTCTTTTTATAAATGTACATAGGTCAAGTCTACTTGTTTTCTCTTGTTGTTCTTCGTTTCTGATCATATAGTGATACTGGCGTTAATCGTATCGTGCTGTTTTTGCCTGAGCGCTAGTAGCATTCGGGAGAAGGAGAAATACAATACATCATTGCTATTTGATCAGTTCAAAGAAGGGGGAAAATAGAAGGTAAAATAGAGCTGATAATAGCACAAACAATCATTAAATATAATGGGCAATTTTACAGGGAAATACAAATTGACAGCACTAAAGCGTAACTGACATAACAACAAATAATAAGAGCTGCACCTCACCAAAATACAAGACAAGTAACCAAACAATATGAAATCAATCATTCTAGAACAAGTTCTCAGAGAATCATCCCATTGTATAGAATTATCGCTAAGAGATCAAGTTCTTGATAATTTTTCCTATAATTCAAATCAAGGGGATTTCGGTCCTTCGGGCAAAGTGGGTTTAGGCAATTCTGGGAACTTTGGGAGTTCAGGAAGCTTAGGCAACTCAGGCTTTGGTAATGTTGGCAATTTGGGTATTGGCAATGTTGGAATCTCAGGTTTTGGCAATTCGGGGAGCTTAGGTTTAGGCAATTCCGGGAGCTCAGGCTTTGGCAGTGGTGGCAGCTCAGCCTTTTCCAACTTTGGCAGTTCTGGCTTGGGCAAAGTCGGAAGCTCAGGTTTTGGCACTACTGGAAGCTCAGGCTTAGGCAATGTTGGTAGCTCAGGCTTGGGCAAAGTTGGCAGCTCTGGTTTTGGCAGTGCTGGTAGCTCCGGCTTTGGTAAAGCTGGAATTTGCGGCAGAGGAATTTCAGGCTTGGGAATCTCAGGCAAGGCCGACTCTAGGAGGTGCCGGGCCTCTGCTTGATATGTGCTGCCACTTATTGATGACAAAGTAATGAGCAA